>NC_061514.1:283475170-283530578 GCF_022539505.1 Lolium rigidum | reverse complement strand
AGAAGCAAGGGCCAACCATATAAAAACTTTTCCACAGAGCAAACCCTAGCTCATTCATCGACCAAGCAGCAGGGGTAAGTCACCAGGCACCAAGAACAGCCAAGAACACCAAGAACAGGTGAACAGCTAGAGCTGTCTCATCTATTCACAATCACCAGAAATTAAACCAAGACCTCAAGCTTGCTAGGAGGAGCAGGGCAAGCAAAAGACCAGCACAGAAGCAAACCCTCTACACCAACAATATTTCTAGGAGCTGGAGTGAGGTATACCAATCATCATGAACAACCCAGATGGTTTGTTCATAAACAAGTATATGCACCAATCACACATAAGCAAGAGGGTAGAAACCCTATGTTTGTGTCATCCTATGGCTAACTAGTCATTTGGTTCAAGCAAACATAGAGAACAGCCAGTAGAGATCATCCAGGGAACACTGGTTGTGTCTACACATGGACACAACCAGAGAAATCCAACATGGATTCAAAACCCTGGCCAGCTACCAGGTTCACTTGACAACCAGAGCTAGCTGAGCCATCAGACATGATAGACTATCATGTGTCTATCTAGGTTTGTCAACATCAAAAGCATCTGGCAACCAAATATGGTCAGGCCAGTGAGCCACAATCCACCACAACCAGCCACAGAGAAAAAGGGGAGCCACCATGACAGCACTAAATGGCTGTCAAGGCCACCTCAACCCACCACCACACTTCCAGCCAGCACATCATCACCCAAAGAGGGTTCAGTAAGAGCTAGGGTACCCAACAGATGTTGGCATCCCTCTAGCTAAATCAATTCAACTGTAAGATGATCACAACTGCCAGCAGTTCACATCATTTATCCACTTAGCCAAGCAAAACAACACGGATAAATGAATATACAAGAAATCAATACACCAGAACTTTGCAAATGATCCAGAGGATCACTGCAAGCATCAGGTGATGCTTGAGCAAGCCACAATACACATCAGCACAAGCACAAGTGTCACACAGACCCCAGTAAGAGCACCAGATAAGCACAGGCAGCTAGCAAAGCATGCTAGAATCAATCACTGGCATCACACAGAAGCTTCATGAATTTAACAACCACAGATAATCAACAGATGCCTCACAAATAATCACATAAATCAGTTATAGTTGTATCTAGAAGAATACATGAATACACTTGAGCAATTGGCAAGGATGAGCACCACACAGGGGTTCTGGCACATGCATAATAAAAGGATCATGTATCATAATCAAGTCAGGGCCAAGGATGTGCATACACAGGATGTCCTAGTGGCAGTAGCTATCACAGGAGCCAGACAGTAGGCCATGAACATCACCGGATGTTCATGAACAATCACAGAAGGGTCACAGTAGGAGTCCAGCATATCACAGTAGTGCATAGAGCAAAACTAGAAAAGCAACAGTAGCTAGCAATACACGGCAGCAGCTCAGCGCAGGCCATAGCAGTAGAGCAACAGCAGCAGCTAGCCAGAAGTACATCAGCAGCACACACGCATGCACAGCAAGCGCAAGCAGCGGGCACGGCACAGCATCTCCATGGGAGAGGCAGGCCAACCCTAGAGCAGAGCACAGAGAAGGAGGAAGGAGGGGATTATTGGAGGCATGTACCTGGAGCCAAGGAAAAAAATAGCGGGCTATTTGATTTAGCGGACACCTCGTCCAGAAGCTATTGAAGCTATAGCGGTGCTATAGCGGAAGCTAAACCATTTAGCGGTTTGCTCTATAAATGCAATATATGTCATAGAAACAAAAAAAAATTGCAGCATACATATCATGGGAAATAATATTTTGCTTTGTCTTCATGATTATTGCATTGCTTACAATGTGCTAGGACCTAAGCTAGATATGCCAATTCTATATATCTACAATCCTTATTTCTAAAAAAAAATACATGGGATGGAATGAAATGGAATTGAATAGGCAGGAAACTAACAGGAAGGAAAGACGTAACAGTTCTAGTGTTTGAACAGACAATCAAACTTCTATATACAAATTATTTTTGGCGATTATAATGTCTGACAGCTGAAACAATTCAGCGTCGAACAAAGAGTAAATGAAAAAGGTGTAGAAACAATCCAGCCTGGATTTTGGACGTGGTCGGTCGTCTCGATTCAGCCTGTGACTCCCAAGCCAAGGCGTCGTGTCCTTGGCGCAGCAGCCCAACGAAAACATGTATTGGTCTTCAAATTCTGGTGGCATGGGACAATTATGTTAGCGGCGCTATAGCTCCTCTAGCGGCTACACTATTTAGCAGTAATTAGCGGCCCTTTAGCGGACGTAGCGCCTATAGCGGAAAAAACAGGCTTAGCGTCGCGGAAGGATGTCTGAGAAGCTATAGCGGTGCTATTGCGAAGCTATAGCCAGCTATTTTTTTCCTTGCCTGGAGCAGAGCACCGGCGTGCCATGGCGGCACGGCGGCACAGGCCACCCACGGCAGCGCCAAGCCGCGCCTGGCCTGGCGTCGCCAAGCGCGTGCACTCCATCACCACGTCAACGCCACGGCGGCGTCACGGCACCAAAGTCGCCGATGGGCGACGCACCACCGCACAACAGAGCGGGCGAACGCGTCGGGGGCGAACGGAGATGGTGGCGAAGGGCAGATCGAGCCGGAAGATCTGATGCGCCGTCGTGAGGCGGACCAGATCCACCACAGCTCAGCGCCGGAGCTGGCCGGAGTTGGCCGGGATAATCCGGCGAAGGCGGCGGCGACGCGGGATCGCCAGAGAGACGCGAGAGGATAGGGTTTGGTCGCGCGTGAGAGGAAGAGAGGGGAATGGGGCTGGTCGAGCCGGACCGAGCCGGTCGGTTCGACCTAACCCACTGGGTTGCACCGACAGGTGGGCCCAGGGGCATTTTTGCCATTTCACAATTCAATTAAAATGCATAAACTTTGGAAATGCATAATAAATATTTAATAGCTCTAAAAAAATAATTAAAAATATGAAAATTGATCAGCATAAAATTCTCTACTTAAATAAAATATCAAAAGAGGTTTTTGAAGACAATTAAGAATAAGTCTTAATTTGATGATTTAAATATTCATTTAAATCACACACAATATTTTCAATAATGAAAAATCAGTCCATTAATATCTTTGGACTGTAAAAACACCTTGACAACATTCCAAGGTTGTATTTTATCCTAAACAGAGTATCCCTAAATTGTTCTTAGTATTAACTTTCCACATAAAATAATAAAACACCGGAGAGGGGGGGACAACCCTAAAAGCTGAATCATGCATAATTGCTTCTTTAACCATTGCCCTTATCGGACAATGATGCTATTTTTCAGAACAAGAGGACAAGGGTCAGTCCACACCTTCCAACTGCAAAACTTTGCAGTGTTCTGGCAAGTTCATCACTTGCTCATGTCATTTGAGTATTTTTATCAAATTACTTGCAAAGTATTATGGTTATCACTATTGCACAAAAATCAAAACCACTACTTTCATAACTATGAATATGACTAAGTGGTGGGCAATGGAACCATGGATTGTGTTGATATGGTGGAGGTTCCATTGCACGGGTTTATATCCATCTAGGATTAAACAACAAATGTCGCCGATGATTCTTGTGCCGTAATACCCGTGTTAACCATAAGATCCGGAGTGGGACGGAATAGTCAAAAGTGTTTCCACCTCTCGTTCATCAACGGATGCGCTTTACCGTAGACACTTGTATCCGTCGGGGCAAGCGGTTGGTCGGGGAAGCCTTAAGTCCCCACGGCATAGTCCGTAGACACTTGTCGCTCGAAGTGCAAGCGGTTGGTCGGGGAGGCCTTAAGTCCCCACGGTATTGCGGTCTATGATGGGTTGCAGCTACCGGCGAAGGAGTTTGGTTCGATCCCAAACCGTCGTCGTGGTCGGGGTCCACCCGTGAGTGGGAATAATGGGACCGGCGAGGACCCAGGGTCGGGGCATGCAACAAAGGGTGGGTGTTCGAGGTAGCGGAGGAACATGATTGGCTAGACCTTATACCGGGCCTCACACCGAAGGAAGTGTGGACGGGAAAGCTGCCCGGTTGGCACCAAGGTTAAGATCTCTTATGGGTAAAGCAACACACCTCTGCAGAGTGTAAAGAACTGTGACCTGTCACTCCTTGTTCCGGGATTGAGGAACTGCGAACGCGGCCGGAAAGGAGCTCCATGAAGTTCTAGTAAACCGGTGAAGGCTGACGGACATAGCTCTTTGGAATAAAAGCAATCTCTTGAAGAAATGTTTACCAAAACTTGCATTGGTATTAGACTTTCCGGTCTAATATCGTAGCTAGTGCATTAAACACCTCTTATCTATAATGAACTTGTTGAGTACGCTCGTACTCATACCACTCTTAAATCCCATGCTTAGATTGTCCGAATCGTCCGGAGGAGGACTACGACAACAATGAAGGAGCCGAGATCATCGGCTACGAGGAACCAGACCTCTCGAGGAGGAGTTGAAGGCGTAGACTACCTCATCGTCTACGGATCCGGAGAGGCTTCCGGAGAAGAACAAGCCTAGGGATATTCGCTAGTAGTAGTAACCGAGCAGCCTGAACTCTTAGTATTTAGCTGCTCGATGAAATAAATGTTTAGTTTGATGAAACTCTGGTATTGTAAGTTAAGTTGGGTTCACCTCGAACCCAGGAGTATTCCTCTTTGGACCCAAGAGGAGCTCCAAGACGACATGTGTATGTTAATTGTAATAATATGTGAATGAGTTATGGACCCTGCTATGTTCCGTTGTACTACTCGAGGGATGTAATATTTGCGGAATGGTACTTCGTGAATGTTATATCAACGACTCGGCATACTACAACATGCAGTGGTATGCGGGGTCACCACGGTTGGTATCGAGCAAAAGCTTTGACCTTAGGTTGGAACCTAGTAAATGGGACCAAACGTTAGGAGTTAAATAGGATTAGTAAAGAATTCTCTAAAAATATGGTGTATATTCAATTGAGAATACAACAATCATATCTTTTAGTGCGATAATTCTTTATTATCTCTATTATGATGCATTAGTACTTGGCGTAGGCTATGATTGTGATCTCTTGTAGATTATGAAGTTAACTATTGCTATGATGGTATTGATGTGATCTATTCCTCCTACATAGTGTGAAGGTGACAGTGTGCATGCTATGTTAGTACTTGGTTTAGTCGTGTTGATCTTTCATGCTCTCTAAGGTTATTTAAATATGAACATTGAATATTGTGGAGCTTGTTAACTCCGGCATTGAGGGTTCGTGTAATCCTACGCAATTAGTGGTGTTCATCATCCAACAAGAGAGTGTAGAGTATGCATTTATCTATTCTGTTATGTGATCAAAGTTGAGAGTGTCCACTAGTGAAAGTCTAATCCCTAGGCCTTGTTCCTAAATATCGCTATCGTCGCTTGTTTATCGTTTCTACTGCGTTACTACCGCTGCGTTACTACTCGCTCATACTTATTTATACCACCTGTATTTCACTATCTCTTCGCCGAACTAGTGCACCTATTAGGTGTGTTGGGGACACAAGAGACTTCTTGCTTTGTGGTTGCAGGGTTGCATGAGAGGGATATCTTTGACCTCTTCCTCCCTGAGTTCGATAAACCTTGGGTGATCCACTTAAGGGAAACTTGCTGCTGTTCTACAAACCTCTGCTCTTGGAGGCCCAACACTGTCTACAAGAATAGAAGCACCCGTAGACATCAGCGCACCAGGGCCCTGGTTGTCGGCAGTAAGTTGGGCACGGCTATACCTGGGACATGTCCCAATTCACCTAGCCTGCCCATTTCCTTTTTTTTTCTTTTTGTTTACTTTATTTATTTTCTCTTTCTTTTATGTTTCTTTTATTTTGCCCCAAATGCTATAATATTTTATTTTTCTTATATTGTAAAGATAATAACAAAGCAATATATATATGCATGACTTATGCAAAAACAAAAAATATGAGTTATACATACATAAAACATTGACCAACACAATATTAGTTATACATAAAATATTGGCCAACACAATATGAGTTATGTATTACAAAAAATAAGAGTTACACGTTGCAAATAAAGTTTTACATCATCGAGAAGAGTGTTTCACTTTCTTCTTGGTTTTCTTGCTTATCGTCGAATAATTTAGCCCCGTGTTGTGACTTCTTCTTTTCAAGGGTCGACCTGATCTCGGTAGCATGGTCCTGCTTCTTCTTGTGGTGTATGTTGTATCTTCGTCCTCGGATTCTTCCATCATTGGGTCTTCGACCTGCCCTTCGAAGTCTTCCTCGTTGGCGACTCCATCCATTTCGACGATGGTCCTCTTGCCTCTCCTCGCGATAACACGGCTAGGCCTGGATGGTTTGGTTATGAAGAAGCATTGGTCCACGTGTTTAGCCAATACCCATGGCTCATTTTGCGCGGTGGCGTTCGTGGACTTTGATTTGTTGGCTTCGGGTAGAAACATGGTGGCGAAATACCGGTCTTATTTTGTGACGCTCTTAGCCCATCTGATACAGAACATCGACACTTTCTCCCCAGCGTAGCAAATCTCTCATATTTCCTCGATCCTTCCATAGTATCTAGTCTTTACGTCACCCGTATAGGATTCCATCGTTACCCCTGAGTTCTGGTAAACGATGTTCTTGTCCTTTTCTTCCGTGTACAATGTGTTCCCATTGATATCGTATGCTTGGTAAGTCATGATGTTGGGCGCGGGGCCATGTGACAAGGACAATACTAGTTTATCGTCGTCACAATCCATTGGTGGGGATTAGCATCAATGAGGTCTTTGAACCAGCGCACGAAAGAGGAGTTGTGCTCTCTGAATATTTCTGGTTCCGTCATCGGCTTGCCACTGTTCTCTATCATGGTTTTGTGCTCTTTCAACCAAGGATCGATCAAGTTAATGTGTTGTAGCGCTACCAAGTTGGCCCTGTAAAAGTCGGAAGTCCGACCAGACATGTGCATGTGCAGTTCCTTCCTTCCATTTTTGTGGCCTACTCCCTCGAACCTGCGGAGGTGTTTGTTTTGAGGCAAACCAACAGGGTCCTCGATGTCTAGATAGTTCGTGCAGAAAGTGATGCACTCTTCGGTGAGCCAGCCCTGGACGATGCTTCCATCCGGATGTGACCTGTTATGAACGTATCCTTTAATGATCCCATTCATTCTTTCAAACGACATCATGTTGTGTAGGAATCCTGGCCCTAGATTGGTGATATCATCCATTATATGGACCAACAGATGGACCATCACGTCAAAGAATGCAAGCGGGAAGTACATCTCGAGCTCACATAGGATCACCACGATCTCTTCCTGGAACCTTGCGAGTTTCTTCACGCATATCGACTTCCGAGTTATGACGTCGAAGAAGTTACAAAGCCTAGTCAGTGTTGCACGACATGGTCATCCATTATACCTCGGATTGCAACCGGAAGAATCTGCATCATCATCACGTGACAGTCATGAGACTTCGCTGAAGTTTCGTTTGTTGGGGTCCATGTATCTGCTTATTAGCCCTGAGTAACCGAAGGGCACTCTGACTCCTAGAAGGCAATTGAAAAATTGATCGACCTCAGCCGGACTAAAGGTGAAGCAGGAGGGGGGTAGTAATAGTCTTGCTTCTTTCCTTTTGCGCTTCTGACCGCCGTCCGTCTCCTCCTCCGACTGTCCGTCTTGGGCCGGCGGGATGTGAAGTTCTTTCCTGATGCCCAAAAGTTTCAGGTCGTGTTCTTGCTTTCGGTCCATCTTTGGTCCAGTCCGGCATGTTGAGAAGAGTGCCAAGCAAGCTCTCGCACACGTTCTTTGTGATATTCATGACATCAAGGCAGTTGATGTGTATCGAGAATTTTGCAGTACGGCAAGTCCCAAAACACGGACCTCCTTTCCCATACACCAATGAGCGGCGTCGTTGCCTTTTTCTTCTTCTCTCCGGGCTTTTGACGAATCTTTCTCGATGCAGGGCACTCCTTCCAACCTTGCAGTAATGTATCGATCTCTTCGCCGCTCCTCTTACGTGGAGGTCCTCGGGGTTCATCTGTACCATCGAACAGATCTCCACGCTTTCTCCACGGGTCAGTCTTGTGTAGCCACCTTCGATGCCCCATGTAAATGATTTTTGAAGAGCGGGGATCCTTACCAAGCTGCAAAAACATCGTCTCTTCCCTGCACCTGACACATGCCTTGTGTCCATGGCACACCTGGCACGCAATATAACCGTATCCGAGGTAGTCCTGCACCGTCGTCATCAACGCGTCTCTCAAAGGGAAATATTCTTCCGCGACGGCGTCCCATGTATCTACCCCTTCCTCCGCTAACAACGTTTGAAGCTCCTCCTTTAATAGTTCGAGATACATGTTGATATCGTTTCCTGGCTGTGTCGGCCCTTGAATTAGCATACTCATCTGTATGTACTTCCTTTTCATGCACAACCAGGGCGGGAGGTTGTAGATCCATACAAACACGGGCCATGTGCTATGTGTGTTGCTCTGGTTTCCGAACGGATTGAATCCGTCCGTGCTCACACCTAACCTGATGTTTCTGGGATCTGCCCCGAAACTTCCGAATTCAATGTCTAATGCTTTCCACTGGCTTGCATCCGAAGGGTGTGTGAGCACTAGGTGTTCAATCCGCTCTACATGAGCTTTGCTTCCTCGCGGTCCGCGTAGAACCGTTGCAGCCGGGGGGGGGGGAGCGGGAAGTACCACACAACTTTCCGAGGAGCTTTCTTCTTCCCTTTCTTGTAACGTATAGCGTCACACAACGGACATTTGGTCTTGTCCACGTGCTCCTTGCGATAAATGATACAGTCGTTGATGCAGGCGTGGTATTTTTTGTGGGGTAAGTCAAGAGGGCACGTGATTCTCTTGGCCTCGGCTAGACTACCAGGACACGTGTTCCTAGCAGGAAGGAGATCTTTCAAGTATTCTAGAATGTCGTCGACGCCTGTGTCCGTCCATCCGTGTTTTGCCTTCATCTGCAGCACATCGAGCGCTATCTCAAGCGGGACTCCTCCAACCCGTGACCTGGGTCGTACAACGGAGTATTCGAGTCTGTCTCTAGTTGCTCAAGCTTTGATTTTCGCTTGGCGCCTTTCGTCTTTTCCAGAAGCAGATCTTGAAGATGAGGGTCCCGCACGACTGAAGCTAGCGGCACCTCTTCGTCGTCGTCAAGGTTATTGTCTGCGTCTTCAACATTTTGTTCATCAGGATACTGATCTGCATCATCATGTGCGACAAACTCTTCATTGTCATCAATATCATGATGCCCTCCTTCTTGCCAGCCATTACCACCTGCTGCCGTCGCCCCATTGACCTCTGCGCCATCATCACTCATCCATTGAGTGTGTCCATGTATGAAACCATTAGTGAGCAGGTGCCCCTGCAATTTTCCTAAATAGGGCCAAACCATTTCCCTAGTATTTTCATACATGTCGGCGATCGCGTGTTTCAGATATCTCATCACGATGCTTTGCCTCATCTTGATAACCATTATCGCCTGCACATCAAGATATATAATTGATTAGAACCATGCATCCATCAATAGTTTTCACGGAAAATTTCGGCATGACCTTCCTACACAGTAGGACATAGGAGCGCCAGAAATGTGCCGAAACGGAAACTTAACGTATGAACATTTCGGCGCAACGTTGACAACTCATTTTCAACGCCGACACACAAGCACAAACACAACATATATGCCACACACGAGCTTTGCTTCAAATTTCCAATATACGACAATTTCATTCCTCAATTTGTTCATTAATCACCTATTAGTTGATATATTAGTAGACGAGATCGAGACGTCACGCCGCGACCACGACGTATGGATTCTGACTTTCTAGATCTAGATTGAGCGGTCATGCGGGATAGATAGATATAGATCTACATAAGAATGTGGGAGATGCATGTAGGAAGGGAAGATTTGCTCAAAAAATATTATTTTCTTTAATCAAATTGGCCAAATTTGGGTTAGAAAGGGGCAAAAACTAGCTGGGTTGGGAGAAGGCTCGGGTTGTGTGGGAGGAGTGGAGTAGTGGGGTGTGAGTGCTGGTTGGTGATAGAAATAACTTCCCAGGTTACTGTCGGCGCACCAGGCTGTGGGTGCGCTGACAGTATATAGCCCATCCGGCTGTATCTGGTGCGGGCCAGACCCAAGAATTACCGCCGGCGCACCAGGCCAGGGGCACGCCGGCAATAGGGAATTACCGCCGCCGCGCCCCTGGCCTGGTGTGCCAGCAGTAATTCTTGGGCCTGGCGGATCGGGCGAGCCCAGGCTAGGAATTATCCTAGGCGCATCTTCTTGGCTGGTGCACCGGCAGTAGGGGATCATCGCCGGCGCGACGACAACTGGGTGCGCTGGCACCACTTGCCACCGGCGCATGAAAATAATGGTGCGCCGACAGTACCACTTCCACCTATAGGCGTTTTACTAGTAGTGAATAAAGAACGTACTACAAGATGAGCTTATCACTTTAATTACATGCAAAGAACAAGCCCAGATTAATGCAATCACCAACACTATTGTAGAGGATGTAGACTTTATTGCTAGAACCCCTTATAGCCCTGCATGGAAGAGTCAAAACTATGACTCAAGTTTTTAGAAGCAATATCATAACCCTCTGGATGCTCCTAATAATAATAACTAGATAAAAAGGCACACTTCACCGTGCCACCTGTATTTCGTTTTGACACAACGTGGCTGGCTTTTAGCATTGCAGTCGTTTTGGTCTATATCACTACCAACGTGGGGAAGAATAGTACTCTCTCCGATCCATATTAATTATCGCTAATATGGATGTATAGAAAAATATATCCATATTAGTAGCAATTAATATGGATCGAAGGGAGTATAGAATTTTCATATTTCATGAGATTAGCAAAACTGGCAACACACTATGTCCGCACAAGAAGCACTTTTTACCATAGGGTACAGTGTTATTAGACCACTCAAAATAACTTTCGTGAGGGAGGCAAGGAACATGTCGTAAAGTTGTATAATCGTATAATAGAATCACGATTCTGACAACTATCTGAGAAACTTCTTAACATCAAGTTTATTTTTACAAAAGATCAGGTTGCAGACGAGTTTATCAAAACCTTAGGTGTCAAGGACCTAGCTGAGTTTAGGCGTAATCTCAAGTTCTCTAGAGGTTTAGATTTTTTAGCAGGTAAGAGGTTTAGATTAAGGGAGTGTGTTAAGCTATGTAATATGATACGTTGTGTGCTAGTATAGAGCAGTACTATACCTAGTATAATACAACAATTTATATGCCACGTGTAGGGCTTTTGTACACAATATATAACAGGTAACCCGGATTAGAAAGAGGACACGGCTCAACCCTAGACACATTCACAATTATTATATACTTACTCCGTATTATATTTCAATGGCAAGGATTCAGTCTTTTGGAGTTTCTATCTTCTTGTGCCTAATAGTCTTCTGTCAAAAGAAAGAGAATAAGCAATCTATACTGCAGTTTTGTTGTTTGTGTTGTAATTTCGTTTTTGGTGTTGTGATACATACTGTGCGAGCTTTGAGTTGTTAGATATAAGGAGATAGACTGATCTTCCCGTGACAATTGTACTTATTACAGTGTTGGACCCAAAAAGAACATTGCATGTGCCCATACATACTTGTTAATTAAAAGATTTAGGCCTCCTTTGATTCATAGGATTCAAATCTATGGGAATAGGAATAGGAAAAGGAATTGGATAGGATTGCAGCTGAAATTTAGTGGTTGTTTGAAACGTAGGAAAGAAATACTACAAGAATGTCACATGCTCTTACGCAACTTGATTAGCTTAAATAATAAGCAACGGCAGTGGCGACTAGTGCTGTGCTACAGTGGCATTACTTCAACACAAGCAGCATTCGTTTTGATTTGCCTCGTTCCTTGCAAAGGAACGGAAAAAAGAGGTCTGATTGGATTGTTCATTTCCTGTGTATTCCATAGGAATCTGGCTACAAAGGAAAAAATCCTTCAAACTTCCTTTGGTGCGTTTCCTGTGAATCAAACGGCGCTACAGTATAAATTCCTACAGGAATAGAATTCCTACAATTTTCCTACAAAAATCCTGTGAATCAAAGGAGGCCTTAAGGTCGTACGATAGTAGCAAAACTTCTCTGATGGTCTTTTTTATTATATTGTTTCTATCCAGATCATTCTGCATTTCATATAAAAAAGACCATTCTGCACCTCGTCCTGGACTTTTGGGAGGTGGCATTGCGCCATGTTGATAATAGCTTAAGAAGCTTTTTCCACTCTTGCTTGACCAGTTTTAGTAGGTAATACTATTCGCCACATTTGTTCTTGAAGTGGTTGGCATGCCATATTTGTATTGCTTTTGCAAGTCATCAGTATTTCTCAATTTTTTGTTCTAGTTGATAGGGAATTTGCGCTACTCAGGGATGCAAAAAAAAAGAGAGAGTTGTGGTCATTGTTTAGGACATCAAAGAAACATGGATGGGCATCATGTCCGAATCTTTTTGTGCTCAAATTGTGCAATTCACAAAAATAGGAGTTTTTTTTAAGCTGAAGCAGCTACCTGAATTAAAGGATCATTATCTTTGGTATGTGCTTGATACTCTGGTAAAATCATGTATTTAGCTATTGGAGTGTGCCTGCTGATAAAAAAAGTATCTGCTACTATAAACCAAGTTTCCATCCTCAAGAGTTTCGAAAGAATCAGTGGTTTACTGTTATTTGTATGACATGCTGAGAATAAGACTATTCACAAGATAAATTTTCTATTTTTTACATAGACCAAAAAATATTGGTTTTTCATGAAACTTGGAGAACTCACATATATTATGTTACAACTTTTACTATGATTGGGAAATTTAGGAGCCGTTCAGGCTAGTTCATCCAACGGTGGAAAAACCAATAGTACCGAAAAGTAGTGGAAATTAAGTACCGGAAAGTACTGGTAAGTACTGGAATTTTATATTTATTTTAGTTTAATAGAAGGGTAGTTACGTAATTTGCGTCCAGATGTCATCCTTCCTGTGACTTCACCCTCCGCGCGTCGCCGCTCCATCCGGCCGCGCCATGGAGGCGGCTGCCGCCCTGTCGCCTCCCGTCGTCGCCTCCCTGACGCCGACGCGTTCTTATCCCCTCACAACGCCACCCGCTCCCCGCCGGCACCGCTCGTCTGCGCTCGCTCACCACCGCCATCCCCTAGCCCCTGCAAAAATTCCCCTTTCCGGCCGCCACTCCGGCAGCGTGATCGCCGGCGTCCGTGAGTCGTGCCGTGTCCTGCAGCTCCGCACGGGATTCGTCTCCCAGGAACGTACTCCACCCGCACCTCACCGTCCGCGAGACGTGGAGCTCTACAACGACCTCCAGTCGGCCCCGGTGGACCGCCGGGCGAGGCAGAGGAGTTGGAGCCGGCTGTAGCTGTAAAACACGGCGTAGAAGCTGCAGGTGTCTAGGCCCGCCGCACGACTAGACGCCGGCGCTACATGTCGAAGGTAGAGCGCCTCTCAGACGGTGTCCCGGTGCGGCGCCAGGCCAACGCAGAGGAAGTGGAGCCGGCGGTTGCCGTCAAGCGCGGCGTCGAAGCTAAGGGTGGCCGGCACGCCGCATGACCAGACGCCGGTGCGACATGTCGGAGGCACTGGTGGAGTGGTGGCGTTGAACATGATGGACATGCGCAGTAAGAATGGTTGATTGGCCAGGTGAATGGATCCACGTCCATTCTTGATTTCTCATGAAGTATAAATTCAGTACGGTTTTTTCTGCTTGGGGTTAGCCTGCTACATGAACTTACTTGGCAGCCTGTTGAATAGCTGTGGGCAGAGCTAAAGATTTTACTTGTCCAATTAAATATTTTCATAGTAACTGAGTGTTGAAAAGCCAATTTGATTGTCCAGCTGAAGTTGCTGATGCTAGCTCCTGCAGCCACATGCCCTTTCTCAGGTTAAAATATTGTTCACTTATTGCTGCATGACTAAAGCCGTAAGAGCATTCCAGCTGAAGCCTCTTATAATACAATACAGATGTTGTTTCCAGAACAAGTTTTTCATGTCCCCTGGTTCTAAATTCCTTGTTTTCATGTGTCCTGGATCATTGATTCTTAATATCAAAATTCAGATGATGCTATGATGCTATTGCCATGTTGTCATGTCAAAGAAACTATACTCAAGTTATTAAACTCTTGATGAATTATTTTGGTGATCACACCCTGTTTGATTTTTCGTCAAACTTTTTAAAGGTTTATTACGTTTCAGATTTCCTTCACTGGCAAGGGAGAAACAAAGTCCATGATACAGTTGTCTGGAGGACAGAAAGGACAGAAGACAGTGGTGGCACTAGCACTGTTTTTTTCTTTCCAACGAATAGCTCCATTCTGCATGTTCCATAAGATAGATATTGCTATGGAGTCTGGATCCTCAGTAGCTACTTCTTTGTAAGCAATTCTCAGTAGCTAGTTCAGTTGGTTCAGTGTTTGGCAGTCAACACCAGTGTAAGCAACCTAGGCCTGGTGAGGTGCAGCATTCATCATCTCCTCAGCTGTTCTGTAGCTTTTAACATATTGGAATTGCTGATAGAAAATGTGTGTAAATTTTACGAGATAGTTGTAGCCTGTTTGTTCAAAGTGTTGAGAGACAGAAATGTTCAACTCAAAATTCTTGAACTTGTGTTGCCCGTCCTATTTGTTCCAATCCAAGTGCTCACTTGTGCCTCAGAAGGTTATATTACATCTTTTCACATACAAGTATGCTTCAGAATGGTTATGTGTTGGTTTTTAACTAACTGAATGTTGAAAAAGCTAATTAATTATGGGAGATCCGGTAATTATGGTGTAGCAGAAAGGGCCCATTTGATCATGACATACGAGTTTGATCTTGAGCTTCACAAAAATGTAAAGATGCCTCTGCGTATACTTGAAAGCTCTCAGCCGATAACTTAAAAAAGGGAAGCTGATAGGATGTTGATTTTGTCCCAGAACTGTGACATAGAACGGTTGATGCTGAATTTTCTATTTGAAAAAGATTCAAATATTTTCATTAAAATAAAGAAGAATGTATGATATGAATTTTATTTGAATACTTCATATCTACACAGTGGGGATTAATATTCTAGTGACATCTATGATTACCATGAGCTAGACAACTTCTGACTAGTTCAAATATTAGTTTTTCTGCTATTTCATGATATGATCCCAAACTTGTTCACTGTTTCATAAACAATGGTAAATTCAGCTGCTATTACAAAGGACAAAACAGATAATGTAACGGATCCATCGCGTGTTTGTGGACTACTAGTGGAGACCACCTCAGTTCAGCTTCTCGATTAGTCCATGGATCTTATCCCCACGGTTGCCTCCGTCGCCACCAGCCTTGAAGTACTTCTTCATCTGCAGCATCCTCACTGGGCACTTGAGCTTGACGGACACGAGGAAGCTCAACGTTTATCTGATGTGTGTCCCAACCGTTGAGATCTCATGCACGATGTATTCCAAATATATGACGCAGTGATCCCCAACAACCTGTTTTTAGCAAAGCACATATGATGGTTCTTCAGTGCTCATTATGAAATTCTGAGGAATAATTCATAAAATAGTTCTGCCACATGAATGCTAAAAGCAATGAAGATAATTTTCCATACTCAGTCGTTTTAGTGTGTTCAATTTGGAGCACCTGAACCTAACAAAATTTATTGGTTCAGAACTGGACACCAAACGGATTCAAGTTACAGACCAATGGTGGAAGTGGCTAGACAAAACCAGCAGACATGGAAAATGGCTATGCCTTATTCATTATACTTCAACTGCTTACGGACGGTTTTCCATAGACAAAGTTACTAACGCCCATAAATTGCTACACAAATGCCTTAATCTCAATCTTCAGAAAATGGTACAGAATAATAGAATCTTGTGTCGCTGACAGTGTTTTGGAATAATTTAGGGAAAACATGGGACAAATCTTCATGTCGACATTGACATTGCTTGAAAAGTAAAGTCTCGTGGTTACAGAAGACAATGCCAACATCCAATATTCTAATTAGATCAGATGATCACAGATTCACAGCAGAGTAGTTAAACTAGCATCACTGCATTTGCAGGCTTTACTTGAAATATTTCCTATGCTTTAATATGATTACATTCCAGGTAATTCATGCTGTTATGAGATCTCACAGTGATATTTCCTAACTTCATGACCTAGACCATTGCATAAATAGCACAAGGAACTTTTTTTAACCTGGTCATCAAAGAAACAAGGTCATACTGATTTGCAAATCACTATCTCCGAGGTGGCGGTGTAGTGCAGGGATGATGCCGGCCAGGGGTTCGGACTGGGAGATCCTGGGCGAGCGACCTCCCAGTCCCGGAGGAACGCTGGTGAGCTCGTGTGCGAGCAGGCGAGGCTCGCGACCTACTAGGCGAGGCGGCCGCTCCTTACCAAGGCGGGCGCGGTGCACGAATGGGGTACGGAGGCGGAGATCTGATTCGGCTGCGCTTCCGGATAGTGGAGGCTTCGGCTGCGCGTCCGGCGATCGGCGGCGCGTCCCGCGAGCGGCGGCGGCGGCGGGGCAGGGGGCAGGGGGCAAGGGGCGGCGCATCACTCAGATCGTGGACTCAGGTAGTGCTAGCTTGCGCCCGGTCGTGAAGGGTGGGTTAGCCTCCGAAAATTACCACATTACCCCTGTTTAAGTTTAATAAAAAATCTACATTTAACTTCCAGATCGGACGGACGTAATAAATCAGACTAGTAGTACTGGGTAGTACTCGAAAGTACTCCCCAATCACCGTAACACAGCTCATATTATGTAGCATGTACTCCCGGAGCATATGCAATTACAATTTTTTGCAATTTTTTTTGGACACTTTCAATTATATTTTTTTGGTAGAGGGAGCATATGCACCCGGGAGCCAAATTTAATTTCCGGATTTAGTTCTATTATATTCTTATTTATATCACCAACATGCAATGATATGGGGAAGGAAAACAAATATGTTGTGCTTACTTCACACTGGTTTAACAAAACTGGGAATAATATACCAGTCCTGGGTGGCGGTGTTCTCTGCGGTTTGTGTTGTATGTTATCCGTATGCAAAATGACCTTTTCACTAACAAATAAATGAATAAACACCAGTGCGGAAGATTTCACGCGGAGTTTGCTTGGTTCGTTACCGTGAACATCGAAAGTTGGAGAAAGAGAAACCAGGTTTTGGAAGTCTTACTCCTAGCATTAGAATTCTTTTGCAAACATTTTTCTTTTATTAATGCCATTAATATGCTCTCAATACCGTAGACAAGTTAGCTAGGCATGAGACCACTCCAGTTGAGTACCTGTCAACATGTCGAAGTCACTCAATTGTGGGGTTAAACCTAGAAGATTTTACCAGGTTTACTAAAATTTCCTGTATCAAGTTACTAGAGGATTGATTCAAGTAGATGACAAATGCCTCATCCATTACATTTCGAGAGAAAGAACAAGAATGCAATTGTAATTTACCTCGGCTAAACTAAGCCATGGATGCATATGCAAAACCATACCAATGTGGCCTCGTAGAATTGTGTTAATATTGATGTTATATGAAATATGTGGATTCTATCTTTACTACTTATGATGTTAGGCCATAGTTTTCATCTCCGGTGAAATGTTGCCTGCCAGTTTTGAAAATGTCATTTTCATACGAGTAGGAGCAGCAATAAAATTCTAGGTTCTTATCGGAAGACTATCTAGGTCCGCTTGCGGCTTGCACATCAAAGAACCTCATCAGGCGAGGATCCTGTAGGTCAACATAGCATGGAGTGAACATCCAAACACAAGCAAAAGAGAAGGGACGAAAGCAACATGTGCCACTCAAGCGTGTTAGGTACGTGGTACAGAAAGCAACACAACCTTTGATAGGCTATAAACGTCGGTAGAGAAATCTAGGAAGAAGAAGAAGGTTCGAACTGAAAAGCAACAACAATAGTGGCAGTAGTGCATCAGTCACCTACCTTTCAGAAGATATGCTAATTTTCTGTCAAATATCAGCAGTTGTGCCTCCTCTTTGTTGTGTACAGACTAATATGTACTAGATTTAGATGTGCGCCTTGGCGCACGATCCCGTGAGGTTTGTGCCAATATTTATTTATATAACAACGATAAAAAAGGTTTATATAATAATACAATTTGTAGGTTTTACAAAAGAATTGTTTGCATAATTAAATTACGATAAAGCAGACGAAGTTACAAACAAAGCGGTAAATTTAGAGTCACCTCTTGGCGTGCGTAACACCTTGTGTTGCAAAAGTTGTCAAACAAAAGAATCGAATAGGCTATTAACAAACCCTAAGGGTACTACCTTGTTGGTTGCTTCTTCAGTGGACTGGAGGAAGTAGCTTTTAAGTTGAGCGCAGTGGATATCTCTGATGACCTTGTTGGTTGCTTCTTCAATGGATGTGCTATTTTATAATCTGTAGAATATATTCCAGACACCTTTCTATACACGGCAGAATTTCCAGCGGCAATGTAGAGTCTTCAAACTACAGATAAAAAATGGGTGAGAACTTTCATTAGGAATATTAGAAACATCATGATGTTTTTTTACTAAGGTCTATGTAACTAACATTTTCATTACAAAGTAAGCGTGTGGTACAAAGAACATAGTCCAGTCTATGTAAATCATCTCTGAGTGTACATATGAGAAACACGTTAACGTGCTTTCAGTATAAACACCATCGAAAAGAAGATGTTTTTCAATTCATATTTGTATACAGAGCAGACTACATGGGAATAAAACTGAATGGCAACATATTCAAGTGTACCATTGCAGACTGCATACAAGGAAACAAAAAGATCCATCAGCCACACTAATTGTTCCAGCTGCATCTCACGGAAGCACCGGCGCGGCGTTCCATTGGTACAGAAATTGCCCTTCCATTTCTTTTCTGCCTATACGAATCACTCCATCAGTGGGTGTGGAGCCAGTAAATATCCATCCGCGGACTCGGACAGATTTCTTCGTGGTGAGTTTGTTTCTTTTACTTTGCTTCTTATATGATTTACTCTGTCACTGGGCGTGGAGTCCGTAAACATCCATCCGCTGACTCGGACAGATTTCTTCACGGTGAGTTTGTTTCTTTTACTTTTTTGTACTATTTAGAGTTTCTGGAATTCCGATCAATTGGAGAGAATGCTGGGGGATGCATCTGGAAATATTTTAATAGCCGAAGGAAGCAAGAGTGTTTGCACATATTACCTGTGGGCAGTGCGACAAACGACACTGGAGAGAGAAGGAGGCACAATCGTGTCCCCTCATACAGATGCCAAAGCTCTTTGATGTTCCATGCAGTACGGATAATACATATCAGACTCCATAGCTCAACCTTTTGTGAGAACTACTCAAAGAAACTGACAGTAGAAGATCACAGAAACTACATAACAATTTATGAAAGCACAGGTAGAACTCTGAAGCTAAGTCGTTTGTCCAAGAATGAGGAGATAGATAGATTGATAATATTTTGCAATTATATCTACATGTTATATAATTAACTGGGAACCAACCATTATGCTAAATGTAAATTCAGTCAGTGAGTCTGAGGTATCTAAAAACATGCACAATAATAGATTTTTAGTAATTAAAACTAAATGGCTCGCAATCAGTGCTATGATTGGGTCGCATGCTATTTCTTAAGGAGGTTAATAATAGAGTTCTGAACTAAGTACCAACTTTGTACTGGAACTGAACTCTAGTATTAAAGTTCATCTTCAGATCCTATTTTTAGAGTTTAAAATTGAAACAACGGGCAAAATAGTTGATATTTAGATTGATTAACACATCCTATGTTTGGTGCATTTTGGGCTTTGAGATTCTTGAGGCACCATTCAACATAGACATATGGTCTTTTATTCATTTTTAGGTGGCTTCTATTGACTCATCTTATCAATGTCACTACCTATCATTTTTTTAGTAATAAATGTATGAGAGCTACATTATAAACTCACCACCTCGGCTGAATCCTCTATGATGTTTTCAACAACCTGTACGGCCAGGCTACCGCACCAGCTATCACATCATCACCCTCTGCCTCTATCATACCATCTGGGTTCAACGGGAGTTCAGATCCAAAATATAGAGAAGAGACGCAGAGGAATATTACCTGAATAACTGAGAGGAGGGCAGCGAGGAGTATTGCTTGGATACATCAAAATCCAAATAGTCTTCAATATAGAGCGGTATCA
The DNA here is from genome assembly GCF_022539505.1 of Lolium rigidum. Taxonomy (NCBI): domain Eukaryota; kingdom Viridiplantae; phylum Streptophyta; class Magnoliopsida; order Poales; family Poaceae; genus Lolium; species Lolium rigidum. The sequence continues at coordinate 283,510,447 of NC_061514.1, read as the reverse complement.
TCAAAACCCGAATTACCCTATAAAAATACAGATAATTAGTAAAATAGAGAAATATAAATCCCAAACTCAGTTAGCAATATCAAGAGTTACATAAATTCTTAATATAAAACCGAAAGAAATATAGAACGGAATCAACCCAAAAGGAAGAAAGACATGCATCCCTGCCACAATCACTGAAACCCAAGAACAAAAAATCTAGAAAACACCTAGAGCCATCTTCTGACCGTTTTCGTATCGAGATCTGGGCAGGTCTGTTGGCCCAGTAGCTCGAGCACGACGGGATCTTCCGGCTGGACGAGATGGAGCCCAGCCAGCAGGATATTTCCTCTCGATCAACGCTGTGTTCGAGCTCCTTCGTTTGATGCTCCTTCCATCGATTCACCATCAATTGAAGAAGTTGCAACATACTGCCACAAGAGAAGAAGTTAGCAAATGACGGGAGAAAATGCTTCAGAAGAGGCAACGCAAATGTGGTGTCAGCATGTTCCAGGGACCACATAATACAACTTGACATCTTAATTTATCAAATGTTGAAGAAACTTGGACTAAACAAATTCTCATGTGAAATGTACAAAAGTAAAACTGGGCAAATCACTATTAGATACAAGCAAGTTCAAGGAGATCACCTAAGTGAAATATCTGGAGTTGATAGCAGGAAATTAGGATAATGACACCACCACATCAATGTAGAACCATCTTTAACCTCTCTGATATGGAGGAAGACATTTTGGTCAGCTCCACCATATGCATATCCTATTCAACCGCTCGCCGCTTTCGTAGAAGACATCTGTACTGAAGAATGAAGATCAGATACCAGTTTTGTTGCTCAGAACTCTCACCCAACAAGCCACCGCCTACTCTCATGAAAGCAGTGGCATCCAGATTGATGGGTTTAGATGAACAATGGAATGCTTGCACTATGTGAAGTCAACATCTATACAATGGTAAATATTAAGGTTTCAAATTATTAGGATCTTAGATAAATAAATTATTACTGCATAACGGCAGCTCTGCATATATATGGAAAAATAATTATTAATTTTATTTGCATGATGTCGTACCTAACAGTACAGAATCAAATTACATTGATTTGCATGTTGGTTAGTGTGAAAGCAAGGATTGCAAGTTTCACCTATATTCATTTATTTGTTTCTTTGAAGGCACAAATCCATACAGTATTCAGAAGCTGTACAATAAGACCTATTTCATCCAACTCGTGTAATTAGCGTTTTATTAAATGTGAAGCATGTGACCTAATCAGTTCTGAAAGTCAGTTGTGTATATATCCTTTTGTCTTACCTGAGGAACGGCCATCATCACATTGGTCGTGTTCGTGCAGCTAGCCCAACTTCTGGGCAGCCAACTCCATTGATGCGAACCATCCCATATCCTGGTAAACAACGATTGGAGAAAAAACATTGTTAAGGCAAGGAGAAACCAGAGGAGCACCAATCCTGCAATCTAATTTAGAAAACTGATTTTATCAAGTAGGCTTAGTCTAAATTTTTTCGATAAAGAGGCTTAGTCTAAATAGTGACTGATCTTCTAAAAGCATGTACCAAAAAAAGGTGTCCATGTATTGGACCTCTTGGATACATGTCGAAAGTATTTCCAGACAAAAAATTACTATTTTGAGACAGTAATTTGAAAGTCTGAAACCTGAAAGGAAAGCAAGGGCAGTTGCCAGTTTAGACAATAATAGTGACCTTTGGTCATTTGGATTCATGTCGGTGGTCAGTGGAGCATACTGTAATCACAACATGTATTAATATGCAGCAATGATATGAGTAGGGGAATTGCCCTTTCCAAAAAAAGTCGACAAATAATGCTGTGAACACATTTAGCAATCATGTATAGAAATAATGAGGACCACAGAACACTACATCTCTTCTCACTAAATGTTTAACCCTTCCTGGGATTGTGAGAACTCAATTATCATAAATTGCAGTAATCATGCCAATGACATCCGGATACCAAATAAAAAATATATTTGCCTTAGGCTAAAGAGAGTAAGCATAGCTTCAAATGGTGCAGGCGTATCAGTAAAACATATAAGATGGTACACCCAAGGTGGAAAATCATCGACATTGTCATCTTTCCGACAAGCATGACTAATGCAATAATAGTCAATGTAAACTTTGCTTCAACTGGCCTAAGAATTGACTTCAGTAGCACCACACCGAATCTACTAAGCTCATATATGCCCCCTTCATGTAAGACATCAATTAAATTCCTGATGATAGGATATGACACTATGGCATACATATAATTTCACCTGGGCTCTAAACTTGTCCTAAGAATACACAAGGCGACAAAAATTTAAGAACACCCTTTTAAAATCATCCAAAGTAAATAATCCTAGAAGGATTCAATTTTGCAATCATGGTAAACAATGTTCAGGTAGAATAGTCAATGGGTGAATCACCGAAATAACAAAGAACATTCATTAGAAAACATGGAGTCTCTAGAGAATGCAACATATAGTAAACCATATATTAGAAAACAACAATTTAGTACTATTGCTCCTGCACTGGGCTAGCATGTCAATGAATGAGAAAAGATATGCAATAACTAACAGACAGATCAGAGCTCATAATGCAAGTAATGCATAGTCACCTAAGCTGTAAAACAATCTAACATGACGGAATCGACAGATTTCATGCCCTCACCTAAAATGGATTTCAGTTAAATAAATGTCTTTCTTCATGCATTGAACCAAACAAGTTAACTTTACATATTATAACATGTGGTTCTCATCAGAGAAAAGGAACATGCAGTTCTCATGTGTATTGCACAGAAGAAAATGGGAGAAAAAAGCGAGAACAAGGTAATCTTTAATTTTAAAATAGCATTTGCCGAAATGCAATATAGAATAAGCAACAGCGAATCACCTGACCCATATATACACATGTGAGGACTCCAAATACACATGGAACCTGTATAGAGCACAAATAATGTCTATTTTTATTTCTCTAGAAATAAAAAAACGTAGAGCCAGCAAAAGTACTTCTAAGCTCCACTAATAAAATTATGTACTACTTGCAAACTACAAAAATGTAATTTATATACCAAACCAATTTATACAAAATAGCAATCAATAAAGTAAAAAATGGTAAATACTAGGTCTCATATGAAAACTGCTTGTTTAGATACTCAAAACGAATAGCTTAAAAATTTAATTACCACCTGATCTATTTTTACAACATTATCATAGAATTATTCTATGCTGGCTAGGTACACTACGGGAATCAGCTCTCACATGGTAGCCTATATGAATCATTCAAGAAAAAATTTAACAACCACAGTGGGTCATCTTCCACAATGGTGTCATTCTTAGTATCAGTTTGCCTGATCCAATTCTCAATCCTTTTAATGCACTCATATGTCACTGAAGGACTCAATCTTCACATCATCACACACATATATATTGTGGAACCAAATGCGAAAAACACGGAAATAATCAAAATGCAATCAATCTTGAAAGCCAAACTTCTGACGTCAAGACAAGAAGAACTAATGACCATGAGAGCCATGCCCACTGGATCCAGATCTGACCAAAAAATCAGAATGAACTAACATAACACTGGGTCCAATCACTCTTCCTGGAAAAAAAATCATGTGAGAAAAGATACAAATACAGAGAGCAAGCAAAATGTTCGATACCTTTCTCAATACTCGTTCATCTTAATTTTTAGACAAACTCCGTGAATGGGCAATTCCACAACCTTTGCATAGCACTACCAAAAAAAAACTTTGCACTCTCTTTCTACCCGCAGAGATGTTGTGCCCTACTTATCGACTCTGATTGCACACAACTCATATCAGCTCTGAAGAATCCAGTGCAGGACCGTTCGACATTCCTGCATGTTATCACATGGATTAAGAATTTAGCTAGTTCTACTCGTGTTTGCAACTTTGTAAAAGTGGATCGTAGGCAAGTTAGGGTTAGTCACTGTCTTGCTAACTGGGCAAGGACAGAGCGCCAAACTCTTTTATCGTTCGGTTCTGGTCCTCCTGTGTTTCTCCAGGAGCTGGAATTGGAGCGCCTTGCAACCCCTGTTGCTTAATAAAGATCTAGTTTTACCCGCAAAAAAAAAAAATTCCGCCTTCATACATTAGGCTCTACCTGCGTACCAAGATAAAAGATCAAGGCCAGACAGCTCCTTTTCTCCTTTCTTTAGTAGCTTCTCGCTACAAATATATTTTGGCAAATAGTACTTGTCTAGACACATCGAAGGGGATCAGATTAGAAGGTTACCTTTGCGGCTCAGCTCGATGCGGACGAAACGAAGGTGTGGAGTAAATCCTCCATCTCCCACGCTGCTTCCATCCTCCGCTGCCCTTCCGCCGCCCTGCAGCTTTACGCGGCCCGCTCAACCGCTCGCCTGTGGCCGCCCTTCCTTCGCCGTACGGGTCCACCATGGCCTCCGGCCGGCCGGAAAATCCCCGTCCTCCCTCTGCTTGCACCTTTTCCCGCATCAGCCCCCATGCACATGGCGCCCAGAACGTAAGAGGATCATGAAGGGTGGGGAAACTCACCTTTGGATCTGGATCAAGAGGCAACAGACAGGGAAGGTGGGGATCTTCTCTTCTTCCTTCTCCTCCTCTTACTCCTCTTCTTGCCACCACTTCTTCTTCCTCCAGGACCTAGAGAAGGAACTTTTCTTGTTGTGGGAAAGGATGAGCTAGGGCATGGCACAGGAGAAGGCGCGGGGCTGCTCGGCGAGGAGAAGCCGCGGAGCTCCGCGAGCTCAGCCAGGAGAAGGAGCAGCGGCGGCTCGGCCAGGAGATGGCTGTGGGGGAGGAGAAGGGAAGTGGGCAGGAAGGGGATCGGACGCGGGGAGACGACGTGGGGATTGGAGGAGGGGAGAGACACGAGGATTGGGGGAGACAGGGGCTGGCGGCTAGGGTTTTCTTCGGGCTGGGGCACCTTATATACCACACGGTAAAAAATGAATGGCCAAGATCGATTTTGAGAAGAGATCTAACGGCCAGTAACTCAAATCGTTGTGAGACCCCCTATGGGGGGCATCGTTTATACCTTTAGATTGAGATGGTTTTTGGTGCATGAGAGAACAATGATAGTTCTTCCTTGTTGTCTTGTTAGTTCTTTCCACAATATTGATCAGGTTTTTAGCCTTTCTAAATGCATCCAAGCTGGTCTTATTCGACTCAAAAGCCAAACAAGAATTTCTTCTTTTTGAAGAATTTAGTTTCTTCATCTAGAGGAAATGCATTTGAATGGATTTAATTTAAGTACTTGAATCATCAAGTTTAACACACAACACCAGCTGGGATGCATTTAGAAAGGCTAAAACCTTAACCAATATATATTCCGTCGTAACGCACGAGCATTTAACTAGTTATCCGTAACATGGCCATCACATCACTCCATCAGCTCGGACGGTCGGTTACTTAAGAAAAAGATGGACACCAAAGGCGATCCTTTATTTTACCTGGATGGTCGAGCAGTTTTTTTCGAAAAAGCTGGTTCTGGATTCCGATAAGTACCGTAATTCATGTCAGGGTCACTCAAGCCTGTGAAATTTCCTTGAAGATAGCCAGAACTCGCTTGCTTGTCATATATCCTTTCTACAATCTTCACTTGCTAGACGATACACCTGTCATCATACAACACAAAATATACTCAAACAGCATACGTACTCGTCACGATCTCTCGGTCTGAACTCTAAGCTAGGGAGGTTACCATCTAACAGTAACATGTGTACAAATTTTCAAGCACAAATGCAGCTTTCGGGACTGAATAATATGGCTCATTTCCTGTAAAAAAAACCATGGCCCGAATCAGTCATTGCCTTCTGCCACCACAACACTATGAGCTTGGGCTACACGATACACCTGTCATATAAAGTATACTCAAACAGCATACACATCACGAAGGATGACCATTTCTCTCCCTTCCGTACAAGGAACTCCCGAGATCATTAGTCTGCATCGGCTGATCGGCTCGGATAATGCAATATAAAAGAGTACGTTGTAGACTTGAACAAGCAAAAGGAAACCCTATTTCATGAAAGCTAACCATGAGATTACTCACTTTCGAAGTCACGATGCATTGCTATCCACAAAGCAGTACATTTTAGGCACCGATCTTGACCTGAAGTTTTTTTTTTCTTTTTTTTTGAGGCCAAAGAATTATCAAAATTCGGATGTATCTAAATACTTACATTCTACACCTGGGCATTCCTCGGGTTGGGCCGCGTTTCGGGTTAGGCCTGAAAAAACCCGACCTGAAATTCCCAGGTCCGAGCCCGACCCGACCTTCGGGCTTAGAAATTAGGCCCGAATCTGGCCCGAACTGCCAAAATCCCATCCCGGACCGACAAACCCAGCCCGAACTAGGCTTAAATTGTTTTTCCTGCAAGTTCGGCCCGGCCCGACGTTGGGGCTTCAAAATCAGGCCCAAACCTGGCCCGATGTGCAAGCGCGACCCAGCCCATGCCCAGCTGTACTTACATCTAAATTTAGATAAAATCTCCGACATATTTCATGAGACCTAGGGAGTATATTAAGATCGTCCACCCTTACAAAACCATCCTTAAATAAAAATAAAATTACACATAAATGCCTAGGGGGAAACACCATCTTCCTCTACACTCACCGATTGTGCGCCATGAGCAAAGCTCTATGGTGCCTCCGGAACTCTGAACCACGTCGGAGCAAGGAAAACATTGTTGGTGCGACAACGAGAAGTCATCGATCAGGCTGGAGCCAGAAGACGCCGGCAAAATTAATCTAAGAAACAAATCGTCATCCTAGAGAAGAATGCGACGAAGAGGAATAGAGGACCACCCAAGATCCGGCCAGATAGATCCATGGAGACCGTACCGGATCTCATTAACACTGCGATAAAGCCGAAGCTAACTGAACCTCGCCAGTCTGAGAAGAAACCGATGAACTGAAATGAGTAGACTACTTGCAAAACACGAAAATCACAACTAGATCCACCACTCCAAAGGAGCAACGGCCCCTACTCAACACTGCCAACAAGAGCGTCGCCGACGAGGATGAGGTGGACGAGGAGTTGGGGAAACCTTATTTTTGTTCCACAAAGTGTTACCATCACCACCATAGTGGTGATGATAGTTGACCAAACCCTAACTTCAAAGACCTAACTATAGCACAAACCGAAGGTTCAGGGTCCCCACCCCCTCCCATCGCAGGTTCCTCATGTAGAGGGGATGGCACATGTCGATTTGCCGGATGGGGACATGGAAGATGGAGATCATATGCGGTCTAGGTGGCGGTTCGACTTAACTCGAAGTTGAGGTGCCAAGGTTAAAGTTATTGTATATGTTTGCATGCTACGACAACGAATTTTGACAAAGTTTCCATAATAGACGAAGTAGCGGAAACATCCGCCGGAACGTCGGCTTGTGCTTCCATAGACCCCAAAATCTCAAAACAATGTAAACTCCCGAAGAGGTATCTTCCTGAGCTAAACACAAAAACGGCTGAGATTAAACGATACATGTTCGTGATTAGGCGGGTAGGATGGCTGAAATTAAACGATACCACCATGCCTTTCCGGGAGTTTACATTGTTTTAAGATTTGGGGAACTATGAAAGAACAAGCCACTTTAGAATTGAGGAAAAACTTGCTTTTTAATAGTATTAGTGTTAATATTTTACGTGATGAAAAACAAGTACTTCAAGGCTGCTTTAAATTACGCAAATTACAACTGATCCACAACCTATAAATTTGACCATGACTTGTGGATATAGTATGTCAATTTTTTTGTATAAATATATATATATAATGCAAGAGGTCTGCAAGACGATAGCAATAATAGCATTTATATATTATGCATCCAATAATTTGATATATATATTACCGGTTAAAGTTGTGCATAAAAAACATCCGAAAAAACGTACCTTATATTTTAGGACATAGGGAGTATTTTCATATTTTTTATATTATATGTGACCATAATGTTTGGAAATATATTTCATGAATAGCTGCATTTCTAATTAATTACAACTTTTGCCTTTGCTCTATGATATTGTGTCAATACTTACATCACGCTGTCCAATGTTATAAGACTTCTCATAGTGGGAGTAACTTAGCTAGTAACATCACACACTCCAAGATATTTTGATGACATGGCATACCAATAAATAAATGAAGAGAGGGAGGTGGTAACTAGCTATGTTACCATAACATCACACACCACAAGACAAAATGAGTATACAGATTAATAAATGAGACTTTGCATGATATCACCTCCAAGTTATTTTCCACTATGAAGATTGTGACATGAACTAGTAACTTATGCATGACACCACCTTGTGTTACTCCCCACTATGAGTAGCCTAACAATACTCTTTCTCTCCCCCTTCCTCTCCCCCTCCCCATCTCCCTCCCTCCCTCATATGATGTGTCCTGGGCCCATTGTGCCTTTGTGGCACTGACAAGGCCCATGACTACAACAAACGACCAACCTCCCTCTTAGATTAGAACCACTCGATGTGTCTCATCTTCACCATCTCCTCCAATGGTGCGATGAACCATAAATTCGAATGCATTTAAGCTTCATGATACCAAGTTGTTTGACTTGCATATATGTCGAGATTTTTTATGATATTGAAGTTCAAGTTACACTTTTCACCAAACAGAACTTCCTTTTGTTTTTCCGAAATCAAATTGCACACAAAATGCAACATGGGAATATTGGATAAGAAAGTCCCTAGAAATAATTATCCATGGGACAGACGACTAGGAATAACAAATGCGAAGAAATCCTGTCCTTCTAACGTGGTTTCACGTAAGGCACGTATAGATCATTGTGTTCACGGTCACACCACAATTATTTTTCAATATGCACAGTTATTGTTTCTCGCTTATCAAGCAACCTCTTTTCTATATATTTACTTCTCTAAACACGCTTTTTATCCCGCTATATTAATATAGCAATTATACGATATAATTACGAGTCACGAAACAAAAGAAAATGCTAGGGCAGCAGCAAACACACGTCCAAAAGAAAAAAGAAAAAATGGAGATAGATACGGATTGACTAAACGGCGGTGACCACCACCCTTGGGCCCTCCGTAGAAGTACCACCATGCTCCCAGCACCGGATCATCACACACCAAGCATCACCTTCAAGAAGGAAAGAAACCGTTACTGGTTCCCCTTGGTACTCAAAGCCTTACTTGGTACACAAAGGGAAGTGGATGAAGGGTAGCCACGATGCCCTCTAGGAAGGAACGATGCCACCCGCGGGTGGCACCGTGTCGGTGTCGGGCGAGCCAACAAGTATTTCTCCCGAAAACCCTGAATCCACAACCCCTGGGAGATCCGTCACACCGAAGCCCCACGAGGACTCGGCCTTCACACCACCAAACTCGCCGCCCGCAAACATGCACTACTACGGTCACAAAGCCACCATTATCGTTCCACCGCGGTTAACGTCATGAGGCATGTAAGGTAGATGCGAGAAGTAGCTTGAAATAGGGCTAGTGGTATGTAGCACGGCCGTGCGGGAGGGAACTACCTCCACTGCCATGGCGGTAATCGATCGGATGTAGCCACCGTCACACCAATCTCAATTAGGTCCAGTCGAGCCCAGCAAGCCCGTAAAGCCCCACGTGGAGGCAAACCAGTCCCAAGAGAGTCCGACCAGGCCAGGACGGGCTAGTACAGACCGCCGCCACGCTGCAACAGACCGGCTGCCGGCGCCGCAAACCCCAACACAAGCCATCACGCCTCCACCTATAGATCAAGCGGAGAAAGGGGAGACCCGCCCCAACCTAGATTGGGCCCATAAGGGCCTAGATCTGGGCCGAACGGGCTTAGTCGGCGCCACCCCTGCGCCGCCCTGCGCCGCTCTGCAACACCCTGGCCGACCACCTCCGCCGCCTTGGGTACACCCCCGCCAGCATGGGGACATAGGCCTCGCTCCTCGTGGCGTGGGTCGAAGCCGGTCCGCCGCCGCTTGTACCGCACATGCTTTGCCCGAAGGGGAGTCGACGGTGGGGGGAGAGGAGGGAAGGAGGTCCAGCGCGCGAGGTTTTTTTTTTTTAGATTCACAGGGAGACAACCTCACCAGTTTCATTTATAGTATAAACGAAACCAATGCTTAGGGAACCGAATTCAAACCATAACACTGGGGACGCTCGAACAAAGCCACAACTTTGAACCAGAGCGACAAGTTCCCATCCAGGGAACCAAAACAGCTCAGCTCAGCGCCAGCAAAGCACCCCAACTTCCTAGTCATCAACTATGCAAAAACCACCACCTACATTACACCATCATCCGCACCACAAACACACAAATAACTAGCAAAACTATTTCTTTCTTTTAGAACCGATCATCACAGCACGACGTGGACCGACGCGGGTAAAATTGATGATAACCCCCCCAGTTGGGGGGTACTTTTATCATAACCCCCCTTTGTGTCGCTGACATGTGGGGCCGGACCCCACATGTCAGTGACACAAGGGGGGGTTATGATAAAAGTACCCCCAACTGGGGGGGTTATCATCAAATCCCCCGACGACGCGTGTTCCTCTGCGCGCGAGGGTTGGCCGTTGCCCGCTTCCGCCCGTGGGGAATGGAGTGAGCGAATCGTTCTTTTTCTGTACCAATCCAATTTCTCCAAAACTCTTGGATATCTAAATATCTTTACGCCTGATTATATCCTATAAATACACGTTCAGCTTTTGACTTTGGGGAGGGGTAGCTAGCTGGGGCTTCATATAGGATCGAGTATATCAGCTAATGGAAGAAGGAGCACCAGCGTCCACAAGCCAGACGACAGCGGCAGCACCGACGAGCACCCCGACGACAGCGGGCAGCATGGCGAACACGGCGTTTAAGAGCCTTGGCGACGTGCTCATGGTGCTGCCGACGTCCACGGTTATCGTGTACGAGGTGCTGAACCCGATCGTGACCAACACCGGCGTGTGCAGCGTGGCGAACAAGGTTGTCACGGCGGTGCTCCTCTCGCTCTGCGCCTTCTCGTGCGCCTTCTCGGCCTTCACCGACAGCTACATCGGCGCCGACGGCAAGGTCAGGTATGGCATCGCGACGGTCAGGGGTCTCGTGCCGATCAGCGGCGGCGACGACACTGACGGCGAGGGGAGGGACTTCTCCAAGTACAGGCTGCGGCTTGCAGACTTCGCGCACGCCCTCTTCTCGGTGATCGTGTTCGCGGCCGTGGCGCTGCTGGCCGACGCCAACACAGTGGCGTGCTTCTACCCGCAGCTCCTGGCGCAGCAGAAGGCGCTGGTCACGGCGCTGCCCGTCGTGATCGGCGCCCTCGCCAGCGGGTTCTTCGTCGTCTTCCCCTCCACGCGCCACGGGATCGGGTACCCGCCGATGAAGCCTGCCGCAACCGCGCTGGCGTCGCAGTAGCTAGGCCGGTGGTGACCTCGATGGCGATGCGCTGTCGCGCCGTGTGGTATGTGTGTCTGTGTTTTGTATGGCGCGTGCACCTGTGCGTGTAAATGTGCAGTTGATATTTGTTGGTAACTGGGTTTGATTGGTATCGTGATGTTCAATTCTTCATGTCAAAGCTAATGTGCACCGTTAAACTTGCTTGCGCGTCTAGTTTTAGTCCCATGTTTGAATGTCTCTTATTCGAGAAGGGAAAGGATCTCACAGTCTCTGCATTCTCAGATAGACACAACCATAGTTTTTCTTAGAAAATTACTAGTTCCGCGTTCAAGTGTATGCTGCTCATCATTTTTCAAAGGGCTGTATTCTTTTTTGGACAAAAGATCCTCATTTATGACATTAGAAACAATCTCAGAAAACGGCTGCATAAATTGATCAAACCAACACAAAAACCAAATCAATCATAGACATATTCCAGAGATACAGTTTTTTCATATAAAATCTTGGAATCCGGAGATGTTGTCTCGAGACTTGTCAAATCACCTCCGTGGAGACCATGGGATTAAGTGTATGCCTTGCACGCACGCGTTGCATGTTAATATATAGCGACAGGTTTGATCTTGTGGAGATATTCCTTGACCCTAAGATAGTTATACAAGGTACAGATCAAACCGTATCAGGTTACAACAACTCACGTACGCACGACTACATCGTCTAAGAGCATCTCCAGTCGCGTCCCCAAACCGTCCCCCAAACCGCGCCGGATCGAGCGTTTGGGGGACGTGTTTTGTTCGTGCCGCGTTTGGGGGACGTCGCTCCCCAGCCGTGTCCCCCAAACGCCGCCCCCAATCAGAAATTCAAATAGATGCATTCAAAAGAGATCGTTCCCGCCGATTCGTCGCGATCGAGTAGCGGCGATCGATCAAAGTACTCGGGCGCGCGATCATATTACAGACCGGTGGTGCATGCAAATTAGAAGAAGGGGAAGGGGTTGGTCGACGGCGTCGTGTCCTGAGTCGACGCAGGCCCGTCGAGCACGACGACCTCGTCGCGATCTGCCTGTTCCTGTGCATGGTGTGTCTGCTCCGTCGCCGACGTGGAGGCCGACGCATGTGTAGCAGTAGAAGACGCGTCAGCCTGCTCTTGCTGCGCTGCCGCTGCCGCCGATGCCGATGCCGCTGCTAGGGCCGCCGCGTCCGCCGCCGCCATTTTGGCTTCGATGTCGCCATTGTTGGGGTTGAAGCCGCCGTGCGGCAGCGCATCCTGGTAGTGCGGCGACAAGTTAGGCGTCACGCACCCGGGAGTGGCGGAGGGGCCGTCGTTGTAGAAGGCGGCTTGCGACGGAGAGATCACTCCGGGAACGTACACCGGCATGGACGTACTCCATGGGCTCGCGTTGGTGGCGGCGATACACCCGGCCATTACGTGTTGGTGCTGGCGCGCCGCCTGAGCCTTCTTCTCCAGCTCCACCGCCCTCCGTCCTTTCCGCTCCGCCGTCGATAGCTTCCGGCGCAGGCAATCTTGCTGCCATTAATCTTCGGTCATTCCTTCAGGCTTCTTCTTCGCAGCCGGCGCCTTCCGCGGCTTCGCGAACGGCGCTTTCGCCCCTATCGTCGCATTGCCCGGCGGCTTCTTGGCCGCTTTCTTCGCCATCTTTTTGGGGGCTGTCGGCGGCGCCATGGAATGGGGAGAGGGTAGCGGCGGCGGGTGGACGGCGGGAGGGAGAAAGAAATCGGCGGGATAGGAGAAATGAATCGGCGGCGGGATATGTTTTGGGAGGCCTGTGCGCGGCGGTATAGGCGCGATTTGGCGGGAGCGGCGGGATTTGGCGGGAGTGTGAGACGAATTTTCCCCGTGCCGCCGACGGGTCGGCCCCGCGTCGGTTGGCCTCGCTTTTCGTTGTGTCCAGCGTCCCCGGAGCGTCCCCTGTGGGACGGGGACGGGCTCGGGGCGCCGGACACCGTATCGGGCCGCGCCGGACAAAAATAGGCTTTGGGGGACGCGGCTGGAACTCTTTTTTTGTCCGGCGCGCCCCAAATCCCTTTGGGGGACGGTTTGGGGGACGCGACTGGAGATGCTCTAAAATGGAGAAGGATGACAATGATCTGGAAGGATTGAGTCCTACCTCTTGATGTAGGAGGAGAAGGGTCTTCGCAATTAGATCTCCAGGGATGAAGAAGATACTCCTATCATAGATGGTCCGAGGGAGAAGATATCACGGTTGGGTTGAAGGAAGAACCTAGCAAGAAAAAATAAAGGGCACATGTACATCTACTTTACAGAAGAAAAGGCCTCATGGAGGCAAGCTGTCGTTGCCTATTCGACGGTACCTCGGAGGAGGGATCCTCACGAGGGGGAGAAGAAGTAGGGGTCATTGGGCGGAGTGCACACGGGACGGTGGTACGCGATTTACCCAGCTTCGGAACACCTGCACGATGACAGGGTCTACTGCTGCTTGTCTGGAATTATCTGGGCGCTTTCGCGTAGTTACAATGAGTTTTGGTTGTGCCTCTAGGGCTCCCGGGATCCGGCTTATAAAGGCGCACGGATCTAGGGTTTACATGGAGAGTCCTAGCCGGAATACAAGTTGTGTAACTTATGGTACAAAGTCTTGCCGTGTACGTCAAGGATCCGCCTACCCCTAAATACGTGCTGGATCCGGATACTTCATGGGCCGTCACGGATCCGGCCTCCTTCGTAGGTCGGTTGGGATCCGGCTTCCTACTCTTGGGCTGGACTTCATCCTTCAGGATCTACAGCAACTGGGCCGCCCGATGGGTCACATGCCTCATCACCATCTATGGGCCACCCGGGCTTGCCGGATCTAGGCCATGCCGTTGATATACCCATAAAGTATACCCACAACAGTAGCCCCCGAAGTTCTCCGAGATTCATCATTCCTCCGACTTCATCAGTTCGGATCCGAAGAGAATCTTGAAGAGCTTCAAAACTTTTACTTGTTTCCGGGTTCGTCTGCTCGGAAATCTTCTTGTCTTCGGAATTGGTAATGCAACGGAGATTCCGCTTTTCCCGCGCGCAACTCCCTTATTTCCCGCGCTAAATTTTCGGAGATACGAATCTTTAGCCGGAAATTTCGGGAGCGCACAGTTAAGTTACCTCCACGTCGTTTTACCGCATTTGACCTAAGACACGTGTCAATCATCTGACGGCGTGACCGTTCCGTTTCCACCGTTGGATCCAAATCACGAATCTCCGCGCGAGGTCTATAAATACCCCTCGGCTCGGTAACTTTTCATTCTTTCACCGCATCTTCACTACTTCGTCTTCCTCCTCGCGCCGCGCCGCCCGATAGATCTTGATTCCGGCGAACTTCCCTCACGGGAGCTTGGCGCACCGCCGTTCCAAGCCCCTCCCCGAACCGAATCTGCGACTGTTGATCGGGAAATCGACTCCGCCGCCGATTCGTGGTCGTCGGAGGCTCAAAACTGCAAGTTCAGCGACCTTCACTTCACCGGAGTCTCGCCGGACCGCCACGCCATTAACGGTACGTGCATCGGCCTCGTAGAAGAAGAAGTAGTCTTAGTGTAGATTTCCGGTTACTCAACTTAGCTCGCATGGGTGCAGCCGGAAGCATGCCGCATGGTTCACCACACTGCACTGGTAGTTCTCCGAGTAGCCCGGATCCCAGTGCCGTGGAACCAATCTGCCCGGATCCCATTGCTTATCTTCCACCATACATTTCCGACATTAGGCTCGCTCAACCATTCTCCGCCTCTTCCAGTACCGCATTAGGCCGGATCCTAACCGCTCAAGAGCTCCAGGAAGAACTCCAAGGCCAAGCTAGAATGGCAGCCAAGGTCCAGGAGACGGAAAACAAGAAGGCTTCCAAGGCCCGGATCCACGAAGGCGTGAGGGGTCAGTGGTGGCCCTGCGAGACCACTGACGCGGAGCTTAGAGAGCTTCAGAACGAGGGCATGATCTCCGAGCACTGGAGTTTAATGCGCGACTCCGACGTCCCCAAACCCGATGCGGACGAACGAGTCATGACAAAGGCATGGGTTGAGCGCGGTCTGTCGCTCCCCTGCTCGGAGTTTTTCCTCTCCGTCCTTGACACGTATGGGCTCCAGCCCCACAACATCTGCCCCAACTCCTACCTTCTCCTCTCCAACTTCGCGACTCTCTGCGAAGGGCATCTCGGGATCTGACCGGATGTCAAATTGTGGCAGTTTTTCTTTCGATTGAAGAAGGAAACCAAGGACAAGGTTATGCTTAACTGCGGGAGCGTGACATTCATGCTCCGACCTGGACGTATGTATCCGCCTCCGATTCCCACGAGTCCGTCCGGTACTGGAATACCGGATGGTTTTACGTGAAGAACGTTCCAGTTCCGAGTGTCCACGATGAACTCCCCCCTTCAGCAACAAGCCCCCAGAAGAGCTGGCTAGCTGGAGCTTCATCCCTTCGCTCGCTCAAACTCCAATCCTGCAGAAGGCGGCTCGGAGGATTTCCTGGTTGGTCCATGATGGACTAACCGGATCCCAGCTAACCCTCAGCTGGTTCTCCCGGAGAATCCAGCCTCTGCGCTACAACGCACGCAAGATGTGCGCGTATACTGGGGTGGATGACTCTCTCCGAGCGACTTGCCACGATCTTCCGGCTGACTCCCTCAAGAGGAGATTCAAGAAGCTGGTGAAGTTTGGCCGGGGCCAGGAGGTCCCGGAACTTATTAAGGACATCAAGACAAACGACCAATGTCCTCCGGTAAGCATTTGCCTCTTCGTTGTTCCTTAACTTCTCAATTTTTTCCTAAGTGTTTTAACTTGTTCTTCTAATCCTCCTCGCAGCTCGATTCTTTGGCGGAGGAAGATCTGCGCACCATTCTCCGAGTCCCAGTCAGCGGCGATGCGGCGGAGGAGGATCCGGAGGACCTTGAGGAGGAAGAGGAGCGAGCGCCCCGAAAGGCTGCTCCTCGTCCTACGAAGCGTTCCCGCGCTAAAGTTCCCGACCCCGAAGTCGGAACCAGCGGCGAGGCCTCCGCCAAGAAACCCAAGATGACCAAGCCCCCTCCGCTCGACTCCAAGATGGCGGAACGCGATCGCCTCAAGCTTCTGGCAACAGCAGGGAAACGCTCACGCCCCAACATTCCGGGCGCGACGTAAATCTCCGAACAGCATGCGTCTTTTGTCTTGATAGATTTTGTTACTTATGATTTTCCCTTGCCTGCTTGCAGAAATCTGAGTTCCACCACCACGCGGACCAACGTGCAAGAGCCCATCACAAAGTATATGAAGAAGTCCCCAGCCGTTGGTCCCGTCACTCCTACTCCACCAAGCGCTCCCCACGCTACTCCACAGCCATCTCCTCCTCCCGCGGATCAATCTCCAGCTCCTGCTGCATCCACTCTACCGGAGATAATTCCGGTCAGTAGCGGCAGAGCGGGCGGAGAAAGTTCCGGTGGCAAGGGCCCTGCCCCTGACGAAGCTGAATCACGAGGCCGCGAAGAAGCAGAGGTCAAATCCTCCGGCAAAGCTGAAGCTGCAGCTAGTGATATGATCGTTTTCCCCAAGAATTTTGGAGATCCGGATGACCTTACCTCAACCCCAAAAGCCTACGCCACCAAGTTTTTCAACAAACTTACTGAGGCGGAAAAATGGGAACTTGAGCAAGATCTTCTCAATGCTATGCTGAACAATGCCTGGGGTAAACCGGACGTTGAGACGTCGGAGATTGATGCGCGTGAGACACACGTCCGTTGGGAGCCCCAAGAGGAAGGTGTGATGCGTACAACAACAAGTTTTCCCTCAGTAAGAAACCAAGGTTATCGAACCAGTAGGAGTCAAGGAACACGTGAAGGTTGTTGGTGGCGGAGTGTAGTGCGGCGCAACACCAGAGATTCCGGCGCCAACGTGGAACCTGCACAACACTGATACGTCTCCAACGTATCTATAATTTCTGATGTTCCATGCTTGTTTTATGACAATACCGACATGTTTTGTTCACACTTTATGTCATTATTATGCGTTTTCCGGAACTAACCTATTGACGAGATGCCGAAAGGCTAGTTGCTTGTTTTCTGCTTGTTTTTGGTTCCGGAAAGGCTGTTCGGGCAATATTCTCGGAATTGGACGAAATCAACGCCAAACCTCCTATTTTTCCCGGAAGGCTCCAGAACACCGAAGAAGAGTCGGAGAGGGGCCAGGGGCCCCCCACACCATAGGGCCGCGCGGGCTGGCCTCTGGCCGCGCCGGCCTATGGTGGGGCCACCCTGCCAGCCCTCCGACTCCGCCTCTTCGCCTATATAAGCCCTTTCGACCTAAAAACGCGATATCTCTTGACGAAACTCCAGAAAGACTCCAGGGGCGCCGCCACATCGCGAAACTCCAATTCGGGGGACAGAAGTCTCTGTTCCGGCACCCTGCCGGGACGGGGAATTGCCCCCGGAGCCATCTCCACCGCCGTCTCCACCGCCATCTTCACCGCCATCGCTGTCTCCATGATGAGGAGGGAGTAATTCACCCCCGGGGCTGAGGGCTCCGCTGTAGCTATGTGGTTCATCTCTCTTTATGTGATCTAGTTGAATATCATCTATGTGCTACTCTAGTGATGTTATTAAAGTAGTCTATTCCTCCTCCATGATGTAATGTTGGCAGTGTGTGCATCATGAAGTACTTGGTATATGCTATGATTGTGATCTCTTGTAGATTATGAAGTTAACTATTACTATCATGGTATTGATGCGATCTATTCCCCCTTTCATAGCTGATGTTGACAGTGTGCATGCTATGTTAGTACTCGGTGTAATTGTGTTGATCTATCTTGCACTCTAAGGTTATTTAAATATGAACATTGAATATTGTGGAGCTTGTTAACTCCGGCATTGAGGGTTCGTGTAATCCTACACAATTAGTGGTGTTCATCATCCAACAAGAGGGTGTAGAGTACTCCTATTATGTGATCATTGTTGAGAGTGTCCACTAGTGAAAGCAGGATCCCTAGGCCTTGCTTCCAAGCATCAAATCTCCGTTTGTTACTGTTTTGTTGCATGTTTACTCGCCGCCATATTTTATTCAGATTGCTATTACCACTCATACTCATCCATATTACTTGCATCTCACTATCTCTTCGCCGAACTAGTGCACCTATTAGGTGTGTTGGGGACACAAGAGACTTCTTGCATTGTGATCGCGGGGTTGCTCGAGAGGGATATCTTTGACCTCTTCCTCCCCGAGTTCGATAAACCTTGGGTGATCCACTTAAGGGAAACTTGCTGCTGTTCTACAAACCTCTGCTCTTGGAGGCCCAACACTGTCTACAAGAATAGAAGCTCCCGTAGACATCAAGCTATTTTCTGGCGCCGTTGCCGGGGAGGAAAGGTAAAAAGGTACTCACACTCCGGATCTCGGCTACTAAGCTATTTTCGCCGTTGTAAGTACTCGAAGCTAATTCCTTTAGATCCTGCAATTGCATCTTTTTGTTTCTTGTTTACACTAGTTTGGCATAATGGACAATGAGCTTCTTACTTTATTTCCTGATGTAAGACATGGATGTGTTGATCCGAAAATTAAAAAACCCATGGAACATATTAGCATGAATACTTTGAATACCATTGTTGCTAATGATATAGAAAGCTCTAAGCTTGGGGAAGAGGTGTTTGAAAATCCTTTTGCTACTGATCATTATGTGTTTGATACATCTCCTTCTAATAACAATAATGGTATGGACACAGATAAACCGACTGTGAAAGTTAACTATTCTATGATGACACTGTGCCTCCGATCTTTGATGATTATTATAAAGAATGCTATGATATAGGTTATAACTATCCTTATGAAACTTGTCATAGTCATGATTGGATTACCAAAAACAATTCCCTTAATATGCAACTTGTTTACCATGTTCAAATTCTTGATAATAATCTTGCTCCAATTACTATTAGTGAGAAGAACTCTTCTTATGCCAAAATTAATGATACTTCTATGCATATGAACCATGATAAGAATGTTTTAAGTGATGGGTATATTGTGGATTTCATCAATGATGCTACTAAAAGCTATTATGAGAGAGGGAAATATGGTTATATGCACCTTCATAATATTAAGTTTCCCCTCTTTATGTTGAGAATCTTGAAGTTACTCGTGTTTTATCCTCTTATGCTTGTCACTTTGTTCTTCATGAATTCATTTGTGTACAAGACTCCTCTTCATAGGAAGCATGTTAGACTTAAATGTGTTTTGGATTTGCTTCTTGATGCTCTATTTTTGCTCCAAATACTATTTCTTGCGAGCGCAACATTAAAACTGCTGAGCCCATCTTAATGGCTATAAAGAAAGAACTTCTTGGGAGATAACCCATGTGTTATTTTGCTACAGTACTTTGTTTTATATTTGTGTCTTGGAAGTTGTTTACTACTGTAGCAACCTCTCCTTATCTTAGTTTTGAGTTTTGTTGTGCCAAGTAAAGTCTTTGATAGTAAAGTGAATACTAGATTTGGATTACTGCGCGTAAACAGATTTCTTTGCTTGTCACGAATCTGGGTCTAATCCTCTGTAGGTAACTCAGAAAATTAAGCCAATTTACGTGAGTGATCCTCAGATATGTACGCAACTTTCATTCAATTTGGAAATTTTCATTTGAGCAAGTCTGGTGCCTCAATAAAATCCATCTTTAAGGACTGTTCTGTTTTGACAGATTCTGCCTTTTATTTTGCATTGCCTCTTTTGCTATGTTGGACGAATTTATTTGATCCATTAATGTCCAGTAGCTTTATGCAATGTCCAGAAGTGTTAAGAATGATTGTGTCACCTCTGAACATGTTAATTTTTATTGTGCACTAACCCTCTAATGAGTTGTTTCGAGTTTGGTGTGGAGGAAGTTTTCAAGGGTCAAGAGAGGAGGATGATATACTATGATCAAGAAGAGTGAAAGCTCTAAGCTTGGGGATGCCCGAGTGGTTCACCCCTGCATATTTCAAGAAGACTCAAGCATCTAAGCTTGGGGATGCCCAAGGCATCCCCTTCTTCATCGACAAATTATCGGGTTCCTTCTCTTGAAACTATATTTTTATTCGGCCACATCTTATGTACTTTACTTGGAGCGTCCGTGTGCTTTTGTTTTTGTTTTTGTTTGAATAAATGCTTGTGTGGGAGAGAGACACGCTCCGCTGGTTCGTATGAACACATGTGTTCTTAGCTTTTAATTTTCATGGCGAAGGATGAAATCGCTTCGTTAATTGTTATATGGTTGGAAACGGAAAATGCTACATGTAGTAACTGGTATGATGTCTTGAATAACTTGATACTTGGCAATTGTTGTGCTCATGTTTAAGCTCTTGCATCATATACTTTGCACCAATTAGTGAAGAAATACATAGAGCTTGTTAAAATTTGGTTTGCATGAGTGGTTTCTCTAGAGTCTAGATATTTTCTAGTGAGGTGTTTGAACAACGGGGAAGACGATGTATAGTCTTATAATGCTTGTAATATGTCTTTTATGTAAGTTTTGATGTACTAGTTTATGCTTGTGTTTGCTTCAAACAACCTTGCTAGCCTAAGCCTTGTATCGAGAGGGAGTACTTCTCATGCATCCAAAATCCTTGATCCAACCACTATGCCATTTGTGTCCACCATACCTACCTACTACATGGTATTTCTCCGCCATTCCAAAGTAAATTGCTTGAAGTGCTACCTTTAAATTTCTATCCTCTACCTTTACAATATATAGCTCATGGGACAAATAGCTTAAAAACTATTGTGGTATTGAATATGTACTTATGCATTTTATTTCTTATAAGTTGCTTGTTGTGCGATAACCATGTTCCTGGGGACGCCACCAACTACTCTTTGTTGAAAATCATGTGAGTTGCTATGCATGTTCGTCTTGTCTGAAGTAAGGGCGATCTACCACTTTATGGTTAGAGCGTGCATATTGTTAGAGAAGAACATTGGGCCGCTAACTAAAGCCATGAATCATGGTGGAAGTTTTAGTTTTGGACATATATCCTCAATCTCATATGAGAATACTAATTGTTGCTAAATGCTTATGCATTAAAGAGGAGTCCATTATCTGTTGTCTATGTTGTCCCGGTATGGATGTCTAAGTTGAGAATAATCAAAAGCGAGAAATCCAAAATGCGAGCTTTCTCCTTAGACCTTTGTACAGGCGGCATAGAGGTACCCCTTTGTGACACTTGGTTAAAACATGTGTACTGCGATGATCCCGGTAGTCCAAGCTAATTAGGACAAGGTGCGGGCACTATTAGTATACTATGCATGAGGCTTGCAACTTGTAAGATATAATTTACATGATACATATGCTTTGTTACTACTGTTGACAAAATTGTTTCTTGTTTTCAAAACCAAAGCTCTAGCACAAATATAGCAATCAATGCTTCCCTCTGCGAAGGGCCTATCTTTTACTTTATTGTTGAGTCAGTTTGCCTATTCTTTCTATCTTAGAAGCAAACACTTGTATCAAGCTGTGTGCATTGATTCTTACATGTTTACTTATTGCACTTGTTATATTGCTTTATGTTGATAATTATCCATGAGATATATATGTTGAAGTTGAAAGCAACCGCTGAAACTTATATCTTCCTTTGTGTTGCTTCAATGCTTTTACTAAGAATTTATTGCTTTATGAGTAACTCTTATGCAAGTCTTATTGATGCTTGTCTTGAAAGTATTATTCATGAAAAGTCTTTGCTATATGATTCAATTGTTTACTCATTGCATTAACATTGCTTCGAATCGCTGCATTCATCTCATATGCTTTACAATAGTATGATTAAGATTATGTTGGTAGCATGTCACTTCAGAAATTATCTTTTATCGTTCACCTACTCGAGGACGAGTAGGGACTAAGCTTGGGGATGCTGATACGTCTCCAACGTATCTATAATTTCTGATGTTCCATGCTTGTTTTATGACAATACCGACATGTTTTGTTCACACTTTATGTCATTATTATGCGTTTTCCGGAACTAACCTATTGACGAGATGCCGAAAGGCCGATTGCTGTTTTCTGCTGTTTTTGGTTCCGAAAAGGTCGTTCGGGCAATATTCTCGGAATTGGACGAAATCAACGCCAAACCTCCTATTTTTCCCGGAAGGCTCCAGAACACCGAAGAAGAGTCGGAGAGGGGCCAGGGGGCCCCCCACACCATAGGGCCGCGCGGGCTGGCCTCTGGCCGCGCCGGCCTATGGTGGGGCCACCCTGCCAGCCCTCCGACTCCGCCTCTTCGCCTATATAAGCCCTTTCGACCTAAAAACGCGATATCTCTTGACGAAACTCCAGAAAGACTCCAGGGGCGCCGCCACATCGCGAAACTCCGATTCGGGGGACGAAGTCTCGTTCCGGCACCCGCCGGGACGGGGAATTGCCCCCGGAGCCATCTCCACCGCCGTCTCCACCGCCATCTTCACCGCCATCGTCTGTCTCCATGATGAGGAGGGAGTAATTCACCCCGGGGCTGAGGGCTCCGCTGTAGCTATGTGGTTCATCTCTCTTTATGTGATCTAGTTGAATATCATCTATGTGCTACTCTAGTGATGTTATTAAAGTAGTCTATTCCTCCTCCATGATGTAATGTTGGCAGTGTGTGCATCATGAAGTACTTGGTATATGCTATGATTGTGATCTCTTGTAGATTATGAAGTTAACTATTACTATCATGGTATTGATGCGATATATTCCCCCTTTCATAGCTGATGTTGACGAGTGTGCATGCTATGTTAGTACTCGGTGTAATTGTGTTGATCTATCTTGCACTCTAAGGTTATTTAAATATGAACATTGAATATTGTGGAGCTTGTTAACTCCGGCATTGAGGGTTCGTGTAATCCTACACAATTAGTGGTGTTCATCATCCAACAAGAGGGTGTAGAGTAGTCCTATTATGTGATCATTGTTGAGAGTGTCCACTAGTGAAAGCAGGATCCCTAGGCCTTGCTTCCAAGCATCAAATCTCCGTTTGTTTACTGTTTTGTTGCATGTTTACTCGCTGCCATATTTTATTCAGATTGCTATTACCACTCATACTCATCCATATTACTTGCATCTCACTATCTCTTCGCCGAACTAGTGCACCTATTAGGTGTGTTGGGGACACAAGAGACTTCTTGCATTGTGATCGCGAGGTTGCTCGAGAGGGATATCTTTGACCTCTTCCTCCCTGAGTTCGATAAACCTTGGGTGATCCACTTAAGGGAAACTTGTTGCTGTTCTACAAACCTCTGCTCTTGGAGGCCCAACACTGTCTACAAGAATAGAAGCTCCCGTAGACATCAAACACAATCAAAGTACTTTGCCCCAACTTAACAGTGAGGTTGTCAATCTCACCGGCTTGCTGTAAACAAAGGATTAGATGTATTGTGTGGAAGATGATTGTTTGCGAAGAACAGTAAAGACCAAGTATTGCAGTAGATTGTATTTCAGATGTAAAGGATTGGACCGGGGTCCACGGTTCACTAGTGGTGTCTCTCCCATAAGATAAACAGATGTTGGGTGAACAAATTACAGTTGGGCAATTGACAAATAAAGAAGGCATAACAATGCACATACATATATCATGATGAGTACTATGAGATTTAATCGGGGCATTACGACAAAGTACATAGACCGCTATCCGAGCATGCATCTATGCCTAAAAAGTCCACTTTCAGGTTATCATCCGAACCCCCTCCGAGTATTAAGTTGCAAACAACGAGAAAATTGCATTAAGTATGGTGTGTAATGTAATCAACACAAATATCCTTAGACAAAGCATCGATGTTTTATCCCTAGTGGCAACAGACACATCCACAACCTTAGAACTTTCCGTCACCGTCCCGGATTTAATGGAGGCATGAACCCACTATCGAGCATAAATACTCCCTCTTGGAGTCACAAGTATCAACTTGGCCGAGCCTCTACTAGCAACGGAGAGCATGCAAGAACATAAACAACATATATGATAGATTGATAATCAACTTGACATAGTATTCGATATTCATCGAATCCCAACAAACACAACATGTAGTATTACAAATAGATGATCTTGATCATGATAGGCAGCTCACAAGATCTAACATGATAGCACAATGAGGAGAAGACAACCATCTAGTTACTGCTATGGACCCATAGTCCAGGGGTGGACTACTCACACATCGATCCGGAGGCGATCATGGCGATGAAGAGACCTCCGGGAGATGATTCCCCTCTCCGGCAGGGTGCCGGAGGCGATCTCCTGAATTCCCCGAGATGGGATTGGCGGCGGCGGCGTCTCTGTAAGGTTTTCCGTATCGTGGCTCTCGGTACTGGGGGTTTCGCGACGAAGGCTTTAAGTAGGCGGAAGGGCAAGTCAAGGGGCGTCACGAGGGGACCACACAATAGGGCCGCGCGGCCAGGACCTGGGCCGCGCCGCCCTGGTGTGTCGCCACCTCGTGGCCCCACTTCGTATCTCCTCCGGTCTTCTGGAAGCTTCGTGGAAAATGAGACCCTGGGCGTTGATTTCGTCCAATTCCGAGAATATTTCCTTTGTAGGATTTCTGAAACCAAAAACAGCAGAAAACAAGAATCGGCTCTTCGGCATCTCGTCAATAGGTTAGTGCCGGAAAATGCATAATAACGACATATAATGTGTATAAAACATGTGAGTATCATCAATAAAGTAGCATGGAACATAAGAAATTATAGATACGTTTGGGACGTATCAGAGATCCAGGAGTTCGAAAAGGAAGTTGGCCAGTTCTTCGACAAGCTTGTTTGCAAGCAAAAGGTAACTCCCCAGTAGCCCCCAAGTATTTAGGTGGAAACTAGTGTAGTTAAGGTCTAGATACTTAGAGAAAACTCAACTGAAGAAAGATTTAAATGTCGTGGTAGCCCCCAAGCATTATGGCGGAGAGATTTCCGGCAATAATGCTTTAGAAAGACTTAACCAAAAAATACTTGTGGAACTTACTCCGGCTCTGACTGGATTTTCAGGAAAGCAGGCTCTGCATTATGAGATGCACAAAAACATTGCTCTGTAGCGCCGCGTTACCCTCAGTCAGGCGGAAAAGATCCAGCTATTCAAGCAAGAGAATGCGGATCTAAAAAAGTAGCTGTCAGAAGCCCAAGGTTAGTTTCCGACACTCGTTTGCCTGTAGGTTATGTTCCGCATCTCAAACTTGATATTTTACATATCTTTGTATAGGTGCATCCTCGTCCCTCGCTGCAGCCTCCTTCGAGCTGGAAACTCTGCGTGCCTCCCAGAAAGATCTAAAGGCAAAACCCACGGAGGCGGAGCTGAGGTTTGCTGAAAAGAACGCGGAGCTTATCCGGAAGGAAGGCGAGTTTGAATTAAAAAGACAAACTGACAGCGACACCATCCGGAAGCAACAAAGAGAGCTTGGTGGACTCCGGAAGTATATGGAGACAGCGGAGAGCTGCTGGGACCTGCTCAATTCCGACTTCATGGGTATGTCCTTGAAACTCATAGAATAGTGCATATGTTGCACTTAACTTGTTATACTTATAAAAAACTGCGCCTTCCAGGTCCACTTGGATATGATGAGGAACGTCGGAGCCAGTTCCCGCGCGATGACCTGCTGCAGCTGGCCGGAGAAGATTGCAAAGACCTCATCTCCGCCTCCAGGAAGATCTGCCACAACCTCAACATCAAGAAGAGCCGAACCTGCGATGTGCGCAAGCTCATCAAGAGGATGGATGTGCTTCCAGAGTTGGTGGTGGATTTGAAAGCTTCTTCGGCTCGGGGCGCAGCTGGCATGTATTTGGCAATGTGCTTGGCGCACAACCCGAAGCTAAATCTTGACCAAGTCACTGCTGGCGTTCCTCCGGATGTGGATGTCAATGCACTTCTAGATGCAGTCAGTGGCTATGATACGCGCATTGCCCGGAGAATTCGCCATGATGAATTTTATGACAAGGCGGTTCTTCCTGCCGACGAGCCCCTCGAAGATGAGCTTCTCAAGGAGCGCGAGGCGGAATCCAGGCCCGTCCAATCCGGAAGCCAGTATACCTGGACAAGCTCGAAGGATCAAGATGGCGCTGCCTCTCCGACTGCAGCTGAAGAGGAGGAAGACGAAGATGTCTCCTCTCCCGTCAAGGACGCAGAGAAGGAAGCTCCGGTTGACGCAGAGAAGGCTGATGTCAATGTGGAAATTTCTCCGGCTAAGGAGAAGTAAAAACTTGTTCCTGCGGGGAAGACGAAAAACAATGCATCATTTTGGCCCCGAGAGGGTTTGTAATATAACTTTAAATTCTTAAGTAGTTAGGAACGAAACACGTATGCATGGGCGGAGACAACTTATCCTGCTATCCGTTAATATTATTTGCATGTTTCGTTTTGTTGGAAAGCAAGTGTTGATTTCGATGTTTTCCGGCTTGCTCATTTGACCTTCCGCGAGCCGGAAAACCTTTAGCCGGAAATGCTCGCCGGCGGCGACTGATACGTCTCCGATGTATCGATAATTTCTTATGTTCCATGCCACATTATTGATGATATCTACATGTTTTATGCACACTTTATGTCATATTCGTGCATTTTCTGGAACTACCTATTAACAAGATGCCGAAGAGCCAGTTGCTGTTTTCTGCTGTTTTTGGTTTCAGAAATGCTAGTAACGAAATATTCTCGGAATTGGGCGAAATCAACGCCCAAGGTCCTATTTTGCCACGAAGCTTCCAGAAGACCGAACAGGAGTCGAAGTGGGGCCACGAGGCGCCGCCACACTAGGGCGGCGCGGCCCAGGCCCTGGCCGCGCCGACCTGTGGTGTGGGGCCCTCGTGTGGCCCCTCGCGTTGCCCTTCCGCCTACTTAAAGCCTTCGTCGCGAAACCCCCGCATCCGAGAGCCACGATACGGAAAACCTTCCAGAGACGCCGCCGCCGCCAATCCCATCTCGGGGGATTCTAGAGATCTCCTCCGGCACCCTGCCGGAGAGGGGATTCATCTCCCGGAGGACTCTTCACCGCCATGGTCGCCTCCCGGAGTGATGAGTGAGTAGTTCACCCCCGGACTATGGGTCCATAGCAGTAGCTATATGGTTGTCTTCTCCTCATTGTGCTTCATTGTTGGATCTTGTGAGCTGCCTAACATGATCAAGATCATCTATCCGTAATACTATATGTTGTGTTTGTCGGGATCCGATGGATAGAGAATACTATGTTATGTTAATTATCAAGTTATTACCTATGTGTTGTTTATGATCTTGCATGCTCTCCGTTATTAGTAGAGGCTCTGGCCAAGTTTTTTCTCTTAACTCCAAGAGGGAGTATTTATGCTCGATAGTGGGTTCATGCCTCCATTGATATCTGGGACGAGTGACGAAAAGTTCTAAGGTTGTGGATGTGCTGTTGCCACTAGGGATAAAACATTGATGCTATGTCTAAGGATGCGGTTGTTGATTACATTACGCACCATACTTAATGCAATTGTCTCGTTGTTTAGCAACTTAATACTGGAAGGGGTTCGGATGATAACCTGAAGGTGGACTTTTTAGGCATAGATGCAGCTGGATGGCGGTCTATGTACTTTGTCGTAATGCACAATTAAATCTCACTATATTTATCATGACATGTATGTGCATTGTTATGCCCTCTCTATTTGTCAATTGCCCGACTGTAATTTGTTCACCCAACATGCTTTTATCTTATGGGAGAGACACCTCTAGTGAACTGTGGACCCCGGTCCATTCTTTTATACTCGAAATACAAATCTGCTGCAATACTTGTTCTTTACTATTTTCTTGCAAACAATCATCTTCCACACAATACGGTTAATCCTTTGTTACAGACAAGCCGGTGAGATTGACAACCTCACTGTTTCGTTGGGGCAAAGTACTTTGGTTGTGTTGTGCAGGTTCCACGTTGGCGCCGGAATCTCCGGTGTTGCGCCGCACTACATCCCGCCGCCATCAACCTTCAACGTGCTTCTTGGCTCCTCCTGGTTCGATAAACCTTGGTTTCTTTCTGAGGGAAAACTTGCTGCTGTGCGCATCATACCTTCCTCTTGGGGTTCCCAACGAACGTGTGAGTTACACGCCATCAGCGACGAAGCCCAATGGCAATCCGTCAATAACGGCGGAAACAAGCCCCCAGCCAAGGTGCCGGAAATCGCTACTAGGAATCCACGAGTTCGCAACAGAAAATATTTCCACCAGAAAACTTAAGCTTACGTCCTAAAGGACGATTTTTGAAAATCACAACTTTCATACACGCCTAGGCGGAAATATCCAGCTCTGCGGTTTTAGTTGGAAAACATACACGATCTAAAAATGAACAAGTAAAGGAGGTAAAAGACTCAAAGAGTGAACCAAAAGCTTTATTTCATTGATCATGTATAACTATTACAGAGTATGTTACTCGGAAAATTTTGCTAAGTGTGGAAAGGACGTAGTTGTGCAATGTTCCAAGGGCGATCTGTTTCGTCGTAGATGTCGTTGATGACCCACAAGTATAGGGGATCGCAACAGTCTTCGAGGGAAGTAAAACCCAAATTTATTGATTCGACACAAGGGGAGGTAAAGAATACTTATAAGCCTTAACAACTGAGTTGTCAATTCAGCTGCACTGGAAAAGCACCGGTAACGTGGGTGATGTGAAAGTAGCAGTAATATGAGAGCAATAGTAACAATAACACAAGCAGCTAGTAATAGCAATATGAGAGCAATGGCACCAGAAGATAGTTGATACTACTTCCAATGACATGTAGAACAGGTATATGATGATGAAAGATGGACCGGCGACCCCGACTATCTACACTAGTGGTAACTCTCCAATAACAAGTGTTGGGTGAACAAATTACGATCGGGCAATTGATAGGATTGAAATAGCATTAAGACAGAATATCAAGATCATTAATCATGTAGGCATGTTTTCCAATTATAGTCGTACGTGCTCGCAATGAGAAACTTGCACAACATCTTTTGTCCTACCAGCCGGTGGCAGCCGGGCCTCTAGGGAATCTACTCGGAAATTAAGGTACTCCTTTTAATAGAGCACCGGAGCAAAGCATTAACACTCCGTGAAAACATGTGATCCTCACATCACCGCCATCCCCTCCGGTTGTCCCGATTTCGTCACTTCGGGGCCTTTGGTTCCGGACAGTGACATGTGCATACAACTTGTAGATACAATCTAAGCAATAAGTATAGAGCTTAAATCTAAGATCATGCCACTCGGGCCCTAGTGACAAGCATTAAACACAACAAGATTGCAGCAACAATAACTTCATAAACTTTGTAGATAGACAATCATAACGTAACAATCCATCGGATCCCGACAAACACAACACCGATTACATCAGATGAATCTCAATCATGTAAGGCAGCTCATGAGATCATTGTATTGAAGTACATGGGGGAGAGAATACCAACTAGCTACAGCTAGAACCCGTAGTCCATGGGGGAACTACTCACGGAGCATGATGGAGGCGATGGCGTTGATGGAGATGGCTTCCGGGCACTTCCCCGTCCCGGCAGGTGCCGGGACGAGACTTCTATCCCCCGAATTGGAGTTTCGCGATGGCGGCGGCGCCCTGGAGTCTTTCCGGAGTTTCGTCAAGTGGTACGGTGTTTTTAGGTCGAAAGGGATTTTATAGGCGAAGAGGCGGCGCGGGGGGCACTGGGGCTCCCCACCATAGGCCGGCGCGGGCCCGGGCCAGGCCGCGCCGCCTTATGGTGTGGTGGCCCTCCGGCCCCTCTCCGACTCTTCTTCGGTGTTCGGAGCCTTCCGGGAAAAATAGGAGGTTTGGCGTTGATTTCGTCCAATTCCGAGAATATTGCCCGAACAGCCTTTCCGGAACCAAAAACAGCAGAAAACGAGAACCGGCACCGTGGCATCTTGTTAATAGGTTAGTTCCGGAAAATGCATGAAATCATCATAAAGTGCAAGCAAAACATGTAAGTATTGTCATAAAACAAGCATGGAACATCGAAATTATGGATACGTCGGGGACGTATCGGCATCCCCAAGCTTAGTTCTCGCTCGTCCCGAAGCGAGTAAACGATAAAAAGAATAATTTCTGTAGTGACATGCTACTTACATAACCTTGATCATACTATTACAAAGCATATGAAATGAATGAAGTGACTCAAGGCAATGATCTATAGTTGCTAACAAATAGATAACATATAGCAAAACTTTTCATGAAGAGTACTTTCAAGACAAGTATCAAAAGTCTTGCACAAGAGTTAACTCATAAAGCAATAGACTCAAAGTAAAGGCATCGAAGCAACACAAAGGAAGATATAAGTTTCAGCGGTTGCTTTCAACTTGTAACATGCATATCTCATGGATAATTGTCAACACAAAGTAATATGATGAATGCAAATATGCAAGTATGTAAGAATCAATGCACAGTTGACACAAGTGTTTTCTTCTAAGATGGAAGGAAGTAGGCAAACTGACTCAACATAAAAGTAGAAGAATGGCCCTTCAAAGAGGAAAGCATCGATTGCTATATTTGTGCTAGAGCTTTGGTTTTGAAAACATAAAGAGAGCATAAAAGTAAAGTTTTGAGAGGTGTTTGTTGTTGTCAACGAATGGTAGTGGGCACTCTAACCCCCTTGCCAGACAAACCTTCAAAGAGCGGCTCCCATGAATTATTTTTATTTTTGGGTGGCACTCCTTCCAACCTTTCTTTGACAAACCATGGCTAACCGAATCCTCGGGTGCCTGCCAACAATCTCATACCATGAAGGAGTGCCTTTTTATTTTAGTTTCATTATGATGACACTCCTCCCAACCTTTGCTTACACAAGCCATGGCTAATCGAATCCTCGGGTGCCGTCCAACAATCACATACCATGGAGGAGTGTCTATTTTGGTTAATTAATTTGGGACTAGGAATCCCATTGCCAGCTCTTTTTGCAAAATTATTGGATAAGCGGATGAAGCCACTAGTCCATTGGTGAAAGTTGCCCAACAAGATTGAAAGATAAACACCACATACTTCCTCATGAGCTATAAAACATTAACACAAATTGAGAAGCATTTTGTATTGTTTAAAGGTAGCACTCAAGCAATTTACTTTGGAATGGCAGGAAATACCACATAGTAGGTAGGTATGGTGGACACAAATGGCATAGGTTTTGGCTCAAGGTTTTGGATGCACGAGAAGCATTCCCTCTCAGTACAAGGCTTTGGGCTAGCAAGATTATTTGAAGCAAACACAAGTATGAACTGGTACAGCAAAACTTACATAAGAACATATTGCAAGCATTATAATACTCTACACTGTCTTCCTTGTTGCTCAAATACTTTTACCAGAAAATATCTAGACCTTAAGAGAGATCAATTATGCAAACCAATTTCAACAAGCTCTACAGTAGTTCTCCATTAATAGGCTTAGACTACATGAAAAAAAATTAATCATGATCTACTTGAGAGCTCAAAACAATTGCCAAGTGTCAAATTATCCAAGACATATGAGGCATTTTCTGTTTTCAACCAAAAATAAGTGCAATAGCTTCCAACTTTTATCATTGAACATTAAAAGTAAAACGAAGAACACGAGTGTTCATATGAAAAAGCGGAGCGTGTATCTCTCCCAATCAAGGATTTCTAGGATCCGATCTTATTCAAACAAAACAAAAATAAAAGCACACAGACGCTCCAAGTAAAGCACATATGATGTGACCGAATAAAAATATAGTTTCAATAGAAGAAACCTGATAAGTTGATGAAGAAGGGGATGCCTTGGGCATCCCCAAGCTTAGACGCTTGAGTCTTCTTGAAATATGCAGGGATGAACCACGGGGGCATCCCCAAGCTTAGACTTTTCACTCTTCTTGATCATATATCATCCTCCTCTCTTGACCCTTGAAAACTTCCTTCACACCAAACTTCTCATAAACTTCATTAGAGGGGTTAGTACTCAAAAAAATTTGAATTCACCTTGGTCCTGTAGTGGCACATTGCAAGAACTCAATAAAACATTAGCTACAGGCCTCTACGTCTAGAAAACCTCGCTTAAAGTCCACAAGAGACAATGCAAAAAACAGAGACAGAATCTGCCAAAACAGAACAGCCAGTAAAGACGAATTTTAAATAAATACTTCCGTTGCTCAAATCAGAAAACTCAAAACTAACGAAAGTTGCGTACATATCTGAGGAACACGCACGTAAATTGGCATATTTTTCTGAGTTACCTACAGGGAAAACAGCCCAGATTCGTGACAGATAGAAATCTGTTTCTGCGCAGAAATCCAAATCTAGTATCAACCTTCGATTAGAGGCTTCACTTGGCACAATAATACACAAAACTAAGATAAGGAGAGGTTGCTACAGTAGTAAACAACTTCCAAGATACAAATATAAAACAAAGTACTGTAGCAAAATAACACATGGGTTATCTCCCAAGAAGTTCTTTTCTTTATAGCCATTAAGATGGGCTCAGCAGTTTTAAATGATGCACTCGCAAGAAATAGTATTTGAAGCAAAATAGAGCATCAAGAGGCAAATTCAAAACACATTTAAGTCTAACCCTCTTCCTATGCATAGGAATCTTGTACACAAATAAATTCATAAAGAACAAAGTGACAAGCATAAGAAGATAAAACAAGTATAGTGATACGTCTCCGACGTATCGATAATTTCTTATGTTCTATGCCATATTATTGATGATACATACATGTTTTATGCACACTTTATGTCATATTCGTGCATTTTCTGGAACTAACCTATTAACAAGATGCCGAAGTGTCGGTCTCTGTTTTCTGCTGTTTTTGGTTTCGAAATCCTAGTAACGAAATATTCTCGGAATTGGACGAAACGAAGACCCAGGGGCCTATTTTTCCACGGAGCTTCCGAAGACCGAAGAACATACGAAGTGGGGCCACGAGGTGGCGACACCACAAGGCGGCGCGGCCCGGGGGGCCCGCGCCGCCCTATGGTGTGGCCCCTCGTCCGGCCCCGACTCTGCCCTTCCGCCTACTTAAAGCCTCCGTCGCGAAACCCCCGATGCGAAAAACCACGATACGGAAAACCTTACCGAGACGCCGCCGCCGACGATCCCATCTCGGGGGATTCGGAGATCTCCTCCGGCACCCTGCCGGAGAGGGGATTCATCTCCCGGAGGACTCTACACCGCCATGGTCGCCTCCGGAGTGATGAGTGAGTAGTTCACCCCTCGGACTATGGGTCCATAGCAGTAGCTAGATGGTTGTCTTCTCCTCATTGTGCTTCATTGTTGGATCTTGTGAGCTGCCTAACATGATCAAGATCATCTATCTGTAATACTCTATGTTGTGTTTGTCGGGATCCGATGGATAGAGAATACCATGTCATGTTAATTATCAAGTTATTACAAATGTGTTGTTTAAGATCTTGCATGCTCTCCGTTACTAGTAGAGGCTCTGGCCAAGTTTTTACTTTTAACTCCAAGAGGGAGTATTTATGCTCGATAGTGGGTTCATGCCTGCATTGACACCTGGGACAGTGACGTAAAGTTCTAAGGTTGTGTTGTGCTTGTTGCCACTAGGGATAAAACATTGGCGCTATGTCCGAGGATGTAGTTGTTGATTACATTACGCACCATACTTAATGCAATTGTCTCGTTGTTTAGCAACTTAATACCGGAGGGGTTCGGATGATAACCTCGAAGGTGGACTTTTTAGGCATAGATGCGGTTGGATGGCGGTCTATGTACTTTGTCGTAATGCCCAATTAAATCTCACTATACTTATCATGTCATGTATGTGCATTGTTATGCCCTCTCTATTTGTCAATTGCCCGATCGTAATTTGTTCACCCAACATGCTTTTATCTTATGGGAGAGACACCTCTAGTGAACTGTGGACCCCGGTCCATTCTTTTAATACTCGAAATACAAATCTGCTGCAATACTTGTTTTTACTATTTTCTCTCGCAAACAATCATCTTCAACACAATACGGTTAATCCTTTGTTACGAGCAAGCCGGTGAGATTGACAACCTCACTCGTTTCGTTGGGGCAAAGTACTTTGGTTGTGTTGTGCGAGTTCCACGTTGGCGCCGGAATCTCCGGTGTTGCGCCGCACTACATCCCGCCGCCATCAACCTTCAACGTGCTTCTTGGCTCCTCCTGGTTCGATAAACCTTGGTTTCTTTCTGAGGGAAAACTTGCTGCTGTGCGCATCATACCTTCCTCTTGGGGTTGCCCAACGAACGTGTGAAATACACGCCATCATATAGCTTCAAAATTTTAAGCATATAGAGAGGTGTTTTAGTACCATGCAAATTTCTACTACCATATTTTCCTCTCTCATAATAATTTTCAGTAGCTTCATGAACAAACTCAACAATATAACTATCACATGCAGCATACTTTTCATGATCCACAAACATATAATTTTTATCAATCTCAAGAATAGTGGAATTAAAACTTTCAAACTTACTTTTATTAATAATATAACAAGGTAGTTGATCAATCTCAATAGATATGGGACTCATAGAATAAGTCAAGAACTCTCCAATCCCATTTTCATTAGTAGTACAATTAATATTATCAAGTAACATAGGACCATCATCTAGAGCTTTATCATAGATATTTGCCAAACAAAATTCTTTAGTACCATGCATTTCGACATCAGGCACAAACAAAGAATTATCATAAGATTTATCAAAGTAGCATGGATTATCATAAATAACAGTAGCATAATTATTCTCACAAGTTTTACTCATAGGTACTATTTCAAGAGAATCCACAGGAACATAACATTCAACCTCTTCCGGTAAGCATGGAGGACAATCAAATAGTGTAAGAGATAAAGAGTTACTCTCATTAGAAGGTTGGCATGGGTAGCTAATCCATTCTTCCTCCTTTTGTTCGTCGCTCTCCTCTTCTTTTTCATCCAATGAGCTCTCGTGTTCATCAATTTCCTCCTCTTTTTCATCCAATGAGCTTTCGAGTTCATCGGTTTCTTCTTCCACCGATTCCCGCAAATTGTGAGTGCATTCTTGTGCATTAATTTGTCTCTCTTTATAATCAAGGATATA
>NC_061514.1:283455392-283475070 GCF_022539505.1 Lolium rigidum | reverse complement strand
TGAACAAATTACGATCGGGCAATTGACAAATAGAGAGAGCATAACAATGCACATACATGTCATGATAAGTATAGTGAGATTTAATTGGGCATTACGACAAAGTACATAGACCGCCATCCAACCGCATCTATGCCTAAAAAGTCCACCTTCGAGTTATCATCCGAACCCCTTCCAGTATTAAGTTGTAAAACAACAGACAATTGCATTAAGTATGGTGTGTAATGTAATCAATAACTACATCCTCGGACATAGCATCAATGTTTTATCCCTAGTGGCAACAGCAATCCACAACCTTAGAACTTTCTCATCATCGTCCCGGTATCAATGGAGGCATGAACCCACTATCGAGCATAAATACTCCCTCTTGGAGTTAAGAGCAAAAACTTGGCCAGAGCCTCTACTAATAACGGAGAGCATGCAAGATCATAAACAACACATAGGTAATAACTTGATAATTAACATAACATGGTATTCTCTATCCATCGGATCCCGACAAACACAACATATAGCATTACGGATAGATGATCTTGATCATGTTAGGCAGCTCACAAGATCCAACAATGAAGCACAATGAGGAGAAGACAACCATCTAGCTACTGCTATGGACCCATAGTCCGGGGGTGAACTACTCACTCATCACTCCGGAGGCGACCATGGCGGTGAAGAGTCCTCCGGGAGATGATTCCCCTCTCCGGCGGGGTGCCGGAGGAGATCTCCGAATCCCCGAGATGGGATTGGCGGCGGCGGCGTCTCCGTGAGGTTTTCCGTATCGTGGCTCTCGGATGCGGGGGTTTCGCGACGGAGGCTTTAAGTAGGCGGAAGGGCAACGTGGGGGCCACACGAGGGCCCCACGCCATAGGTCGGCGCGGCCAGGGCCTGGGCCGCGCCGCCCTATGGTGGCGGCGCCTCGTGGCCCCACTTCGACTCCTCTTCGGTCTTCCGGAAGCTTCGTGGCAAAATAGGACCACTGGGCGTTGATTTCGTCCAATTCCGAGAATATTTCGTTACTAGGATTTCTGAAACCAAAAACAGCGAGAAAACAGCAACTGGCTCTTCGGCATCTTGTTAATAGGTTAGTTCCAAAAAATGCACGAATATGACATAAAGTGTGCATAAAACATGTAGGTATCATCAATAATGTGGCATGGAACATAAGAAATTATCGATACGTCGGAGACGTATCAGCATCCCCAAGCTTAGTTCTGCTCGTCCCGAGCGAGTAAAACGATAACAAAGATAATTTCTGAAGTGACATGCCATCATAACCTTGATCATACTATTTGTAAACATATGTAATGAATGCAGCGATCAAAACAATGGTAATGACATGAGTAAACAAGTGAATCATAAAGCAAAGACTTTTCATGAATAGTACTTCAAGACAAGCATCAATAAGTCTTGCATAAGAGTTAACTCATAAAGCAATAAATCAAAGTAAAGGTATTGAAGCAACACAAAGGAAGATTAAGTTTCAGCGGTTGCTTTCAACTTATAACATGTATATCTCATGGATAATTGTCAACATAGGAGTAATATAACAAGTGCAATATGCAAGTATGTAGGAATCAATGCACAGTTCACTCAAGTGTTTGCTTCTTGAGGTGGAGAGAAATAGGTGAACTGACTCAACATAAAAGTAAAAAGAATGGTCCTTCAAAGAGGAAAGCATCGATTGCTATATTTGTGCTAGAGCTTTTATTTTGAAAACATGAAACAATTTTGTCAACGGTAGTAATAAAGCATATGAGTTATGAAAATTATATCTTACAAGTTGCAAGCCTCATGCATAGTATACTAATAGTGCCCGCACCTTGTCCTAATTAGCTTGGACTACCGGATCATTGCAATACACATGTTTTAACCAAGTGTCACAATGGGGTACCTCCATGCCGCTTGTACAAAGGTCTAAGGAGAAAGCTCGCATTTTGGATTTCTCGCTTTTGATTATTCTCAACTTAGACATCCATACCGGGACAACATGGACAACGAGATAATGGACTCCTCTTTAATGCATAAGCATGTGACAACAATTATTATTCTCATATGAGATTGAGGATATATGTCCAAAACTCGAAACTTCCACCATGAATCATGGCTTTAGTTAGCGGCCCAATGTTCTTCTCTAACAATATGCATGCTCCAACCATTAAGGTGGTAGATCTCTCTTACTTCGGACAAGACGGACATGCATAGCAACTCACATGATATTCAACAAAGAATAGTTGATGGCGTCCCCGAAGCATGGTTATCGCACAACAAGCAACTTAATAAGAGATAAAGTGCATAAGTACATATTCAATACCACAATAGTTTTTAAGCTATTTGTCCCATGAGCTATATATTGCAAAGGTGAATGATGGAATTTTAAAGGTAGCACTCAAGCAATTTACTTTGGAATGGCGGAGAAATACCATGTAGTAGATAGATATGGTGGACACAAATGGCATAGTGGTTGGCTCAAGGATTTTGGATGCATGAGAAGTATTCCCTCTCGATACAAGGTTTAGGCTAGCAAGGTTATTTCAAACAAACACAAGGATGAACGGTGCAGCAAAACTCACATAAAAGACATATTGTAAACATTATATGACTCTACACCGTCTTCCTTGTTGTTCAAAACTCAATACTAGATATTATCTAGACTCTAGAGAAACCAAATATGCAAACCAAATTAGCAAGCTCTAAGTGTTTCTTCATTAATAGGTGCAAAGTATATGATGCAAGAGCTTAAACATGAGCACAACAATTGCCAAGTATCAAATTATCCAAGACATTTTAGAATTACTACATGTAGTATTTTCCAATTCCAACCATATAACAATTTAACGAAGAAGAAACTTCGCCATGAATACTATGAGTAGAGCCTAAGGACATACTTGTCCATATGCTACAGCGGAGCGTGTCTCTCTCCCACAAAGTGAATGCTAGGATCCATTTTATTCAAACAAAACAAAAACAAAAACAAACCGACGCTCCAAGCAAAGTGCATAAGATGTGACGGAATAAAAATATAGTTTCGGGGGAGGAACCCGATAATGTTGTCGATGAAGAAGGGGATGCCTTGGGCATCCCCAAGTTTAGACGCTTGAGTCTTCTTAGAATATGCAGGGGTGAACCACCGGGGCATCCCCAAGCTTAGAGCTTTCACTCTCCTTGATCATATTGTATCATACTCCTCTCTTGATCCTTGAAAACTTCCTCCACACCAAACTCGAAACAACTCATTAGAGGGTTAGTGCACAATAAAAATTAACATGTTCAGAGGTGACACAATCATTCTTAACACTTCTGGACATTGCATAAAGCTACTGGACATTAATGGATCAAAGAAATTCATCCAACATAGCAAAAGAGGCAATGCGAAATAAAAGGCAGAATCTGTCAAAACAAAACAGTCCGTAAAGATGGATTTTATTAGGGCACCAGACTTGCTCAAATGAAAATTCCCAAATTGAATGAAAGTTGCGTACATATATGAGGATCACTCACGTAAATTGGCTTAATTTTCTGAGTTACCTACAGAGAGTTAGACCCAGATTCGTGACAGCAAAGAAATCTGTTTCTGCGCAGTAATCCAAATATAGTATTCACTTTACTATCAAAGACTTTACTTGGCACAACAAAACTCAAAACTAAGATAAGGAGAGGTTGCTACAGTAGTAAACAACTTCCAAGACTCAAATATAAAACAAAAAATACTGTAGTAAAAACATGGGTTGTCTCCCATAAGCGCTTTTCTTTAACGCCTTTCAGCTAGGCGCAGAAAGTGTATATCAAGTAACATCAAGAGACGAAGCATCAACATCATAATTTGTTCTAATAATAGAATCATAAGGTAACTTCATTCTCTTTCTAGGGAAGTGTTCCATACCTTTCTTGAGAGGAAATTGATATTTAATATTACCTTCCTTCATATCAATAGTAGCACCAACGGTTCGAAGAAAAGGTCTTCCCAATATAATGGGGCAAGATGCATTGCATTCAATATCCAAGACAACAAAATCAACGGGGACAAGGTTATTGTTAACCATAATATGAACATTATCAACTCTCCCCAAAGGTTTCTTTTTAGCATTATCAGCGAGATTAACACCCAAATAACAATTCTTCAATGGTGGCAAGTCAAGCATATCATAGACTTTCTTAGGCATAACAGAAATACTTGCACCAAGATCACATAAAGCATTACAATCAAAATCTTTGACCCTCATTTTAATGATGGGCTCCCAACCATCCTCTAGCTTTCTAGGAATAGAAGTTTCAAGTTTTAGTTTCTCTTCTCTAGCTTTTATGAGAGCATTTGTGATATGTTTTGTGAAAGCCAAATTTATAGCACTAGCATTGGGACTCTTAGCAAGTTTTTGTAAGAACTTTATAACTTCAGAGATGTGGCAATCATCAAAATCTAAATCATTACAATCTAAAGCAATGGGATTATCATCCCCAAGGTTGGAAAAAATTTCAGCAGTTTTATCACAGGCGGTTTCAGCAGTTTTAGCAGTTTCGGGTAATTTTGCGCGCTTTGCACTAGGAGTAGAAACATTGCCAACACCAATTATTTTACCATTAATAGTAGGAGGTGCAGCAACATGTGAATCATTAGCATTGCTAGTGGTGGTAATAGTCCAAACTTTAGCTACATTTTTCTCTTTAGCTAGTTTTTCATTTTCTTCTCTATCCCACCTAGCACGCAGTTCAGACCATTAATCTTATATTCTCATTAATTCTAACTTGGATGGCATTTGCTGTAGTAACAATTTTATTTTCAATATCCCTATTAGGCATAACTTTCGATTTCAAAAGATCAACATCAGAGGCAAGACTATCAACCTTAGAAGCAAGAATATCAATTTTATTGAGCTTTTCCTCAACAGATTTGTTAAAGGCAGTTTGTGTACTAATAAATTCTTTAAGCATAGCTTCAAGTCCAGGGGGTGTGTTCCTATTATTGTTGTAGGAATTCCCATAAGAATTAGCATAACTATTACCATTATTATAAGGATATGGCCTATAGTTATTACTAGAATTGTTCCGATAAGCATTGTTGTTGAAATTACTATTTTTAATGAAGTTTACATCAACATGTTCTTCTTGGGCAACCAATGAAGCTAACGGAACATTATTAGGATCAACATTAGTCCTATCATTCACAAGCATAGACATAATAGCATCAATCTTATCATTCAAGGAAGAGGATTCTTCGACAGAATTTACCTTCTTACCTTGTGGAGCTCTTTCCGTGTGCCATTCAGAGTAATTAATCATCATATTATCAAGAAGCTTTGTTGCTTCACCAAGAGTGATGGACATAAAGGTACCTCCAGTAGCTGAATCCAATAAATTCCGCGAAGAAAAATTTAGTCCTGCATAGAAGGTTTGGATGATCATCCAAGTAGTCGATCCATGGGTTGGGCAATTTTTAACCAAAGATTTCATTCTTTCCCAAGCTTGAGCAACATGTTCATTATCCAATTGTTTAAAATTCATTATGCTACTCCTCAAAGATATAATTTTAGCAGGGGGATAATATCTACCAATAAAAGCATCCTTGCATTTAGTCCAGGAATCAATACTATTCTTAGGCGAGAGATAGCAACCAATCTTTAGCTCTTCCTCTTAATGAGAAAGGAAACAATTTCAATTTAATAATATCACCATCTACATCCTTATACTTTTGCATTTCACATAGTTCAACAAAATTATTAAGATGGGCAGCAGCATCATCGAACTAACACTGAGAAAATTGCTCTCGCATAACAAGATTCAGTAAAGCAGGTTTAATTTCAAAGAATTCTGCTGTAGTAGCAGGTGGAGCAATAGGTGTGCATAGGAAATCATTATTATTTTTGGTTGTG
Organism: Lolium rigidum; assembly: GCF_022539505.1. Taxonomy (NCBI): domain Eukaryota; kingdom Viridiplantae; phylum Streptophyta; class Magnoliopsida; order Poales; family Poaceae; genus Lolium; species Lolium rigidum. The sequence goes on along the minus strand of NC_061514.1, from coordinate 283,469,215 downwards.
AAGTCACACAACTTATTATTTTCAGGGGTGGCCATTTTAGTAGTAGTAAATAAAGCAAACTAGATAAAGTAAATGCAAGTAACTAATTTTTTTGTGTTTTTGATATAGAGTGCAAGACAATAAATAAAGTAAAGCTAGCAACTATTTTTTTTGTATTTTGATATAATGCAGCAAACAAAGTAGTAAATAAAATAAAGCAAGACAAAAACAAAGTAAAGAGGTTGGGAAGTGGAGACTCCCCTTGCAGCGTGTCTTGATCTCCCCGGCAACGGCGCCAGAAAAAGAGCTTGATGGCGTGTAACTCACACGTTCGTTGGGAACCCCAAGAGGAAGGTATGATGCGCACGGCAGCAAGTTTTCCCTCGAGAAGAAACCAAGGTTTATCGAACCAGGAGGAGCCAAGAAGCACGTTGAAGGTTGATGGCGGCGGGATGTAGTGCGGCGCAACACCGAGGGATTCCGGCGCCAACGTGGAACCCGCACAACACAACCAAAGTACTTTGCCCCAACGAAACAGATGAGGTTGTCAATCTCACCGGCTTGCTGTAACAAAGGATTAACCGTATTGTGTGGAAGATGATTGTTTGCGAGAAAACAGTAAAGAACAAGTATTGCAGCAGATTTGTATTTCGAGTATAAAAGAATGGACCGGGGTCCACAGTTCACTAGAGGTGTCTCTCCCATAAGATAAAAGCATGTTGGGTGAACAAATTACGGTCGGGCAATTGACAAATAGAGAGAGCATAACAATGCATATACATGTCATGATAAGTATAGTGAGATTTAATTGGGCATTACGACAAAGTACATAGACCGCCATCCAACTGCATCTATGCCTAAAAAGTCCACCTTCAGGTTATCATCCGAACCCCTTCCAGTATTAAGTTGTAAAACAACAGACAATTGCATTAAGTATGGTGCGTATTGTAATCAATAACTACATCCTCGGACATAGCATCAATGTTTTATCCCTAGTGGCAACAGCAATCCACAACCTTAGAACTTTCTGTCACTGTCCCAGGTATCAATGGAGGCATGAACCCACTATCGAGCATAAATACTCCCTCTTGGAGTTAAGAGCAAAAACTTGGCCAGAGCCTCTACTAATAACGGAGAGCATGCAAGATCATAAACAACACATAGGTAATAACTTGATAATTAACATAACATGGTATTCTCTATCCATCGGATCCCGACAAACACAACATATAGCATTACGGATAGATGATCTTGATCATGTTAGGCAGCTCACAAGATCCAACAATGAAGCAAAATGAGGAGAAGACAACCATCTAGCTACTGCTATGGACCCATAGTCCAGGGGTGAACTACTCACTCATCACTCCGGAGGCGACCATGGCGGTGAAGAGTCCTCCGGGAGATGATTCCCCTCTCCGGCAGGGTGCCGGAGGAGATCTCCACAATCCCCCGAGATGGGATTGGCGGCGGCGGCGTCTCTGTAAGGTTTTCCGTATCGTGGCTCTCGGTACTGGGGGTTTCGCGACGGGGGCTTTAGGTAGGCGGAAGGGCAACGTGGGGGGCCACACGAGGGCCCCACGCCATAGGTCGGCGCGGCCAGGGCCTGGGCCGCGCCGCCCTATGGTGGCGGCGCCTCGTGGCCCCACTTCGACTCCTTTTCGGTCTTCTGGAAGCTTCGTGGCAAAATAGGACCCTGGGCGTTGATTTCGTCCAATTCCGAGAATATTTCGTTACTAGGATTTCTGAAACCAAAAACAGCAGAAAATAGCAACTGGCTCTTCGGCATCTTGTTAATAGGTTAGTTCCAGAAAATGCACGAATATGACATAAAGTGTGCATAAAACATGTAGGTCTCATCAATAATGTGGCATGGAACATAAGAAATTATCGATACGTCGGAGACGTATCACGGAGTCGGAAGGGCCATGGGGGACCCACACAGTAGGGGGGCGCCCCCCCCTCTGGCCGCGCCGCCATGGTGTGTGGAGGCCCTGGGCCTCCCCTCTGGTGCCTCTCCGGTGTTCTGGAAGCTTCGTGGAAATATAAGATCGTGGGCCTTGATTTCGTCCAATTCCGAGAATATTTCCTTACTAGGATTTCTGAAACCAAAAACAGCGAGAAAACGGAACCGGCACTTCGGCATCTCGTCAATAGGTTAGTTCCGGAAAACGCATCAAAACGATATAAAGTGTGAACAAAACATGTAGGTATTGTCATAAAACTAGCATGGAACATAAGAAATTATAGATACGTTTGAGACGTATCAAGCATCCCTAAGCTTAGTTCCTACTCGCCCTCGAGTAGGTAAACGATAACAATGATAATTTCTTAAGTGACATGCTACCAACATAATCTTGATCAACATTATTGTAAAGCATATGAAGTGAATGAAGTGATAGTAAAGATAATGACTAAACAACTGAATCATATAGCAAAGACTTTTCATGAATAGTACTTTCAAGACAAGCATCAATAAGTCTTGCATAAGAGTTAACTCATAAAGAAATAGATTCAAAGTAAAAGGCATTGAAGCACACAAAGGATGATTAAGTTTCAACAATTGCTTTCAACTTGTAACATGTATATCTCATGGATAATTGTCAACATAAAGTAATATAACAAGTGCAATAAGTAAACATGTAAGAATCAATGCACACAGTTGACACAAGTGTTTGCTTCTAAGATAGAAAGAAGTAGGCAAACTGACTCAACATAAAGTAAAAGAATGGCCCTTCGTAGAGGGAAGCATGGATTACTATTTTTGTGCTAGAGCTTTGATTTTGAAAACATAGAAACAATTTTGTCAACGGTAGTAATAAAGCATATGCGTTATGTATAAGAGTAGATTTGGTGTTCAGGGGGGTACGTGCGCACCCCCTGGCAACCACACATTTTGCGTTGAGATTCGGATTCAATTAGGGAGACAGTTGTCCGATTGCTAGTGAAATTCTGCCTAATCTAAACTGCACGTGGGTAGCTGGGACCCATGTCCCAATTATTGAGCCCGGGAATCATTAGTTGCATGTTTTGGCGCCATGTTTCATGGAAGGGAATCTCTTCCCGCGAATTTTTTTTGGTTGTATTCGGTTGACATCTTTTTTTCCAATATAGGGTTGCCATATCGGACCTGATAAGCGTTGGTGAGATTTACAACACTGTCGACGATGATCACTTCTTCCCGGTTATTTAGAAGAATATTCAGATGAATAAGCACCTCAAGCAGCTGTTTGAATGGAAGCACAAATAAATTACTTTTTCCATCGTTTGGGATAAAAAGGAATCTGTAAGTTGCAACACTATGGGAAGCGTGCATGCTCAGAAATGTGGTGGGGGCTTTTGATTTGACATGGTTTTTGCTGGCTTTTGACTGTGTCTGGCAGTGGATGAAGTGCTAATCTATATTCTACTACCCACTTGCAAAACGGATGTACATAAAAGAATATAAAACTTGAGCTGTGTACTGTTTATCATCTTCAACCTCTGGACCCAACGAGGGGTAGCCAGTGTTTATGCTGCATACGGTGGATCTGTGTGCAAATGGGTAATGACCAGTGGTATATAGAAAAATGTGTGTTGATGAAAACGAACATAAGAATGACTATAACATTTTCATGGCCAAGTCGCGAGGATCAGCTAAATGTGTGTATGTGAACAGAAGAATGTTTCGGATGTAAGACTAACGGGTGTGAGACTGTAAGTTAGCGGTGTGTATGTGGACCTGGTACATGAAATATAAGGCTGGTACGCATGAGGATGTTAAAAATTTATATGAGCAACAAAAATCATGCTTGTTAATTTATTTCAAAAGGTCGTTGCTTGAGAGGTGATAACAATGGGTGAACCAGACTACACTTGTGTTTCTGCAGAATGAGGTTTGGGGCATTGTATAGGGTAGAATAATTTACAGGGGAAGAGTGTGGTTCAGATCGTGGGACCCATTGTTTAAATTCAAAATGTGTAGGTCCGGTCTGTGGGGTCCACATTTTGAATTCAAATGTAGGGCCAGGGTAAATAGTGCCAATCGGGGCCCACATTTTGAATTCAAAATGTGGGGTATTACTGGATTAGGTATGGGCTTAGTATGTAATGATGTAGGCTGACAGAAATGTGAATATAACCAAAAGGGCCTAATAGTGACACGTGTCGACTGTTGGAGGCGTGCTCACGTACCCATGTGATCACCAGGCTTCTTTTGTGTATAAGATATCCTATAAGTTGCAAGCCTCATGCATAGATGACCACTAGTGCCCGCACCTTCTCCTAATTAGCTTGGATTAACACGAATTATCATTGCATAGCATATGTTTCAACCAAGTGTCACAAAGGGGTACCTCTATGCCGCCTGTACAGAGGTCTAAGGAGAAAGTTCGCATTGGATTTCTCGCTTTTGATTATTCTCAACTTAGACATCCATACTGGGACAACATAGACAATAGATAATAGACTCCTCTTTTAATGCATAAGCATTCAACAACAGATAATATTCTCATAAGAGATTGAGGATTTGTGTCCAAACTGAAACTTCCACCATGATTCATGGTTTTAGTTAGCGGCCCAATGTTCTTCTCTAACAATATGCATACTCAAACCATTTGATCATGATAAATCGCCCTTACTTCAGACAAGACGAACATGCATAGCAACTCACATGATATTCAACAAAGGTGTAAAAGTTGATGGCGTCCCCAGAAACATGGTTATCGCTCAACAAGCAACTTATTAAGAAATAAGATACATAAGTACATATTCAATACCACAATAGTTTTTAGGGATTTCTATTTTCGTGCCCTCGGGTCCTTAGTTGTGCTCAGTTTTCCCCAGCTCCTTAGTTTTTCCTCAGTTTTACCCAAGCGTTTGTCTGAAACCATCACACGTGATGTAACGGCCGGTTGCCCGACGGTTGACCGTTATCTTCCGACTAGTGGGGCCACGTAGAGCCCGCAAAGACACGTCGGACCATCCATCTTTGTTTGACCGTAAGCATCGCTGTATCCCCGACCAAAACGCGAACGAGTGGGGCTTCGGTATATCAAATGACAAGTGGGGCCATGACGCCGATACAAGGGGCAATACACGGGTAGGATTAGATTTTTAAACGGAGCTCTACGGCGATGGCACGGAGGAGGTGGCATGCGGGGTGCCGAGATGAGATCGACGTCCACAAAGAACTGCATGAGGCGAGACCGGACGCATTAGATAGATATGAACTAGACGCGTTTAACCATGCAAAGAAGAGAAGAAATGGTCGACGACATCGACGACCACCTCAAAACTTTGACTGACCGTGTCGGACACGAACGCGAGCAATGTAGAGAAAACTAGTGTCTCTCCTTTCCGGCGTGTATAGGTGGGTGCTAGGAGAGTGTGGTGGCGAAGGGAAAGACCTCGCGGCGGTCCGTGGCGTCCAGCATAGCGGGTCGGCGTGGCCGTGCCCACGGCGGCGTGCATGCATGATCGGCATTGGCATCGGCATGTACGTTCGGCATTGGCCTCGGCGGTATCTCCGGTGTGTCGGTGATCGAATGAGGGGACGGGATTGAGGGTGCATCCCGACGTTGACCTAGCGAGTGGCGGCGAGCATAGCCGTTCGACCATGCCGATATCGGCATCGGCATCGTTTGGAGGCTGTGGTGCTCGAATCAAGTTGGGATTTGTTTCTTGTAGGCCAAAATGAATTTGAAACAAGTTTCATGTTGAAGGTTAGGTAACGAAAGTTTGTAACTATCCCAAAATTATACTAGCGCCATGGTGAGGTTCTTTTTGATAGAGCTATACGGTTGGGCAAACTTTTTTGACACTTTTTAGATAGGGTTCCTTGTTGTTACACGTATGGCATCATGTATGGAAAATTTGGGGTCATTTGGAGATGTTCGAAAAAATCACTTTGCTTAAGCGCATGCCGTTTCGTCTCGCTGAAACCAGCTTTTCTAACAAGGTGATTTTTTCTACCTTCTCTAAATAACCTCAAATTTCATACAGATGATCTTCTATACATAGATAGATAGATTGTTTCGTTTTTACGTTTTTCGAACTTTTTATTTCCCTTTATAATACCCAATTGATTTTCGGGTCAAAACCTCGAAAAACAAGCATCATGTATGGCATCATTTTCACCCTAAATTTTCTGAAACTTTCCCTTTTAGATATTCCTTGTTGTTATAGGTATGCCATCATGTATGCCAAACTTGGTTAGGTCTCACCGAAACCAGCTTTTGTAACAAATTAGGTTTTTTCGCGTGAAAAGTAATGGCTACAACAAATTGTTGATGGTTTATCATTTTTTTGCGTGAAAAGTAATGGCTACAACAAATTGTTGATGGTTTATCATTTTTTGCGTGAAAAGTAATGGCTACAACAAATTGTTGATGGTTTATCATTTTTTGCGTGAAAAGTAATGGCAACAACAAATCGGTGATGGTTTATCATATTTTTTGCGTGAAAAGTAATGGCAACAACAAATTGTTGATGGTTTATCATTTTTTGCGTAAAAGTAATGGCTACAACAAATTGTTGATGGTTTATCATTTTTTGCGTGAAAAGTAATGGCAACAACAAATCGGTGATGGTTTATCATTTTTTTTTTGCATGAAAAGTAATGGCTACAACAAATTGTTGATGGTTTATCATTTTTTGCGTAAAAGTAATGGCTACAACAAATTGTTGATGGTTTATCATTTTTTGCGTGAAAAGTAATGGCAACAACAAATCGGTGATGGTTTATCATTTTTTTTTGCGTGAAAAGTAATGGCTACAACAAATTGTTGATGGTTTATCAATTTTTTGCGTGAAAAGTAATGGCAACAACAAATCGGTGATGGTTTATCATTTTTTTTGCGTGAAAAGTAATGGTAACAACAAATCGGTGATGGTTTATCATTTTTTGCGTGAAAAATAACGCCTAAAACAGTTTATAATTTTTAGCGCGTGAAAAATAATACGTAAAACCGCCCTTCAGCAAGCTAATTAACCGCCAACGAGAGAGAGAGGGGTTATCCCGCCGTTCCCTTCATACGATCAACGGTCGGTGGGCACGATCCGCGTGACATGGGCTAGACCAATCGGAGCGATGATGCACGTCCGCGAGAATTTGTGAAGAGAGAGGGCAAAGCTGAGTACTATCAAGAAACCAAGGGCACCCGAGTAGTAAATAGACTAAGGGATTCAAATATGAGATTTAAAAAATGGAAAATGCGTGTTTTGTACAATGAAACCCATCTTGGCCTACCTCAAACTATTTGCAATACCAATATACATCGGTGTGAGAATTGTGGCCTCATTTAGACAAAGTATGATTTGGGGGAAGCTGTTTTGGGAAGGGCTTATTGTGGAAAACCATGCACCTTCATAGCTACTAGGTGATTTGAGAAGTGGCAATTTGTGGTAAAACTTGATTTATCTATGATTTATCTATGATTTGAGAAGTGTCAATTTGTGGTAAAGACTCCATGAGTAAGTGCCACTCTTTTAGGATTTTTTTGCACATTAAATGACTCATTTAACTAGTTAATCCCATTTGTTGACTCTCTGTTGACCAGCCACTTGAGGGTAAAACTGAGTATATTGCACTAGCCGGTATTAGCACTCGAGGGGAAAATTGAGCACACAAAAAATGCTAGTATAAGACTCGAGGGTATACCCGAGTATATCTAAATTTCCGGGGTTAGACTCGAGGACACGTGCAATTGTTGACGCGTAGACGCGGGTCGCGGTGGAGAAGTCGAGACGTGCAATCGTGGACGCGTGTCGCGTTGCAGAAGTCCAAGACGTGCAGACGTGCACCTGTGCACGCGTAGGACGCGGGTCGCATTAACCACCCCTCGCCTTTATAGACGCCTCCTCCCACTGTCTCTGTCACTCTCACTCGCACGTCCCATCATCTTCTCCAAAGCAAAAACCCTCTCCCTCTCCCTCTTCCTCTTCCTCTTCCTCCGCCGGAGAGATGGACAAGGAGAATGCCAATCCCATCGTCGAGGTTGGCTCGAAGCGCGACGCCTCCATCTTCGGCCCCGTCCCCTCGACGGACGACGCCGCCGCCGCCGCCGCCGCCGGTGCATCGGAGGCTGCTGCCGCCGGTGGCAGTCAGATCCCGGCGGGATGGGACCCCTACGACCCCGTGCCGTACGTCCCGCCCCCGAACCCCTACGACACCTCCCTGGAGGACCCATGGAACGAGGTAACTACGGTTTGCTTCCTTTTTTGTTCCCCATTCCTTTTTGAACCCTATTTTTGCTGGTGTAGATGGATCCGTAGATGGATCGGTATTGGGCTAATATTTGCGCCGATTTTATTCCATTTTGTTTTGATCACTTCTTGATTTGGGGTTCGGCTGTTCGGTTAATTTATGCAAGTAATATTGGATCTCAATCAGTTAATTTATGCAAGTAATCATGGGATCTCAATCGGTTATTTTATGCACTAATCAAAAGATATCAACCGTTTAATTTTGCAAATAATCTCGAATGTGTTCAAGTTCGGATCTAGTTCGGATCTAGAATCTGTTTCTTTGCCTATGATGAATGGTTGGGCACAAATTTTTACGGGGAGGGTTCAGCGAACCATTGCTGTGTACAAATCTGTTGTGCATGAGCTTTAGTTCGCTTACCCCTTCCCTGTAGATATATAATCATGTCCACTCTAACCGAGGCTGACTCGTTTTTCTTAACTTTGTTATCATGTACGTTAGTCATCGTTGCAACTCATTCACTAGTTTCTGTTTGATATGGATCGGATGTTCGGCAGCGACGTCGGCGGCGACGAAGAGCGAGGAGGACGTCAAGACTCGCCAGGTGCTGCGGAGGCTGCGGGGCGGCCAGTACATCTCCTACTTCGCCAAGGGGGTGTACAGGTGCCCCTTCGCACCGGGAGACTCGGCGCCACGGACTTCAACCGCCTCGTCACGCATGCTGAGAACATCGGCAACACCTTCCCCAAGGTCGGCACGACGGTGAACGTCCACTCCTTCCGCGCCAAGCACGGGCGCTCGGCATGCACCTCCGCAGCCTTCCGGCGGGTGGAGATCTCCGCCGGGCGCATGCCTCCGCTCAAGCCCAAGGCTCCCAAGGGGAGCAAGAGCAACAAGTGGAGGGAGAGCCGGATGGGGTAGGCGGAGTCCCGGACGTGTCTGCTGCTGCCGCTCGCCTCCTAGTTTGTTGTTGGGATCCCTTTGTTGTTAGCTAGGGATCCCTTGTTGTTATGTTAGTATGATGGTGCTTGTGAAGAACCTGTTACTATGTTGGCTGCTGTGTATGCAGCCTATTATCTATCCATATTATCTAGGGATTATCTATCCCTAGTCTACTATATTTTGTTGGCCGTACTTAGTTTTCTTGATTTACTATGACTCGTGAATTTATCGTACATTATCCTGGAGATTTGCTTCTAGATTTAACTACATACATATGAACCGGAGGGAGTACTAGATTTGCTGCCATATTGGGCAAACAACGAGGGCCAAAAGGCACAAATAATTGAAGAAAGTCAGAAATGCAAGCTTCTCTAGATTTTATACTAATTTGGTGAAAAGGACGAGAGAGAAAGAGGGGAAAAAGGTGCACTTAATAGGGATGCCAATTTGGGGCCGAGAGAGACGGAACCCGGCTCCTGCTCACGTGCAACCAAACGCTTCTCGTCCTGTCCCACGCGGTCCCTTTCTACCAGCCCCACGCGACGCGGGCCCACACGACTCGGCCCCACAAGACGCGGCCCCACACGTGACGAACGGTCAACTAAACGGGAATCCTGCCGTCTGAGCTGCTTCTGCGGGTTTCAAACAAGGGCTTGGGGAAAACTGAGGAAAAACTAAGGAGCTGGGGAAAACTGAGTACAACTAAGGACCGGAGGGCACGAAAATAGAAATCCCTAGTTTTTAAGGCTATTTTCCCATGATCTATGTATTGTAAAGGCAAAGAATAGAATTTTAAAGGTAGCACTCAAGTAATTTACTTTGGAATGGCAGAGAAATACCATGTGGTAGGTAGGTATGGTGGACACAAATGGCATAGTTTTGGCTCAAGGATTTGGATGCACGAGAAGAATTCCTCTCAATACAAGGCTAGGCTAGCAAGGTTGTTTGAAGCAAACTCAAGTATAAAACGGTGCAGCAAGACTCACATATGAACATATTGTAAGCATTATAAGACTTTACATCGTCTCCTTCTTGTTCAAACACCTTAACCAGAAAATATCTAGACTCAGAGAGACCAATCATGCAAACCAAATTTTAACAAGCTCTATGTAGTTCTTCATTAATAGGTGCAAAGTACATGATGCAAGAGCTTAAACATGATCTATATGAGCACAACAATTGCCAAGTATCAAATTATTCAAGACATTATACAAATTACCACATGAAGCATTTTCCGTTTCCAACCATATATCAATGAACGAAGTAGTTCAACCTTCGCAATGAACATTAAGAATAAAGCTAAGAACACATGTGTTCATATGGAACAGCGGAGCGTGTCTCTCTCCCACACAAAGAATGCTAGGATCCGATTTTATTCAAACAAAACAAAAATAAAAACAAACAGACGCTCCAAGTAAAGCTCATAAGATGTGACTGAATAAAAATATAGTTTCACTAGAGGTGACCTGATAAGTTGTCGATGAAGAAGGGGATGCCTTGGGCATCCCCAAGCTTAGACGCTTGGGTCTTCTTGAAATATGCAGGGATGAACCACGGGGGCATCCCCAAGCTTAGACTTTTCACTCTTCTTGATCATAGTATATCATCCTCCTCTCTTGACCCTTGAAAACTTCCTCCACACCAAACTCGAAACAAACTCATTAGAGGGTTAGTGCATAATCAAAAATTCACATGTTCAGAGGTAACACACTCATTCTTAACACTTCGGACATTGCCCAAAGCTACCGGAAGTTAATGGAACAAAGAAATCCATTCAACATAGCAAAAGAGGCAATGCGAAATAAAAGGCAGAATCTGTCAAAAACAGAACAGTCCGTAAAGACGAATTTTTTAGAGGCACTGGACTTGCTCAGATGAAAATGCTCAAATCGAATGAAAGTTGCGTACATATCTGAGGATCACGCACGTAAATTGGCAGATTTTTCTGAGTTACCTACAGAGAACCCTGCCCAAATTCGTGACAGACAGAAATCTGTTTATGCGCAATAATCCAAATCTAGTATCAACCTTACTATCAAAGACTTTACTTGGCACAACAATGCAATAAAATAAAGATAAGGAGAGGTTGCTACAGTAGTAACAAATTCCAAGACTCAAATATAAAAAAAAAGTACTGTAGCAAAATAAAAACATGGGTTATCTCCCAAGAAGTGCTTTCTTTATAGCCATTAAGATGGGCTCAGTAATTTTAATGATGCTCGCGCAAGAAATAAGAGTTGAAGTAAAAGAGAGCATCAAGAAGCAAATTCAAAACACATTTAAGTCTAACCCACTTCCTATGAAAAGGAATCTTGTACACAAATAAATTCATGAAGCATAATGCAACAAGCATAGAAAGATAAAACAAGTGTAACTTTAAGATTTTCAGCAAAAAGAGGGGAAACTTAATATTATTGAGATGCATATAACCATGTTTCCCTCTCTCATAATAACTTTCAGTAGCATCATGAACAAACTCAACAATATAAGTATCACATGAAACATTCTTATCATGAGCTATATGCATAAAATTATTACTCTCCACATAAGCATAATCAATTTTATTAGTTGTAGTGGGAGCATATTCAACAAAGTAGCTATCATTATTATTCTCATAAAGTGTAGGAGGCATAGTATAATCATAATAAAATTTACTCTCCATAGTAGGCGGCACCAAAAGACCACTATCATTATAATCATCATAAATAGGAGGCAAAGTATCATCAAAGAAAATTTTCTCCTCAATGCTTGGGGGACTAAAAATATCATGCTCATCAAAACCAGCTTCCCCAAGCTTAGAATTTTCCATATCATTAGCAACAATGGTGTTCAAAGCGTTCATACTAATATCATTGCTACTAGCATGCAAATAAGGTTCCATAGGTTTTTTAATTTTCGCATTATACCATTCATGTCTTGACTCAGGAAATAGTTTAAAAAGCTCACAGATGTTTTCCATTATGCCTTACTAGTGTTTAACAAGAAACAAAAAGATGCAATTGCAGGATCTAAAGGAAATAGCTTCGAACACACACACAACGGCGCCAGAAAAGTACTTAGTTACCTGGGACCGGAGTATGAGTGCCTTTTACCTTTCCTCCCGGCAACGGCGCCGAGAAAAGTGCTTGATGTCTACGGGTGCTTCTATTCCCGTAGACAGGTGTTGGGCCTCCAAGAGCGAGAGGTTTGTAGAACAGCGAGCAAGTTTCCCTTAAGTGGATCACCCAAGGTTTATCGAACTCGGGGAGGAAGAGGTCAAAGATATCCCTCTCAAGCAACCCCGCAATCACGATACAAGAAGTCTCTTGTGTCCCCAACACACCTAATACACTTGTCAGATGTATAGGTGCACTAGTTTGGTGAAGAGATAGTGAAATACAAGTAGTATGGATGTATATGAGTGGTAATAGCAATCTGAATAAAATATGGCAGCGAGTAAACATGCAACAGAACAGTAAATAAACGGAGATTCGATGTTTGGAAACAAGGCCTAGGGATCATACTTTCACTAGTGGACACTCTCAACTTTGATCACATAATAAAACCACTCTACACTCTCTTGTTGGATGACAAACACCCTTAATTGTGTAGGGCTACAAGAGTACCTCAATGCCGGAGTTAACAAGCTCCACAACATTCGATGTTCATATTTAAATAACCTTAGAGTGCATGATAGATCATTGCAATTATACCAAGTATTAACATAGCATGCACACCGTCACCATCACACTATGAAGGAGGAATAGATCACATCAATACTATCATAGTAATAGTTAACTCCATAATCTACAAGAGATTACAATCATAACCTACGCCAAGAACTACATGATGCACACACTCGTCACCATTACATCATGAAGGAGGAATAAAGTACTTTAATAACATCACCAGAGTAACACATAGATGAATAGTGATACAAAACTCATATGAATCTCAATCATGTAAGGCAGCTCATGAGATCATTGTATTGAAGTACATAGGAGAGAGATTAAACACATAGCTACCGGTACAGCCCTTAGCCTCGAGGGAGAACTACTCCCTCCTCATGGGAGACAGCAGCGTTGATGAAGATGGCGGTGGTGTCGATGGAGATGCCTTCTGGGGGCACTTCCCCGTCCCGGCGGCGTGCCGGAATCGAGACTCCTGTCCCCCGAATCTTGGCTTCGCGATGGCGGCGGCTGCGTAAATTTTCTCGTCCCGTGGCTTTTCCGTATCAAAGATTTAGGTCAGGGAGACTTTTATAGGCGAAGAGGCGGAGTCGGAAGGGCCACGGGGGACCCACACAGTAGGGGGGCGCCCCCCCCCCCTATGGCCGCGCCGCCATGGTGTGTGGAGGCCCTGGGCCTCCCCTCTGGTGCCTCTCCGGTGTTCTGGAAGCTTCGTGGAAATATAAGATCGTGGGCCTTGATTTCGTCCAATTCCGAGAATATTTCCTTACTAGGATTTCTGAAACCAAAAACAGCAGAAAACAGGAACTGGTACTTCGGCATCTCGTCAATAGGTTAGTTCCGGAAAACGCATCAAAACGATATAAAGTGTGAACAAAACATGTAGGTATTGTCATAAAACTAGCATGGAACATAAGAAATTATAGATACGTTTGAGACGTATCAACTGCCGCCGCCAGTTCTACTAGCGGAGGCGCCGCCACCAAATCTTCCTCGAATCTTCCGAAGGGGAGCGCCCCAAACGCTCCTCCCCCAGCTCCGGCGCCGCCAAC
>NC_061514.1:283338683-283455292 GCF_022539505.1 Lolium rigidum | reverse complement strand
GAGGAGGTGATACGTCTCCGACGTATCGATAATTTCTTATGTTCTATGCCACATTATTGATGTTATCTACATGTTATATGCACACTTTATGTCATATTCGTGCATTTTCTGGAACTAACCTATTAACAAGATGCCGAAGTGCCGGTTCTCGTTTTCTGCTGTTTTTGGTTTCGGAAATCCTAGTAACGAAATATTCTCGGAATCGGACGAAATCAACGCCCGGGTTCCTATTTTACCGGAAGCATCCGAACACACGAGAACCGCCGAGAGAAGGGGGCGGGGGCCACCACACCACACCCCGGCGCGGCCAAGGGGGCGCGCCCCTAGGGTGTGGGCCCCCGTAAGCCCTCCTGCGCCGCCTCTCCGCCTATATAAAGCCCCCGACCTAAAAACCTCGGGGCGTTCGACGAAAACCACGAAACCTTGCCGAGCCGCCGCCATCGCGAAGCCAAGATGCGGGGGACGGGAGTCTGCGTTCCGGCACCTGCCGGAGCGGGGAAGTGCCCCGGAAGGCTTCTCCATCGACACCGCTGCCATCTCCACCGCCATCTTCATCACCGCTGCTGCTCCCATGAGGAGGGAGTAGTTCTCCATCGAGGCTCGGGGCTGTACCGGTAGCTATGTGGTTCATCTCTCTCCTATGTGCTTCAATACAATAATCTCATGAGCTGCCTTACATGATTGAGATTCATATGATGATGCTTGTAATCTAGATGTCATTATGCTAGTCAAGTGAGTTTTACTTATGTGATCTCCGGAGACTCCTTGTCCCACGTGTGTAAAGGTGACAGTGTGTGCACCGTGTGGGTCTCTTAGGCTAGATTTCACGGAATACTTATTCACTGTTGAATGGCATAGTGAGGTGCTTATTTATATCTCTTTATGATTGCAATGTGTTTGTATCACAATTTATCTATGTGCTACTCTAGTGATTTGTTATTAAAGTAGTTTATTCCTCCTGCACGTGTGTAAAGGTGACAGTGTGTGCACCGTGTTAGTACTTGGTTTATGCTATGATCATGATCTCTTGTAGATTGCGAAGTTAACTATTGCTATGATAATATTGATGTGATCTATTCCTCCTACATATGCATGAAGGTGACGGGTGTGCATGCTATGCTAGTACTTGGTTTAGTCTGTTGATCTATCTTACACTAAAGGTTACTAAAACATGAGCATTATTGTGGAGCTTGTTAACTCCGGCATTGAGGGTTCGTGTAATCCTACGCAATGTGTTCATCATCCAACGAAAGTGTAGAGTATGCATTTATCTATTCTGTTATGTGATCAATGTTGAGAGTGTCCACTAGTGAAAGTGTAATCCCTAGGCCTTGTTCCTAAATACTGCTGAGTTACTACTGCTTGTTTACTGTTTCTTGTGTTACTACTGTCTGCAATACTACCACCATCAACTACACGCTGACAAGCTATTTTACGGCACCGTTGCTACTACTTATTCATACCACCTGTATTTCACTATCTCTTCGCCGAACTAGTGCACCTATTAGGTGTGTTGGGGACACAAGAGACTTCTTGCTTTGTGGTTGCGGGGTTGCATGAGAGGGATATCTTTGACCTCTTCCTCCACGAGTTCGATAAACCTTGGGTGATCAACTTAAGGGAAAACTTGCTGCTTGTTCTACAAACCTCTGCTCTTGGGGGCCCAACATCGTCTACGAGAAAGGAGGGGGAACGTAGACATCAAGCACTTTTCACGGCGCCGTTGCGGGGAGGAAAGGTAAAAAGGCTCTCATACTACGGTCTCGGGTAAAGTATTTTTACGGCGCCGTTGTGTGTGTGCTCGAAGCTATTTCCTTTAGATCCTGCAATTGCATCTTGTTGTTTCTTGTTTACACTAGTTTGGCATAATGTACAAGAGTGAGCTTCTTATTCTATTTCCTGATTTAAAACATGGATTGTTTGATGCGAAAATTAAAAAACCTATGAAATCTTATTTGCATGCTGGTAGTAATATTTGTATGAACGCTTTGAACACCATTGTTGATAATGATATAGAAAGTTCTAAGCTTGGGGAAGCTGGTTTTCATGATATTTTTAGTCCCCCAAGCATTGAGGAGAAAATTTTCTTTGATGATACCTTGCCTCCTATTTGTGATGATAATAATAGTGGTCTTTTGGTACAACCTACTATGGAGAGTGAATTTTGTTGTGATTATACTATGCCTCCTACACTTGATGAGAATAATAATGATAGCTACTTTGTTGAATTTGCTCCCACTACAACTAATAAAATTGATTATGCCTATGTGGAGAGTAATAATTTTATGCATGAGACTCATGATAAGAATGCTTTATGTGATAGTTATATTGTTGAGTTTGCTCATGTTGCTACTGAAAGTTATTATGAGAGAGGAAAATATGGTTGTAGAAATTTTCATGTTACTAAAATGCCTCTCTATGTGCTGAAATTTTTGAAGCTACACTTGTTTTATCTTCCTATGCTTGTTACTTTGCTCTTCATGAACTTGTTTATTTACAAGATTCCTATGCATAGGAAGCATGTTAGACTTAAATTTGTTTTGAATTTGCCTCTTGATGCTCTCTTTTGCTTCAAATACTATTTCTTGCGAGTGCATCATTAAAACTGCTGAGCCCATCTTAACGGCTATAAAGAAAGAACTTCTTGGGAGATAACCCATGTGTTATTTTGCTACAGTACTTTGTTTTATATTTGTGTCTTGGAAGTTGTTTACTACTGTAGCAACCTCTCCTTATCTTAGTTTTGTGTTTTGTTGTGCCAAGTAAAGTCTTTGATAGTAAAGTAAGTACTAGATTTGGATTACTGCGCAGAAACAGATTTCTTTGCTGTCACGAATCTGGGTCTAATTCTCTGTAGGTAACTCAGAAAATTATGCCAATTTACGTGAGTGATCCTCAGATATGTACGCAACTTTCATTCAATTTGAGCATTTTCATTTGAGCAAGTCTGGTGGCCTAATAAAATCCATCTTTACGGACTGTTCTGTTTTGACAGATTCTGCCTTTTATTTCGCATTGCCTCTTTTGCTATGTTGGATGAATTTCTTTGAGCCATTAATGTCCAGTAGCTTTATGCAATATCCAGAAGTGTTAAGAATGATTGTGTCACCTCTGAACATGTTAATTTTTATTGTCCACTAACCCTCTAATGAGTTGTTTCGAGTTTGGTGTGGAGGAAGTTTTCAAGGGTCAAGAGAGGAGGATGATATACTACGATCAAGAAGAGTGAAAAGTCTAAGCTTGGGGATGCCCCGGTGGTTCACCCCTGCATATATCAAGAAGACTCAAGCGTCTAAGCTTGGGGATGCCCAAGGCATCCCCTTCTTCATCGACAAATTATCAGGTTCCTTCTCTTGAAACTATATTTTTATTCGGCCACATCTTATGTGCTTTACTTGGAGCGTCTGTGTGCTTTTGTTTTTGTTTTTGTTTGAATAAGTTCATCATGCTTGTGTGGGAGAGAGACACGCTCCGCTGGTTCATATGAACACATGTGTTCTTAGCTCATAATATTCATGGCGAAGTTTCCTCTTCGTTAAATTGTTATATGGTTGGAATTGGAAAATGATACATGTAGTAATTGCTATAATGTCTTGGGTAATGTGATACTTGGCAATTGTTGTGCTCATGTTTAAGCTCTTGCATCATATACTTTGCACCTATTAGTGAAGAATACATAGAGCATGCTAAAATTTGGTTTGCATAATTGGTCTCTCTAAAGTCTAGATAATTTCTAGTATTGAGTTTTGAACAACAAGGAAGACGGTGTAGAGTCTTATAATGTTTTCAATATGTCTTTTATGTGAGTTTTGCTGCACCGGTTCATCCTTGTGTTTGTTTCAAATAAGCCTTGCTAGCCTAAACCTTGTATCGAGAGGGAATACTTCTCATGCATCCAAAATACTTGAGCCAACCACTATGCCATTTGTGTCCACCATACCTACCTATACTACATGGTATTTTCCCGCCATTCCAAAGTAAATTGCTTGAGTGCTACCTTTAAAATTCCATCATTCACCTTTGCAATATATAGCTCATGGGACAAATAGCTTAAAAACTATTGTGGTATTGAATATGTAATTATGCACTTTATCTCTTATTAAGTTGCTTGTTGTGTGATAACCATGTTTACGAGGAACGCCATCAACTCATTGTTGAATTTCATGTGAGTTGCTATGCATGTTCGTCTTGTCCGAAGTAAGGGCGATCTACATCGAGTTGAATGGTTTGAGCATGCATATTGTGAGAGAAGAACATTGGGCCGCTAACTAAAGCCATGATCCATGGTGGAAGTTTCAGTTTTGGACAAACATCCTCAAATCTCTAATGAGAAAAGAATTAATTGTTGTCAAATGCTTAAAGCATTAAAAGAGGAGTCCATTATCTGTTGTCTATGTTGTCCCGGTATGGATGTCTAAGTTGAGAATAATCAAAAGCGAGAAATCCAAATGCGAGCTTTCTCCTTAGACCTTTGTACAGGCGGCATAGAGGTACCCCTTTTGAAACTTGGTTAAAGCATATGTATTGCGGTGATAATCCAGGTAGTCCAAGCTAATTAGGACAAGGAGCGGGCACTATTGGTACACTATGCATGAGGCTTGCAACTTATAAGATATAATTTACATGATGCATATGCTTTATTACTACCGTTGACAAAATTGTTTCATGTTTTCAAAATCAAAGCTCTAGCACAAATATAGCAATCGATGCTTTTCCTCTATGGAGGACCATTCTTTTACTTTCATTGTTGAGTCGGTTCACCTATTTCTCTCCATCTCAAGAAGCAAACACTTGTGTGAACTGTGCATTGATTCTTACATATTTGCATATTGCATTTGTTATATTGCTTTGCATTGACAATTATCCATGAGATATACATGTTACAAGTTGAAAGCAATCGCTGAAACTTAATCTTCTTTTGTGTTGCTTCAATACCTTTACTTTGAATTATTGCTTTATGAGTTAACTCTTATGCAAGACTTATTGATGCTTGTCTTGAAGTGCTATTCATGAAAAGTCTTTGCTTTATGATTCGAGTTGTTTACCCATGTCATATACATTGTTTTGATCGCTGCATTCACTACATATGCTTTACAAATAGTATGATCAAGTTTATGATGGCATGTCACTTCAGAAATTATCTTTGTTATCGTTTTACTGCTCGGGACGAGCAGAACTAAGCTTGGGGATGCTTGATACGTCTCCGACGTATCGATAATTTCTTATGTTCTATGCCACATTATTGATGTTATCTACATGTTATATGCACACTTTATGTCATGTTCGTGCATTTTCTGGAACTAACCTATTAACAAGATGCCGAAGTGCCAGTTCCTGTTTTCTGCTGTTTTTGGTTTCAGAAATCCTAGTAACGAAATATTCTCGGAATCGGACGAAATCAACGCCCAGGTTCCTATTTTACCGGAAGCATCCGGAACACACGAGAACCGCCGGAGAAGGGGGCGGGGCCACCACACCACACCCCGGCGCGGCCAAGGGGGCGCCCCCTAGGGTGTGGGCCCCCCGGAAGCCCTCCTGCGCCGCCTCTCCGCCTATATAAAGCCCACGACCTAAAAACCTGCGGGGCGTTCGACGAAAACCACGAAACCTTGCGAGCCGCCGCCATCGCGAAGCCAAGATGCGGGGGACGGGAGTCTCGTTCCGGCACCTGCCGGAGCGGGGAAGTGCCCCGGAAGGCTTCTCCATCGACACCGCTGCCATCTCCACCGCCATCTTCATCACCGCTGCTTGCTCCCATGAGGAGGGAGTAGTTCTCCATCGAGGCTCGGGGCTGTACCGGTAGCTATGTGGTTCATCTCTCTCCTATGTGCTTCAATACAATAATCTCATGAGCTGCCTTACATGATTGAGATTCATATGATGATGCTTGTAATCTAGATGTCATTATGCTAGTCAAGTGAGTTTTACTTATGTGATCTCACGGAGACTCCTTGTCCCACGTGTGTAAAGGTGACAGTGTGTGCACCGTGTGGGTCTCTTAGGCTAGATTTCACGGAATACTTATTCACTTGTTGAATGGCATAGTGAGGTGCTTATTTATATCTCTTTATGATTGCAATGTGTTTGTATCACAATTTATCTATGTGCTACTCTAGTGATTTGTTATTAAAGTAGTTTATTCCTCCTGCACGTGTGTAAAGGTGACAGTGTGTGCACCGTGTTAGTACTTGGTTTATGCTATGATCATGATCTCTTGTAGATTGCGAAGTTAACTATTGCTATGATAATATTGATGTGATCTATTCCTCCTACATATGCATGAAGGTGACAGTGTGCATGCTATGCTAGTACTTGGTTTAGTCTGTTGATCTATCTTACACTAAAGGTTACTAAAACATGAGCATTATTGTGGAGCTTGTTAACTCCGGCATTGAGGGTTCAGTGTAATCCTACGCAATGTGTTCATCATCCAACGAAAGTGTAGAGTATGCATTTATCTATTCTGTTATGTGATCAATGTTGAGAGTGTTCACTAGTGAAAGTGTAATCCCTAGGCCTTGTTCCTAAATACTGCTGAGTTGCTACTGCTTGTTTCTTGTTTCTATTGTGTTACTACTGTCTGCAATACTACCACCATCAACTACACGCCAGACAAGCTATTTTCTGGCACCGTTGCTACTACTTATTCATACCACCTGTATTTTACTATCTCTTCGCCGAACTAGTGCACCTATTAGGTGTGTTGGGGACACAAGAGACTTCTTGCTTTGTGGTTGCAGGGTTGCATGAGAGGGATATCTTTGACCTCTTCCTCCCTGAGTTCGATAAACCTTGGGTGATCCACTTAAGGAAAAACTTGCTGCTGTTCTACAAACCTCTGCTCTTGGGGGCCCAACACTGTCTACAGGAAAGGAGGGGGAACGTAGACATCAGGAGGCGGCGCGGAAACACGAAAACCACGAAACTAAGGCTCAACCTCTCCAACATCATCAACACCGCCACCATGATGAAGATGGAGTAGTCTAGATCTGGACTATGTGTTTGTGGCAGTAGGTTGATCTCTCTCTCTCTCTCTCTCTCTCTCTCTCTCTCATGTTATGTTGTTTAGATGCTATATGAGCTGTCTTTCATGATTATGGCCATATTTGTAATTTCTATGTGGTGGATATTTTGTTTTATTGGATGACCTATGAGATCTGAATCTTTATTGTGTTATTGATGTATTAATAGATCTATATTGTTATCCCGTTCTTTATTATTTGTTCTGATCAAACTTGTATGTAAGAACATGTGTGGGGGATGGTGTGTATTAGATGGAGTAAGATGGTGGTAGTAATGATTTGTGACAGCAAGCCTCATATTTACTATGGACTTTAGCAATTATTTTGTTACCTCACTATGGATAAAGTGAATGCATGTGCTATATATTTTTTAATGGCAACTAAGAAGTCTTGTTTAATCTATGGATCATATATTTGATCTATTGTGATATGTTTAATTCAAGGTAGCATATCTGTTGTTCAAACCTCATGTCAAAGTACCTAAGGCTATGGTACGTTAATTTTTAAATCTAGATTGCTTGGAGTGTATCCCTTTCTAGTGGAGTATAAGTAAGATGTGTAGTATCGGAAATTCGTTTCGGCTCCGGGGAGCAGATGCTCCCGCTGCGAGATTGGCCAGCAGCTCCGTATTTGCTGTTGTCTTTGGTCCTGTCTGCCGAATATGGAACAGTGCTTGTTGCTGACCAGCCGTGGCATTTATTTCGACTCGGTTGTTTAGCTTGTGTCGGTACAAATGGAGGAATTAGCGACCTGGACAAACCGACGACTGATGGACCGTGCTGTAACCTGCAATGAGGCCAACAGCTTCAGAGTGCCCTGTACTGAATCAGCCTGCCCATCACCATCTCCGTCGCCGGCAGCAGCTATCGCCTGTATCATGCCCGCCACTGATGCATCCAGCTCTAACGACCTGACATGGCTGCACGCGCTCTCTTCCGCCGCCGCATCACCATTTGAGGCAGCATCCTAGATTGCCACACTGCAATGACATACAGAAATTGCCCCCCTTACAATCCGGGACAAAATTGACATCGCCAGTTTCGAATTGGGGGATCTCATTCAGTTACCTGCTGACAGGTTTCTTGGGGATGTCCATACCCATCGCCGGTGGTGCTGCCACTAAGAGCATCTCCACCGACGCCTCCAACTCCATCGGAGGCGCCGGCACAACTTCCTCCGTTTGAACAATGGGCTCTCACACCAGCGTCCCTTAAACCGGTGGCCTCAATAATTTTCTTGAATAATAAGTTAGAAATATAGATAGAATTCAAATTTAGGTTTTAGAATATGAAGTCTAGGCCAATATCCGGTCACCAAATCGCCGTTATTCATAGTCTGGCTACCAAAAAGACAAGTTGGGCTTCGAGGCCAAATGATCACATGAATGGCGTCAGCGGATGAGGCACTCATCCTCCAAGGCCTTCCACTTAGGCCCATGAGTGCCGGCGGTCGGCTTCTTCCACTTCGTTGTCGTGGTCACGCCGGTGTCGGCGTCGATCAACACCTCCTCGGCCTCCTCCTCCTCTTCGTCGGCCTCTTCATCGTAGTTGTCGCCGCTGAACACATTGTCGCCGCCGTCCATCTATGCATCAAAATAAACAAGTTTGACTCGCCAGCGGTCTACAATACGTGTACAAGATGGTTCTAAACGAAAACTCACGTCGTCGTCGCCCATGGACACGCCGGAAGTGTTGCTGGACGCATGGTGGGCGCTCCTGCTACCGCTGGTGAAGAGGCTGCAGGGGAGGCCGTTGCCGTCAGGTGGTCGGTGTCGCTACTCGGGACGCGTCGCGGATCTGACGACGCATTGAGGTCGACAGGGAAGTGAAAGGCGCCGCTGCCCCTCGGCGCCGAATCCGGTGAGAACGTCGCGTTGGGGTCATACTCGTGGGAGTAGCGGGCGCGTCCGTCCATCTGGGACAAAACGCATTTGCGAGAGCGACGGTGCCTCCACAAAGTACCCGACGACGAGGGCGAGGCGCTCCTCGAGAACGCGTCGCCCAAGCTGCGGCTGGTGAGTGGGTAGCTGGCGTTTCCAGCTTCAGGCGGACCGCCGCCCAAGCTAAGGTACACGTCGGTCGGCCGCGGCCACCGCTTTCGCCTCAGCGGCGAGGCGACGCCTTTTGTAGTCGGCCACCATGATGGCGCATCAGTGTTTCTCCTCATCACACGCCTCCCGCGACATGCTTGTCGGCTTCTCCTTCGGTGCCACTGTGCGTGGCTTCGCTGGCGCCTTCGCTGCCTTCATTGGAGCACTCTTCTTCGGCGGCATGGCGGCGGCGAGGGTTTTTCGTAGCGTGAACTGGAAGGCCGCGGGAGATGGAGTGGCGGGCAAGATAAATTAGCGGCGGATGGGGGAAATAATACCCTTAAAAATTGTTGGATTTGGGTCTTGTGACTGCCAAGGCGGCCCTACCGCGAAAACCCCCATGACACGAGGCGTCGGCGCGCCCGATTCACGCCCTTTGCGGAGGGGCCGGCACGGGGTTGCCGATGTTTCTATTGTGCTCGAACCCGTGGCAGCGCTTTTTTGGACGCGTCGATGTGATCCAAAAACATCAACCACACCTAAATAGTTATCGAGACCACTATCAGTGACGCCGGGTGGAGATACTCTAACTGTCGCAGGCGCCGATGCCCGCTTTCCTTTACCTAGCCGCCAGGTGAGTCGCCGAAATCAAGAACGCGGAGAGCGTCAACGTGAGTTGTGGCCTCGTCCTGCTCTCCAGCAGGTCCAGGAACGACATTACTTTTTCACGGGGAATATCCCTAAGAGCATCTCCACTCGTTTGACCTGCTCACGCCCGAAATTCGGGGTTAATTTCGTTCGGATTGGACGAAAAAATGGTGTAGGGAGGGCCAGTTTCCTAGCCGCGATCCCAGCCGTAGACGTTGATTTAATTTTGAAAAACGTAAACTTGACGAAATACGGCAAAAACGATTGAATTTAAACTAACTTTAATGATATTTACTATATAGAGGGCGAAGTTCATACATAGAGCTGAGACCGAATTCGACTATATTTCAAATTCGGCTAGGGGAATACAACTCTAAAATATTAAAACACGGCGCTCTACATGCTTAAATGGCGGTAGAACACCGTGTAGTCGCCGTCGCCGTCGCCGCCATGACGGCCTCGAGGATGGCGGCGTCCTCGGCGCTTTCGGCCTCCTCCACCTTCACCTTCGCTGGCTTGCGCTGCCGCTCGCCGGAGGTGTCGGGTTCGCGCTTGGGGCGGCGCCGTCCTTGTGCCGTCGAGGGCTCGCGGATGATGATCCCGCCTCCGCGCGCGCGGTTGCTCGGCGGGGAAGACGGCTCCTTTTTCACCGGCGCCAAGGATGGCGCTGACCTAGAGATCGACCTCGCCGCCGAACCAGACGACGAGGAACTGGCAGCTATGCGGCGTGGACGCCAGCTTCCCCTGCGGCGGCTGGCCGATGCCCTCGACAGTGGGGGCATCGTCAGAAGGGGGAAGTTGCCGCCCTCGATGTGCTCGAGGACGGCCTCGAGCGTCCGCCCCGGCACGCTCCACCACCGCTTGCGTCCGACGGCGTTGTTGCGCGGAGGCGGAGGCGGTGGGCCATCGTAGGAGGCGAGCTCCTGCTCCCACCGGCGAAGGAAGAAGGAGTTCCACGCCGTCAGGTTGTCGGGGTGGTAGCACGGCTCGGCGCGGTCCTGGTCCGACAACGTTAGTCGGACCTCCTCGATGGCGGCTTCGAGGTAGCGTCCCTGGGGCGGCGGCGGGATTGGTACGCCGCCTGCACTTAGCCGCCACCCGCCGCCGGGAGGCCTCGTGTCCGGAGGGCAGGGGTACCCCGCCTGGTGGAGGAGGTGCCCCTCCCACGCGTGGAGCGACCGGCGGGGGAAGCCGTTGTTGGCCACACCGTCTTCGTCGTTGTAGGCCATGGATCTCGTCGAGGGAAGCAAGAGGAAGAGGAAGAGGAAGAGTGGTGCGACGCATCGCGGCGAGCGGGGTATTTAGGCGAGCCAGGAGCCGGCGATTTATTGCCGCGTGGATGCTACGCGTCCGCGGCGAGCTGACCGGCGGCAGCCTTTACTCCGCGCGGAAGACGATGCGTCTGTCGCTGACCGGCCGGGTCCATCTCTCGCGCGGAAGCCGAAGCGAAAGCGCGGGAGAGAAAACTCGGCGTTTCGCGCGCTTTCGCTTCGTCCGGAGTCCCCGAGCGTGCCTCGGGGGACTGGGGATGGCGTGGGCTCGCCGGATGTATTTAGGCCCAAATCCAAAGAAAAACGAGAAATCGGGGACGCGACTGGACCGAAATTCGCCGTCTGGATGAGAAAAACGGCGCTCGGGGGCCAAGTCGGGGAGACAAGTGGGGATGCTCTAACTCACGCACCAGCTGATACTTACCCTTCTGTA
Source organism: Lolium rigidum (assembly GCF_022539505.1). NCBI lineage: Eukaryota > Viridiplantae > Streptophyta > Magnoliopsida > Poales > Poaceae > Lolium > Lolium rigidum. The sequence continues at coordinate 283,443,889 of NC_061514.1, read as the reverse complement.
CCATGGTCCAGGTAAATCCATCACGAACTTGTTCCACTGGTCTAGCTATTAGCAGTACGAGACGTCCGTTGTTCGGAGGCAAACTCGCCGTCGCCCGCTCCGTTACTCTTCAGGCACTGGTTCATCCCGTATACCTGTTTTCCAGCTGCCTGCATGTCAGAGTATTGACGTGAACACCAATCTCCAACCACTTTACAACGGTACAGATAACAAGATCAAATGCACCTGGGAGCCAAAACTGCATGCCCGTGTAGTATCATCTTTACGTTACTACGTGATGCTCATATGATTGCAACTACAACCAAAAACCCCAAAACATCTTTATTTACTTGTTTTAGTCCGGTTTTAGTTTACTTTCTAGTTTTAATTTTCTTTCTAGTATCACATTTACTGTTATTTTATTTTACTAATACCGAAGCCTTGTGCTTGATAACCACAAGACGGAGTTGGGGGAACAAGACAAAGACTTCGCTTTGCAGGTTGCTAGACGAGGTTGGAAAAAGCTTCGCCTTTGTTTTACGAGAGTTCGATATAAACCTCGAGTCATCATTGTAGGGAAAATTGCTCTTGTTGCATCACTCTGCACTTGGAGTCCCAACGAATTGACACAATTGATGTAGTGTCATGAAGATATTTTTGTGGCGCTGTTTCCGGGGAGCAAGCAAACAAAACCAGAACTGCAAATTCTCAAGCTTGGGGAGATTACACCATTGTGAGTTCTTCTTGTCCTTTATATTTGCATAGCATTTTTCTTTGAATTTTTTGTCTTTTTTTGTTTTGGTTATTTCCTTTCAATTTTTTCTTTACTTTTCTTATGCACAAAAATCCATAAAAATTAGTGTAGCTTTACTTTTTTTTTTTTTGCAATATGGGTGAACAAACTACTAAGCTATGTGACTTCACCAATGTCCCTAATGCCCAATTTATTGCCAATCCTATCACATCTCCTGAAATAAAAGCTGATTCTTTTGATGCTACATCCTTATGCATATGACTATATATAGCCAACGAAAGCGCATTTTTTGGGATCTAAAAGCTAATTTGCATTTTTTTAATATGGTTTAAGGTTTGTCCAACATGTGCAACCAAAAGTACGAAGAGAAGCATAATTGGTTGTCTTGTCAAGAAGACATTGTTGGGAGTTTCACTAGCGGTGATTTTGGAAGGTTTCTCAGTGGTCTCATTGATCTTCTTGAATTGTCACTACTATCCTTTTCTCTTGTAATTTTAACAATCCAATTATTCCACCTGGTAATCCTTTAAGGGCTGGACACTCTTTCATGGGATCAACTATTGCCAACTCTTTTAATTACCAATCTAAGATTGGTTGTATCCATCAAATTGCGAGTATTTACTCATAAGACTATATCTCATTTAGTCTTTGCATTTATAACATTGGCTACTAATTCTAGACCTGAGTGTAGCACTTTGGTATCACTAGTAATATTGATCATGACTCTACACTCCGAGGTTAAGTGGCATTTAACCATATTGTGTGTCTCTTCCAAAGGTTTCATATGCACACTTATTTAGTTATTTATACTCAACTATTATAAGGTTAGTAATTGCTAGATCTAATTCTCGTCCACCAATTTCACCATTGTATTACTTGTTCATCATTGGTGACTCATTAGTGATCATTATAATCCTTTGATCATTTGGGCTTAGGTTCCATTTGGCTATTAAAAATCCTTTGTGCAACAAATGGTTAACTTTGTGTACCTCAATTCTCTTAGTATGTCCATTTGACTAAGAGAACTACATATTAGGTCTCTCAACTTATCTTGCGAAGATAAGCTTTCCTGCTGTAAGGGTACATTGTCCCTATGTGTGGTTTTGGTAATTAATGACAACCCCTATGGATTAATGTTTTCATTGAGTTTATATGAAGGAATATTCCATAGGTACTACTTGCTCTCCATGTGTTGGATTCAAGTATGGATGCCATGAAGACAAATGTATACCTTGTGTATTGGCATCAAGATCATCGTATGAGAAGATACAAGGTTGAGTTGGGCAAGTTCAAGATGAGTATCTTGAGTGGATCACATGCTTGAAGCTTGTCGTCCATTTGGTGATAATGGAAATGTGAAGATGTGCATCAATGGGGCTTTCCCATCATAGTGTATGGGGGAGCATTTGTGAGTCTTCACGAAGCAACATTGGTCAAGTGAGGCATTCCGGCTTGAGTGAAGCTTGAAGAGTTATCATCAAGATCAAGCGGGATGCGCAAGGCAAAGGTATGGCCTTGCTAGGTTTTCCTTTTACCGGTCTCAAGGTGGATGTTGGGAGACCGGATTATAGGATAGATAGCCGCACTATTAAGAGGGGCTTTCGGTTGAGTAACTTGATCACATCGTCTTAGGGAGCTCAATCCTTTGCATACTTTGCATACCCTTATTGCTTCTTGGTGTTTCTCTATGTGAGGTTCTTGAACTTGTTGCTAGCTTTACAACAAGCCCAAGTTCATTGAAAACGGAGTTTGCATGCATCTTCTATGGCGTTTTCTAGGTTGGGTAATTTTACCGGTTATTCATGATATAAGGTTCTACCTTTTATATTCATGATAAAATTCCCTTCCACAGATTCTTGAGTTTGCACTTTTTATAGGATAGCATTTGTCGTTATCTTCCAAACGAAATTAGTCTCATGTCAATCGGAGTTCGGGAGCTCTAGTTATTAAAGAAAAAGAGGAAAAAGAAAAGAGGGGCAGCCGGTTGGCGACCGGTCTGCCGGGCCGCACGCCGGCCCACCCGGTCCGCACCGGGCGCCAACCGGACCGGGCGGCCACCGGCCCACGCGCCGGCCAGCCCAGCTGCCCCTCCGGTCCGACCGGGTGCCGCACCGGGCCGCCTCTCCGCCTTCGGCCCGTCACGCGGCTCCGGCGCGCGCCGCGCGGCCTCGTGACCGGCCTTGGGCCGGGTCCACGACCGGGCGGCCCTCGCTGCCCCTCCGGTCCGGCCGGATCCGGACCGGGCCGCCTTGGCCGCCCAAGGCCCACGCGGCCCGGCTCCTCCCCGCGCGGCCCGAAGCTTTTCGCCGCCTGTGCGGCTGTTTCCACCGCGCCCGGTCGGTGGGCCGGCCCGACCGGGCAGGCCTCCGGCCTCCCCGGCCCGGAGCTCGGTCAACCGGCCTGGGAGCTGGCCTGGGCACTTTTCAGCTCGTTTTTTATCCGATTTTCACCCGTTTTTCTCCCCAACGGTTATTTTTCTCCTTAGACTATAAATAGCCCTTCTTCCACCTTGAGCAATAACTTCTTCCCCTTTCTCTCACCTCCATTGTTGCATTTGAAGAAGTTGCTCTCTCCCTTGATTCCTCCAACCATTCTTGCTCATATTTGAGGATTTGAGAGAGGAGATCTAGATCTACACTTCCACCAAACCATTTCTACTCTAAGTGAGGGAATCTCTTGGGATCTAGATCTTGGAGTCTTTAGTTGACTTTCCCCCTTGTTCTTCCTCTCCAATCTCATCCTAGCATTCGTTGCTCTGGTGGGATTTGAGTGTGAAGGACTTGAACACCTCCGGTGTTCTTGCTTTGCATCATTGCATAGTGTTGAGCTCTCCACCACGATTTGTTCGAGTGAGAGACCGTGAGCTTGTTACTCTTGGAGGGTGACCTCCTAGTTGGCTTGGTTGGTGTCCCGGTGATCTCTTCGTGGAAGATTGTGAAGGGGCCGGGCTTCTCCTTCGTGGAGCTTGTGAAGTGGTTGTGGAGCTTGCCATCTCCGGAGCGGAGGAAAAGCTAACCATAAGGAAAGGGCGATTATCCTTCGTGGGTGTGGTTCGGAGAATAGGGTGAGCCTTCGTGGCCCGGGGAATCCTTCGTGGGACCTCCACTCCTCCAAACGTGACGTACCTTGTTGTAAAGCAAGGGAACACGGGAATACATCCTCGTCTCCGCGTGCCTCGGTTATTTCTATACCCGAGCTCTCTTTCCTTGTGATAGCCATCGTGCTTGAAGTACATATATCTTGCTATCACTTGTGCTACATATATCTTGTGCCTATCTTGCTTAGCTCTAGTTGCTATTGTTATACTTAGTTGAGCTTAGCATATTTAGGGTTTGTGCTTGTAAACTAAACGATAGTTTAATTCCGCATTCTTACAAGACAAATCCGCAAGAGTTTTGTAATTTCCTATTCACCCCCCCTCTCTAGGCGACATCTCGATCTTTCACCTGCACATGGATTTATTATAACCTTATTCTTCAAGATTACAGTTAACTTGGGATGGGTTTCACCTCCTCTCACTGCTAAGTGGGATCTTATCCTAGGGATTAAGGTACACAGACTTACTAAACCTTGGTAGCCTTAAAGAGAAAGACTATATATGATGGATCACAATCTAAGAGGGTCAAGGTCTCAGAAGTCAAGACTTGGTCAAAGACTTGAATTTACTTGATTATTGACAAGGGTCAATTACAAGTGATGATAGATCAGGTGATGATCAAGATAAGATGACATTAGGTGGGATAGAATAAGGTAAGAATAGAATTCATGGGGTTCTTTGATTGATCATGTGCTAGATAATTATTCAGCACATGTGTTTATTGATGGCTAGAGCATATGAGTTAAGAACATGTGTTTACTCTAAAAAAAAGTTCAGAATTTTTACGGATTTTACATGCATGATTGCAATGCACACTTATGTGTTTCATCTATTTGTAGCCTCTAAACCTGTGATGTTACACCGCGCGCCGCCAGTGAAGGGGGCGGTGGGCCCATAGCGCATCACGGTTGTGGTGTGCATGGGAGGCGAAAAGCTTGGCAGCGTTTTAGAGCGGCGGTACGACATGCTACGACTGTTCCCCCGATGGTGCGTTGTCACCCTGGCGGCTTCGTGGGGATGGTTGTCTCAAAAGGAGGCACCAACAGATCTGTGGTGCAAGTAGCCGGGAGCATCGGGTCTGGAAACGGCGGTGGCAACATCCCCTCCGCCGGGGATGTTTGTCCAAGAGGCGGCTCCATGTGAAGACACCATAGGAGGGTAGATCACAAGATTCCAAGCCCGTGTTCAGTGTAGGAGGCCCACGGAGGGCGGAGCTTTGTCCGACATCGACGGTGCTAGATGCAGGAGAACTGTAGCCCTCTAGGGCCCGCATATCGGAAATGGTGGCGACACTGACCTCACGATTGGTGGTTGATACGTCCCAAACGTATCTATAATTTCTTATGTTCCATGCTACTTTTATGATAATACTCACATGTTTTATACACATTATATGTCATATTTATGCATTTTCCGGCACTAACCTATTGACGAGATGCCGAAGAGCCGATGTCTGTGTTTATGCTGTTTTTGGTTTGAGAAATCCTAGTAAGGAAATATTCTCGGAATTGGACGAAATCAACGCCCAGGGTCCTATTTTTGCACGAAGCTTCCAGAAGACCGAAGGAGTCACGAAGTAGGGCCACGAGGTGGCGACACGCCAGGGCGGCGCGGCCTGGGCCCTGGTCGCGCGGCCCTGTTGTGTGGGCCCCTCGTGACGCCTCTTGACCTGCCCTTCCGCCTACTTAAAGCCTCCGTCGCGAAACCCCCAGTACCGAGAGCCACGATACGGAAAACCTTCCAGAGGCGCCGCCGCCGCCAATCCCATCTCGGGGGATTCGGGAGATCGCCTCCGGCACCCTGCCGGAGAGGGGAATCATCTCCCGGAGGTCTCTTCATCGCCATGATCGCCTCCGGATCGATGTGTGAGTAGTTCACCCCTGGACTATGGGTCCATAGCAGTAGCTAGATGGTCGTCTTCTCCCCATTGTGCTATCATGTTAGATCTTGTAAGCTGCCTATCATGATCAAGATCATCTATTTGTAATCCTTCATGTTGTGTTTGTTGGGATCCGATGAATATTGAATACTATGTCAAGTTGATTATCAATCTATCATATATGTTATTTATGTTCTTGCATGCTCTCCGTTGCTAGTAGAGGCTCTGGACAAGTTGATACTTGTGACTCCAAGAGGGAGTATTTATGCTCGATAGTGGGTTCATGCCTCCATTAAATCGGAACGAGTGACGGAAAGTTCTAAGGTTGTGGATGTGCTTGTTGCCACTAGGGATAAAACATCGATGCTTTGTCTAAGGATATTTGTGTTGATTACATTACGCACCATACTTAATGCAATTGTCTCGTTGTTTACAACTTAAGACCGGAGGGGGTTCGGATGATAACTCGAAAGTGGACTTTTTAGGCATAGATACATGCTTGGATAGCGGTCTATGTACTTTGTCGTAATGCCCCGATTAAATCTCATAGTACTCATCATGATATATGTATGTGCATTGTTATGCCTTCTTTATTTGTCAATTGCCCAACCGTAATTTGTTCACCCAACATCTGCTATCTTATGGGAGAGACACCGCTAGTGATCTGTGGACCCCGGTCCTATTCTTTACATCTGAAATACAAACTGCTGCAATTGTTCTTCACTTTTCTTTGCAAACAATCATCATCATCCACACTATACATCTAATCCTTTGTTACAGCAAGCCGGTGATATTGACAACCTCGCTGTTACGTTGGGGCAAAGTTCTGTGATTGTGTTGTGCAGGTTCCACGTTGGCGCCGGAATCCCTGGTGTTGCGCCGCACTACACTCCTCCGCCATCAACCTTCAACGTGTTCTTGGCTCCTCCTGGTTCGATAAACCTTGGTTTCTTTACGAGGGAAAACTTGCTACTGTGCGCATCACACCTTCCTCTTGGGGTTCCCAACGGACGTGTCAACTACACGCATCAAGCATTTTTTCTGGCGCCGTTGCCGGAGAGATCAAGACACGCTGCAAGGGGAGTCTCCACTTCCAATCTCTTTACTTTGTTTTTGTCTTGCTTTGTTTTACTTTATTTACTACTTTGTTTGCTGCACTTAAAAAAACACAAAAAAATTAGTTGCTAGCTTTACTTTATTTACTGTCTTGTTCTCCATATTAAAAACACAAAAAAATTAGTTACTTGCATTTACTTTATTTAGTTTGCTTTATTTACTTCTGCTAAAATGGGTACTGTTGAGAATACTAAGTTGTGTGACTTCACTAGCACAAATAATAATGATTTCCTATGCACACCTATTGCTCCACCTGCTACTACAAGCAGAATTCTTTGAAATTAAACCCGCTTTACTTGAATCTTGTTATGAGAGAGCAATTTTCCGGTGTTAGTTACGATGATGCTTGCTGCCCATCTTAATAACTTTGTTGAACTATGTGAAATGCAAAAGTATAAGGATGTAGATGGTGACATTATAAAATTAAAATTGTTTCCTTTCTCCTTAAGAGGAAGAGCTAAAGATTGGTTGCTATCTCTGCCTAGAAATAGTATTGATTCATGGACTAAATGTAAGGATGCTTTTATTGGTAGATATTATCCTCCCGCTAAATTATATCTTTGAGAAGTAGCATAATGAATTTCAAGCAATTAGATAATGAACATGTTGTTCAAGCATGGGAGAGAATGAAATCTTTGGTAAAGAATTTCCCAACCCATGGACTGACTACCTGGATGATCATCCAAACCTTTTATGCAGGATTGAATTTTTCTTCGCGGAACCTATTGGATTCAGCTGCCGGAGGTACCTTTATGTCCATCACTTTGGGGGCGGCAACAAAGCTTCTTGATGATATGATGACAAATTACTCTAAATGGCACACGGAAAGAGCTCCACAAGGTAAGAAGGTAAATTCTGTTGAAGAAACCTCCTCCTTGAGTGATAAGATTGATGCTATTATGTCTATGCTTGTGAATGGTAGATCTAATGTTGATCCTAATAATGTTCCTTTAGCTTCATTGGTTGCCCAAGAATAACATGTTGATGTGAATTTCATTAAAAATAATAATTTCAACAACAATGCTTATAGGAACAATTCTGGTAACAACTATAGGCCATATCCTGCTGCTAATGGTAATTGTTATGGTAATTCTTATGGGAATTCTTACAAAAATAATAGGAGTGTACCCCCTGGTCTTTAAGCCATGCTTAAAAAAATTATTAGTACACAAACTGCTTTTAACAAATATGTTGAGGAAAAGCTCGATAAAATTGATATTCTCGCTTGTAAGGTTGATAGTCTTGCCTCTGATGTTGGTCTTTTAAAATTGAAAGTTATGGCTAATAAGGATATTGATAATAAGATTGTTACTACAGCAAATGCCATACAAGTTCGAATTAATGAGAATATTAGATTGATGGCTGAATTGCATGCTAGGTGGGAAAGAGAAGAAAACGAAAAACTAGCTAAAGAGAATAATGTAGCTAAAGTTTGGACTATTACCACCACTAGTAATGTTAATGATTCACATGTTGCTACACCTCCTACTATCAATGGTAAAATAATTGGTGTTGGCAATGTCACTACTCCTAGTGCAAAGCGTGCAAAATTGCCTGAAACTGCTAAAACTGCTGAAATTGATAAAACTGCTGAAATTTTTCAAAATATTGGGGATAATGATCCCATTGCTGTAGGTCATAATGGTTTAGATTTTAATGATTGTCACATCTCTGAAGTTATAAAGTACAAAAGCTTGCTAAAAGTCCTAATCCTAGTGCTATAAATTTGGCCTTTACAAAACACATTACAAATGCTCTCATAAAAGCTAGAGAAGAGAAACTAAAACTTGAAACCTCTATTCCTAGAAAGTTAGAAGATGGTTGGGAGCCCATCATTAGGATGAGGGTCAATAATTTTGATTGTAATTCTTTATGTGATCTTGGTGCAAGTATTTCTGTTATGCCTAAGAAAATTTATGATATGCTTGACTTCCCACCATTGAAGAATTGTTATTTGGATGTTAATCTTGTTGATAATGCTATAAAGAAACCTTTGTGGAGGATTGATAATGTTTGTATTATGGTTAACAATAACTTTGTCCCCGTTGATTTTGTTGTCTTGGATATTGAATGCAATGCATCTTGTCCCATTATATTGGGAAGACCTTTTCTTCGAACCGTTGGTGCTACCATTGATATGAAGGAAGGTAATATTAAATATCAATTTCCTCTCAAGAAAGGTATGGAACACTTCCCTAGAAAGAGAATGAAGTTACCTTATGATTCTATTATTAGAACAAATTATGATTTTGATGCTTCGTCTCTTGATGTTACTTGATACACACTTTCTGCGCCTAGCTGAAAGGCGTTAAAGAAAAGCGCTTATGGGAGACAACCCATTATTTTACTTCTGCACTTTATTTTATATTTGAATCTTGGAAGTTGTTTACTACTGTAGCAACATCTTCTTATCTTTATTTTATTGCATTGTTGTGCCAAGTAAAGTCTTTGATAGTAAAGCCAATCTTAGATTTGGATTACTGCGCAGGAACAGATTTCTTGCTGTCACGAATTTGGGCAGTAGTCCCTATAGAAAAATCAAAAGAATCTGCCAATTTACGTGCGTGATCCTCAGATATGTACTCAACTTTCATTCAATTTGGGCATTTTCATCTGAGCAAGTCTGATGCCACTTTATAATTCGTCTTTACGAACTGTTCTGTTTTGACAGATTCTGCCTTTTATTTCGCATTGCCTGTTTTGCTATGTTAGATGGATTTCTTTGTTCCATTAACTTTTAGTATCTTTGTGCAATGTCCAGAAATGTTAAGAATGATTATGTCACCTCTGAATATATGAATTATGCACTGACCCTCTAATGAGTTTGTTTCGAGTTTGGTGTGGAGGAAGTTTTCAAGGGTCAAGAGAGGAGGATGATACAATATGATCAAGAAGAGTGAAAAGTCAAAGCTTGGGGATGCCCCCGTGGTTCATCCCTGCATATTTTAAGAAGACTCAAGCGTCTAAGCTTGGGGATGCCCAAGGCATCCCTTCTTCATCGACAACTTATCGGAGTTCCTCTAGTGAAACTATATTTTTATTCCGTCACATCTTATGTGCTTTACTTGGAGCGTTTGTTTGTTTTTATTTTTGTTTTTGTTTGAATAAATCGGATCCTAGCATTCTTTGTTTGGGAGAGAGACACGCTCTGCTGTTTCGTATGAACATATATGTTCTTAGTTTCATCTTTAATGTTCATTGCGAAATTTGAACTACTTCATTCATTGCTATATGGTTGGAAACGGAAAATGCCGCATGTGGTAAATGGTTTAATGTCTTGAATAATGTGATACTTGGCAATTGTTGTGCTTATATAGATCTTGTTTAAGCTCTTGCATCATGTACCTTGTACTCATTAATGAATAACTGCATAGAGCTTGTTAAAATTTGGTTTGCATGATTGATCTCTAGAGTCTAGATATTTTCTGGTTGAGGTGTTTAAACAACAAGTAGACAATGTAAAATCTTATAATAGTTACAATATGTTCATATGTGAGCTTTGCTGCACCTTTTATACTTGAGTTTGCTTCAAACAACCTTGCTAGCCTAGCCTTGTATTGAGAGGAATTCTTCTCGTGCATCCAAATCCTTGAGCCAATAACCACGCCATTTGTGTCCACCATACCTACCTACTACATGGTATTTCTCCGCCATTCCAAAGTAAATTACTTGAGTGCTACCTTTAAAATTTCTATTCTTTACCTTTACAATATATAGCTCATGGGACAAAATAGCTTAAAAACTATCGTGGTGAAGAATATGTACTTATGTGTCTTATTTCTTAATAAGTTGCTTGTTGAGCGGTAACCATGTTTTCTGGGGACGCCATCAACTCTTTTACGTTTGTTGAATATCATGTGAGTTGCTATGCATGTTCGTCTTGTCTGAAATAAGGGCGGTTTTCACAATCAAATGGTTTGAGTATGCATACTGTTAGAGAAGAACATTGGGCCGCTAACTAAAGCCATGATTCATGGTGGAAGTTTCGAGTGTGGACAGCTAATCCTCAATCTCTTATGAGAATATTAAGCTAGTTGTTGAATGCTTATGCATTAAAGAGGAGTCCATTATCTGTTGTCTATGTTGTCCCGGTATGGATGTCTAAGTTGAGAATAATCAAAAGCGAGAAATCCAATGCGAGCTTTCTCCTTAGACCTTTGTACGAGGCGGCATAGAGGTACCCCTTTGTGACACTTGGTTGAAACATATGCTATGCAATGATAATCCGTGTTAGCCCAAGCTAATTAGGACAAGGTGCGAGCACTATTAGTATACTATGCATGAGGCTTGCAACTTATAAGATGTCTTATACATAACTCATATGCTTTATTACTACCGTTGACAAAATTGTTTCTTGTTTTCAAAATGAAAAGCTCTAGCACAAATATAGTAATCAATGCTTCCCTCTGCGAAGGGTCTATCTTTTACTTTATTGTTGAGTCAGTTTGCCTATTCTTTCTATCCCAGAAGCAAACACCTGTATCAACTGTGTGCATTGATTCTTACATGTTTACTTATTGCACTTGTTATATTGCTTTGTGTTGACAATTATCCATGAGATATATATATGTTGAAGTTGAAAGCAACCGCTGAAACTTTTATCTTCCTTTGTGTTGCTTCAATGCTTTTACTTCGAATTTATTGCTTTATGAGTAACTCTTATGCAAGACTTATTGATGCTTGTCTTGAAAGTATTATTCATGAAAAGTCTTTGCAATATGATTCATTAGTTTACTCATTATCTTCATCATTGCTTCGAATCGCTGCATTCATCTCATATGCTTACAATAGTATGATCAAGATTATGATAGCATGTCACTTCAGAAATTATCTTTGTTATCGTTTACCTACTCGAGGGCGAGTAGGAACTAAGCTTGGGGATGCTTGATACGTCCCAAACGTATCTATAATTTCTTATGTTCCATGCTACTTTTATGATGATACTCACATGTTTTATACACATTATATGTCATATTTATGCATTTTCCGGCACTAACCTATTGACGAGATGCCGAAGAGCCGATTCGTTGTTTTCTGCTGTTTTTGGTTTCGAAATCCTAGTAAGGAAATATTCTCGGAATTGGACGAAATCAACGCCCAGGGTCCTATTTTTGCACGAAGCTTCCAGAAGACCGAAGGAGTCACGAAGTGGGGCCACGAGGTAGCGACACGCTAGGGCGGCGCGGCCTGGGTCCTGGCCGCTGATACGTCTCCGACGTATCGATAATTTCTTATGTTCCATGCCACATTATTGATGATATCTACATGTTTTATGCATACTTTATGTCATTATTATGCGTTTTCCGGAACTAACCTATTGACGAGATGCCGAAGTGCCAGTTCCTATTTTCTGCTGTTTTTGGTTTCAGAAATCCTAGTAAGGAAATATTCTCGGAATTGGACGAAATCAACGCCCAAGTTCCTATTTTTGCACGAAGCTTCCAGAAGACCGGAAGGGAGACGAAGTGGGGCCACGGAGCGCCGACACAGTAAGGCGGCGCGGCCAAGGGGGGGCCCGCGCCGCCCTAGTGTGTGGCCCCCACGTCGAGCCTCCGACTCCGCCCTTCCGCCTACTTAAAGCCTCCGTCGCGAAAACCCTAACACGTTCGACGAAACCAGAGAAAACCTTCCGCGAGCCGCCGCCATCGCGGAGCCAAGATCCGGGGGACAGAGTCTCTCGTTCGGCACGCCGCCGGGACGGGGAAGTGCCCCGGAAGGCTTCTCCATCGACACCGCTGCCATCACCACCGCCATCTCCATCAACGCTGCTTGTCTCCCATGAGGAGGAGTAGTTCTCCATCGAGGCTCGGGGCTGTACCGGTAGCTATGTGGTTAATCTCTCTCCTATGTGCTTCAATACAATAATCTCATGAGCTGCCTTACATGATTGAGATTCATATGATGATGCTTGTAATCTAGATGTCATTGTGCTAGTCAAGTGGATTTTACTTATGTGATCTCCGGAGACTCCTTGTCCCACGTGTGTAAAGGTGACAGTGTGTGCACCGTGTGGGTCTCTTAGGCTATATTTCACAGAATACTTAATCACTGTTATGAATGGCATAGTGAAGTGCTTATTTATATCTCTTTATGATTGCAATGTGTTTTGTATCACAACTTATCTGTGTGCTACTCTAGTGATGTTATTAAAGTAGTTTATTCCTCCTGCATGGTGTAATGGTGACAGTGTGTGCATCGTGTAGTACTTGGCTTAGGCTATGATTGTGATCTCTTGTAGATTATGAAGTTAACTATTGCTATGATGGTATTGATGTGATCTATTCCTCCTTTCGTAGTGTGAAGGTGACAGTGTGCATGCTATGTTAGTACTTGGTTTGGTTATGTTGATCTGTTATGCACTCTAAGGTTATTTAAACATGAACATTGAATATTGTGGAGCTTGTTAACTCCGGCATTGAGGGTTCGTGTAATCCTACACGGTTAGTGGTGTTCATTATCCAACAAGAGGGTGTAGAGTCTAGCATCTATCTATTTATTCTGTTATGTGATCAATGTTGAGAGTGTCCACTAGTGAAAGTATGATCCCTAGGCCTTGTTCCTAAATATCGCTATCGTCTGCTTGTTTCTTGTTTTACTTGCATCTCTACTCGTCCGCAATATTACCACCATCAACCACACACCGAGTCCCGGACAGCAAAGCACTTTTCAGGTTCCGTTGCTACTCGCTCACATTTATTCATACCACATGTATTTCACTATCTCTTCGCCGAACTAGTGCACCTATTAGGTGTGTTGGGGACACAAGAGACTTCTTGCTTTGTGGTTGCGGGGTTGCATGAGAGGGATATCTTTGACCTCTTCCTCCCCGAGTTCGATAAACCTTGGGTGATCCACTTAAGGGAAACTTGCTGCTGTTCTACAAACCTCTGCTCTTGGAGGCCCAACACTGTCTACAAGAATAGAAGCACCCGTAGACATCAAGCTATTTTCTGGCGCCGTTGCCGGGGAGGAAAGGTAAAAGGCTCTCATACTCTGGTCCTAGGTAAAGTAATTTTCTGGCGCCGTTGTGTGTGTGCTCGAAGCTATTTCCTTTAGATCCTGCAATTGCATCTTTTTGTTTCTTGTTTACACTAGTTAGGCATAATGAACAACAATGAGCTTCTTATTCTATTTCCTGATTTAAGACATGGATGGTTTGATGCGAAAATTAAAAAACCTATGGAACCTTATTTGCATGCTGGTAGTAATATTAGTATGAACGCTTTGAACACCATTGTTGATAAAGATATAGAAAGTTCTAAGCTTGGGGAAGCTGGTTTTCATGATCTTTTCAGTCCCCCAAGCATTGAGGAGAAAATTTACTTTGATGATACTTTGCCTCTTATTTATGATGATTATAATGATATTGGTCTTTTAGTACTGCCTGTTATGGAGGATAAATTTGATTATGATTACAATATGCCTCCTATATTTGATGATGAGAATAATAATGATAGCTACTTTGTTGAATTTGCTCCCACTACAACTAATAAAACTGATTATGCTTATGTGGAGAGTAATGATACTTTTATGCATGTGAATAAGAATGCTTTATGTGATACTTATATTGTTGAATTTGCTCATGATTCTACTGGACATTATTATGAGAGAGGAAAATATGGTTGTAGAAATTTTCATGTTACTAAAATACCTCTCTATATGCTTAAAATTTTGAAATTGAGCTTGTCTAGTTTTCCTATGCTTATTGCATTATGCCTACATAACTTGTTTATTTACAAGATTCCTATGCATAGGAAGCATGTTAGGCTTAAATTTGTTTTGAATTTGCTTCTTGATGCTCTCTTTGGTCCAACTACTATTTCTTGCGAGTGCATCATTAAAACTGCTGAGCCCATCTTAATGGCTATAAAGAAAGAACTTCTTGGAAGATAACCCATGTGTTTATTTTACTACAGTACTTTTTTTTTATATTTGTGTCTTGGAAGTTGTTACTACTGTAGCAACCTCTCCTTATCTTATTTTTATTGCATTGTTGTGCCAAGTAAAGTCTTTGATAGTAAGGTTCATACTAGATTTGGATTACTGCACAGAAACAGATTTCTTGCTGTCACGAATCTGGGCCTAATTCTCTGACTCAGAAAATTATGCCAATTTACGTGAGTGATCCTCAGATATGTACGCAACTTTCATTCAATTTGAGCATTTTCATTTGAGCAAGTCTGGTGCCTCAATAAAATTCGTCTTTACGGACTGTTCTGTTTTGACAGATTCTGCCTTTTATTTCGCATTGCTTCTTTTGCTATATTGGATGGATTTCTTTGTTCCATTAATGTCCAGTAGCTTTGGGCAATGTCCAGAAGTGTTAAGAATGATTGTGTCACCTCTGAACATGTTAATTTTTATTGTACACTAACCCTCTAATGAGTTGTTTCGAGTTTGGTGTGGAGGAAGTTTTCAAGGATCAAGAGAGGGAAATGATGCAATATGATCAAGGAGAGTGAAAGCTCTAAGCTTGGGGATGCCCCGGTGGTTCACCCCTGCATATTTTAAGAAGACTCAAGCGTCTAAGCTTGGGGATGCCCAAGGCATCCCCTTCTTCATCGACAACATTATCAGGTTCCTCCCCTGAAACTATATTTTTATTCCATCACATCTTATGTGCTTTGCTTGGAGCGTCGGTTTGTTTTTGTTTTTGTTTGAATAAAATGGATCCTAGCATTCATTGTGTTGGAGAGAGACACGCTCCGCTGTTGCTTATGGACAAATATGTCCTTAGGCTTTACTCATAGTATTCATGGCGAAGGTTGAAACTGCTTCGTTAATTGTTATATGGTTGGAAACGGGAAATGCTACATGTAGTAATTGGTGTGATGTCTTGAATAACTTGATACTTGGCAATTGTTGTGCTCATGTTTAAGCTCTTGCATCATATACTTTGCACCTATTAATGAAGAAATACATAGAGCTTGCTAAAATTTGGTTTGCATAATTTGTCTCTCTAAAGTCTAGATAATTTCTAGTATTGAGTTTGAACAACAAGGAAGACGGTGTAGAGTCTTATAATGTTTACAATATGTCTTTTATGTGAGTTTTGCTGCACCGGTTCATCCTTGTGTTTGTTTCAAATAACTTTGCTAGCCTAAACCTTGTATCGAGAGGGAATACTTCTCATGCATCCAAAATCCTTGAGCCAACCACTATGCCATTTGTGTCCACCATACCTACCTACTACATGGTATTTCTCTGCCATTCCAAAGTAAATTGCTTGAGTGCTACCTTTAAAATTTCCATTCTCTACCTTTACAATATATAGCTCATGGGACAAATAGCTTAAAAACTATTGTGGTATTGAATATGTACTTATGCACTTTATCTCTTATATTAAGTTGCTTGTTGTGCGATAAGCATGTTTTCTGGGGACGCCATCAACTACTCTTTGTTGAATATCATGTGAGTTGCTATGCATGTCCGTCTTGTCTGAAGTAAGGGAGATCTACCACTTTATTGGTTAAGAGCATGCATATTGTTAGAGAAGAACATTGGGCCGCTAACTAAAGCCATGAATCATGGTGGAAGTTTCAGTTTTGGACACATATCCTCAATCTCATATGAGAACATTAACTGTTGCTACATGCTTATGCATTAAAGAGGAGTCCATTATCACGTTGTCCATGTTGTCCCGGTATGGATGTCTAATTTGAGAATAATCAAAAGCGAGAAATCCAAAATGCGAGCTTTCTCCTTAGACCTTTGTACAGGCGGCATGGAGGTACCCCTTTGTGACACTTGGTTAAAACATGTGTATTGCGATGATCCCGGTAGTCCAAGCTAATTAGGACAAGGTGCGGGCACTATTAGTATACTATGCATGAGGCTTGCAACTTGTAAGATATAATTTACATGATGCATATGCTTTATTACTACCGTTGACAAAATTGTTTCTTGTTTTCAAAATAAAAGCTCTAGCACAAATACATCAATCGATGCTTTCCTCTGCGAAGGGCCATTCTTTTACCTTTTATGTTGAGTCAGCTCACCTATCTCTCTCCACCTCAAGAAGCAAACACTTGTGTGAACTGTGCATTGATTCTTACATACTTGCTTATTGCACTTATTGTATTGCTTTGCATTGACAACTATCCATGAGATATACATGTTACAGGTTGAAAGCAACCGCTGAAACTTAATCTTCCTTTGTGTTGCTTCAATACCTCTACTTTAAATTATTGCTTTATGAGTTAACTCTTATGCAAGACTTATTGATGCTTCTCTTGAAAGTAGTATTCATGAAAAGTCTTTGCTTTATGATTCAGTTGTTTACTCATGTCATTACCATTGTTTTCATCGCTGCATTCATTACATATGTTTACAATAGTATGATCAAGGTTATGATGGCATGTCACTCCAGAAATTATCTTTGTTATCGTTTACCTGCTCGGGACGAGCAGAACTAAGCTTGGGGATGCTGATACGTCTCCGACGTATCGATAATTTCTTATGTTCCATGCCACATTATTGATGATATCTACATGTTTTATGCATACTTTATGTCATTATTATGCGTTTTCCGGAACTAACCTATTGACGAGATGCCGAAGTGCCAGTTCCTGTTTTCTGCTGTTTTTGGTTTTAGAAATCCTAGTAAGAAATATTCTCGGAATTGGACGAAATCAACGCCCAGGTTCCTATTTTTGCACGAAGCTTCCAGAAGACCGGAGGGGAGACGAAGTGGGGCCACGGGGCGCCGACACGGTAAGGCGGCGCGGCCAAGGGGGGGGCCGCGCCGCCCTAGTGTGTGGCCCCCCTGTCAGGCCTCCGACTCCGCCCTTCCGCCTACTTAAAGCCTCCGTCGCGAAAACCCTAACACGTTCGACGAAACCAGAGAAAACCTTCCAGAGCCGCCGCCATCGCGAAGCCAAGATCTGGGGGACAGGAGTCTCTGTTCCGGCACGCCACCGGGACGGGGAAGTGCCCCCGGAAGGCTTCTCCATCGACACCGCTGCCATCACCACCGCCATCTCCATCAACGCTGCTGTCTCCCATGAGGAGGGAGTAGTTCTCCATCGAGGCTCGGGGCTGTACCGGTAGCTATGTGGTTAATCTCTCTCCTATGTGCTTCAATACAATAATCTCATGAGCTGCCTTACATGATTGAGATTCATATGATGATGCTTGTAATCTAGATGTCATTGTGCTAGTCAAGTGGATTTTACTTATGTGATCTCCGGAGACTCCTTGTCCCACGTGTGTAAAGGTGACAGGTGTGTGCACCGTGTGGGTCTCTTAGGCTATATTTCACAGAATACTTATTCACCGTTATGAATGGCATAGTGAAGTGCTTATTTATATCTCTTTATGATTGCAATGTGTTTTGTATCACAACTTATCTGTGTGCTACTCTAGTGATGTTATTAAAGTAGTTTATTCCTCCCGCACGGTGTAATGGTGACGAGTGTGTGCATCGTGTAGTACTTGGCTTAGGCTATGATTGTGATCTCTTGTAGATTATGAAGTTAACTATTGCTATGATGGTATTGATGTGATCTATTCCTCCTTTCGTAGTGTGAAGGTGACGAGTGTGCATGCTATGTTAGTACTTGGTTTGGTTATGTTGATCTGTTATGCACTCTAAGGTTATTTAAACATGAACATTGAATATTGTGGAGCTTGTTAACTCCGGCATTGAGGGTTCGTGTAATCCTACACAGTTAGTGGTGTTCATTATCCAACAAGAGGGTGTAGAGTCTAGCATCTATCTATTTATTCTGTTATGTGATCAATGTTGAGAGTGTCCACTAGTGAAAGTATGATCCCTAGGCCTTGTTCCTAAATATCGCTATCGCTGCTTGTTTACTCGTTTTACTCGCATCTCTACTCGTCCGCAATATTACCACCATCAACCACACACCGATCCCGGACAGCAAAGCACTTTTCTCGGTGCCGTTGCTACTCGCTCGCATTTATTCATACCACCTGTATTTCACTATCTCTTCGCGAACTAGTGCACCTATTAGGTGTGTTGGGGACACAAGAGACTTCTTGCTTTGTGGTTGCAGGGTTGCATGAGAGGGATATCTTTGACCTCTTCCTCCCTGAGTTCGATAAACCTTGGGTGATCCACTTAAGGGAAACTTGCTGCTGTTCTACAAACCTCTGCTCTTGGAGGCCCAACACTGTCTACAAGAATAGAAGCACCCGTAGACATCAGCCGCGTGGCCCTGTTGTGTGGGGCCCTCGTGACGCCTCTTGACCTGCCCTTCCGCCTACTTAAAGCCTCCGTCGCGAAACCCCCAGTACCGAGAGCCACGATACGGAAAACCTTCCAGAGACGCCGCCGCCGCCAATCCCATCTCGGGGGATTCAGGAGATCGCCTCTGGCACCCTGCCGGAGAGGGGAATCATCTCCCGGAGGTCTATTCATCGCCATGGTCGCCTCCGGATCGATGTGTGAGTAGTTCACCCCTGGACTATGGGTCCATAGCAGTAGCTAGATGGTCGTCTTCTCCCCATTGTGTATCATGTTAGATCTTGTGAGCTGCCTATCATGATCAAGATCATCTATTTGTAATCCTTCATGTTGTGTTTGTTGGGATCC
The DNA here is from genome assembly GCF_022539505.1 of Lolium rigidum. Lineage (NCBI taxonomy): Eukaryota > Viridiplantae > Streptophyta > Magnoliopsida > Poales > Poaceae > Lolium > Lolium rigidum. The sequence goes on along the minus strand of NC_061514.1, from coordinate 283,424,508 downwards.
GATGAATATTGAATACTATGTCAAGTTGATTATCAATCTATCATATATGTTATTTATGTTCTTGCATGCTCTCCGTTGCTAGTAGAGGCTCCGGCCATGTTGATACTTGTGACTCCAAGAGGGAGTATTTATGCTCGATAGTGGGTTCATGCCTCCATTAAATGCAGGGCGATGACGGAAAGTTCTAAGGTTGTGGATGTCTTGTTGCCACTAGGGATAAAACATCGATGCTTTGTCTAAGGATATTTGTGTTGATTACATTACGCACCATATTTAATGCAATTGTCTCGTTGTTTACAACTTAATACCTGGAGGGGTTCGGATGATAACCCGAAAGTGGACTTTTTAGGCATAGATGCATGCTTGGATAGCGGTCTATGTACTTTGTCGTAATGCCCCGATTAAATCTCATAATACTCATCATGATATATGTATGTGCATTGTTATTCCTTCTTTATTTGTCAATTGCCCAACTCGTAATTTGTTCACCCAACATCTCGCTATCTTATGGGAGAGACACCGCTAGTGATCTGTGGACCCCGGTCCTATTCTTTACATCTGAAATACAAACTGCTGCAATTGTTCTTCACTGTTCTTTGCAAACAATCATCATCATCCACACTATACATCTAATCCTTTGTTACAGCAAGCCAGTGAGATTGAGAACCTCGCTGTTACGTTGGGGCAAAGTTCTGTGATTGTGTTGTGCAGGTTCCACGTTGGCGCCGGAATCCCTGGTGTTGCGCCGCACTACACTCCTCCGCCATCAACCTTCAACGTGTTCTTGGCTCCTCCTGGTTCGATAAACCTTGGTTTCTTTCTGAGGGAAAACTTGCTACTGTGCGCATCACACCTTCCTCTTGGGGTTCCCAACGGACGTGTCAACTACACGCATCAGTGGTGATCTAGTTGGAGACGGGTTTGGCAACGTGGGAATGCTGGTGAAAATCGCGCCGACTTCGGTCATGGCGGATGATGGCGGTGTCTTTGCATCATTACCTTATCGAAGGCATCGTTGCTGCATCTCTCATCTTCTCGCTCGGGCTGTCCCGGGAAAACCCCTGATTTGGGTCTCCTAGGGTGGCACGTGGCACCATTCCCCCTCATGGGGGTATCATTTTGGAGTAGGTGCTCACTAAAAGGGACATGCGGTGGAGCGGCGTGTTTCCTTCCGCGTCAAACACGAGAAATCTCAGGGTGTGGCGCAGTGGGGCATCAGAGAGGTACGCGTGATGATGTACGCGCGCAAGGTGGTGACACTATCTGGCGCCATGGCGGCAGGCCTGGCGAGGACTATGCATATCTCTACCCTGAAGATGACTCGACGGTTTGACGACTTCTCGAGTGTGTGCATGATATGTAGTTGGTGGGGTGTTGTTTCTGTTTTTAGGACATAAGACTCTCTAGACATGATTTTCACTTGTTGCTGGGTTTGTATGTGTTGTGTGGTGACTTCAGATTATTTGATGTTTTTTTTTGAGGAAACAACGGGGGGCGATCGCCCACCTGAACTCATTTTCATTAATGCAGGAGCGGGGTTACAGGGGGGGGGGGCTTAAAGCCTACACCAATAGGTATGGGGCGGCATACCGCGCCCAAACATAGTGAGAGAGAAGGGATGGGGGGGGGGGGGGGTTTGGATACAGGGGGGAGTACAGTGCAAGGTGAAAGACATAGTCTAAGAGATGGCCTGGCACCAAGCCAGCAGAGCGCTCGTGTCAACCCTAGAGGGGGCGCGAACGACCCAAAGTCGGAGATGGTCTACCAGCAGGGCTATAATGCGTGGGGTAGACATGTAATCAGCGTCAAATACCATTCTGTTGCGGGATTTCCAGACAGTCCACAGGAGGGCCAGGATGATTGTGTTGCGTGCTTCCAGGTGCATGGGAGGTAAGTCCTCGGAGAGAGCGTCGAGGAGGGTCGGAACGTCGGCGTCCACGGGGGGGGCGACCTGAGGGGGAGACGACACTCCAAAAGGGGCGAAGGCGGGGGCAGCCGATGAACAAATGCGAGGTGTCTTCTAGCCGATTCGGGCGTAAGGGGCAATCTGGGGAGGGCACACATCCGATGCGGTGTAGCAGCGCCCGTGTCCTGGTCTTGCAAAGGCGCAGTATCCAAAAGAACACTCGCACCTTGAGAGGCGCAAAGCAGACCCAGTTGACGTCCTGTCCGGGGACGATACAACCTGAGGAGTGGAGGGACCGGTAGATGTCCCCTGTGGAGAAGTCGGTCAATGGGCCGAGCGAGATGGTGCGAATGTCCGGCGACGAGGTGAGGGAGATCCGGGAGAGGCAAGCATGGATGAACACCATCTCACCGGCGGCTGCTGCAGAGACTCGGTGAACAAGTGGGACCTCAGCCTTACCCCCCCCCCAGGGTATCGGCGATAGTGGCGAGGGGGCGGAGGCAGTGGGAGAAGGCCGCGGGGAGGGCAGCCGACAGGGGGCCCAGCGGGGTCCAAGCATCGTACCAAAGCGAGGTGGAGCGCCCGTCGCGGGGTTCAACTCTCGTAATGGAGCGGTACAGTGGAATGAGTGATTGGAAGCCCTTCCAAGCGGGGGTGGCCACATGCGGGTGGGCACCGAGGTAACTGCGCTTCACCCACCTGGTCCAGGGGGAGTCTCTTCCGGTGAACAACCCGTGCATCGCCTTCAACAGGAGACATTTGTTCTGGAGACCGAGATCCACAACACCCAGCCCACCTTCAGACCGCAGACGGCAAACGTAGTCCCAAGCGACTTGGCAATCACCACCAGAGCATTTATCTTTTGCCTTCCAGAACATCGCCCGACGCGGTCGATCCATTTTTGAGAGTGTCCCTTTGGGGATCGGTAGCACATACATGGCAAAAGATGGGAGGGCCGACAGGACTGCCGTAGTGAGGGTGAGGCGCCCGCCAATTGGGAGCAAGGACGTCCGCCATCCGGGGATGTTCACTTTTGCTGGTCTTTTATTGAATAAATATAAATAAATATGGTATTCATCTTTTGGATGCAGATAGGGTCTCAAACTTCTTTTGGAGAGAAGTGCATAAACTGTCCTATGCTTGTTTTGGAACTCATAACCTAAAACAAGCAGAGAGAATGAAATATAGGGTGCACGGCCAACTATTCGCCGAAATTGTCAGATATCAGGTACGTAGACGCTTTTGTCTGTTCTCTGGAGAAAATGAAAAGGTCAAAGTTAATGCGGTCGGTGTTAACACCGAAGTGGTGACTTTGAGCTGTCCCGGCGTCGGTCCGTCCGGTACCAACTAAACGAAGAACGCAATCTATATTTGTTTGCTTCACGTAATTAATTAACGGTGCTGCACGTTGCCCACATCTTAATTGTACTACTATCACACTGAGCACTGGGAACGCACCGACACCGACAGTGTTAGTTAGGGATCAAGCGAGGCAGCTTTCGTGACCGGAAAATGACAGTGTTCTGCAAACCATTTATCGAGTCAGAATAATACTCGTCTACTCCTATACAACCTCAACCTCCTGACATTTCTCTTGACCGTCAATTTAATAATTTCCGATCCTCGAGAAAATGATGAAGAAACATCGAGAAAAATTTCACTGACGCTTTTTAGGACAGGAAGGGAGGTCGGAGGAGGAAGAGTAAAGTGCAAAAAAGAAGCAGCAGGTGGTTGGCTACAGGACAGCGACTCGCCGCCTCCTTCCTCCTCACTCCCCCTATACATACCTACCGTCCCGTCGGAGGGGGCGACAGACAGGGCCGCAGCGAAGGATTTGGTGGGGCAAAATGGATCCCAGGGTCTCCCTCTTCTGCTTCCTCGCCATCGCTTCCTCCCTCCTGCATTGCGCCAGATCTGACGGTAAGAACACTCTCTGCTCTCTTTTCTTTTGCAGTCTGGTTCGCTTCTGTAGCAAGTCAAGCTTTCTGCTTGGTTGCGATTCATCCAACCGGTTCAGTACTAGTTCTTCTTCTGATCACCCGGATCTGCTGCGCGCGGTGCAAATTTTGTCGATTCTTGTGATTATTCTCGGATGGCTGGATGAGCATGGTGTAGTGCCATGTTCTTGTCCTTGGATGTCACTAAACTGAATGTAATGCACTTATGCACATATGCACTGGAGAGAGGCCTGGTCATCCAGGGTCCTTTTCTCTCTCTTTAAGTAACGGATCACATGGTAGTGACTAGCACGCGAATCATTTCGAGGTCAATGAGATCCTGCATTTGAGATCTAATTCCGGTAAAAACATTCTATGCACTCGCTCCGTCCACAAAAAGATGTCTCAACTTTATCAAAAATATATATGTATCTAGACGTGTTTTAGTGTGCAGATTCATGCAAATTTAGATAAAGTTGAGTGTGCAGATTCTCAATTAATTACAGTATTTTTTCCCTCCAAATGATACCCATGTTTTGTTGCAATTTGCACTGCCGACCACACACTGTCTCTAACTGAGTTTGTGTTAGTAGGGACAATGAATGCCCGTTTAACTAGTGTGATCAACTTATACCGGAAGATTTAATGATGGGAAAAACTTGCTCTTCCTGGTGAAGATCTGGCACTTTGAAAATATTCATTGCTTGTTTAGGCAGGAAATTCAGAGTATTATGAGCCAATTATTTTGATGTTGCAGCCATCATATTTCGAATTGTTTGCTTCATACTGGATCCCGCTTGCAGGAAGCGACGACAAGCTTCTCAAGGGCATCAACAGCTACAGAAGTACTCTCAAGGTCCCAGCGCTCACCGAGAACAACAATGCCGACTGTCTGGCTGAGCAGCTAGCCAAGCAGTTCAAGAGCCACGAGTGCACCAACACGACCGGAGCCAACACCGTCCCTGGCACAGAGCCAGAGTTCCCGGACTACCCCAAGTACCTTGACCATTGCCATCTCAACGCATCGGTGATCCAAGACGGACAGGTGATGCCGGCCTGCGTGCCCGGCCTCGTAGCCGACGTGGTGCTCACCAACTACACCAAGTCCCAGTACAACCAGTACCTGAACGACACCAAGTACTCTGGCGTCGGGATCGCCAACGAAGGAGACTGGGTGGTCGTCGTCCTCAGCACCAGCACGGGACCCGGCGACTTCTCACCTGCTCCCCCAGGTTCCAACTGGGCTCCATCGGTCCAGCCGTTCAGCCAGCTGATTGTTTTGCTTGTAGGATTTGTAATTTTGCTGATGAAGTGAGAAGATGTTGCTCGTAAGTCATACCACGACACCACGAAAATAGTGTATCTTATGCTTGTGTCATTCATTTTTGTATCTTCCAGATTTGAATTCCACTTCCAGATATGAAAATAGTTCCTGCAACGAGGTTTTGGATGACACGTTTTTTACTCTGTGCTGCCTTAGCCCACAATTATCAGAGCTTTTATGCATATTGGGCTCAGATGATTTCATTAGAGGACTACATCTTCAAACTTGCAGACTGAAGTTAGAAATTCAGTTCTGCTGGTACTGTGCATTCATCTTTTTCATACATCTGTACTGTGCATTCAGTTTGCTATCACCGGAAATATACTAGACTGTGCAGCTGAGATGGCTTGTTTCATATTTGAGAAGAGATGACTTGTTTGTTATTACTGCCAGTTTGCTATGACTTTTTCACCTTTGAGAAGAGATGACTTGTTTGTTATTACATCTGAGATGGCTTGTTTGTTATTTGCTGGAGTACTCTCTAAAGTGATTTTGGGTGATTTCTAACTTTTTGATTGATGGATGGCCTGTATAATTATTATTTCCGTGAACATAATCAGAATAAACTATTCTGAAGTCAGATGTTATCGGTGAAATTTGCAGAAGGAAGCAGTGGCTCGTAATAGTTGTGTATAGAAAATAAAATGAGCGATTTTCACATTAAAAGTGATACGCTCAAACAAATAACCCAATGAAATTAAAATGGTTCTAGGTTAAAAGAGAGAGAGAGTGAAACTGGTCGAATTTGCACTCGAAATTTTGAAAACCGAGGAAATAACCCCTAGCTTAGCAAAACCATTATAGTGTGTTTTCAACTTTTTATACTTTGGTGGTAGACCCGCATGGGCCCCTCAAGAGCCCAAAGCCCAGCAGTAAAGAGGAACTCAGAGAGTAGCAAAGAGAACAGAACACAGTAGGGAAGTAACCAAATCCCTAAAAAATCCAGGTAAGGCAGGCGGCCGTCGAGGCGCGGGGAGCCGGCAACTCCCAGCGAGGCGGGATACCGGGGAGCAGCGTCAGGCAGAGGCGTGAGGCGGTGCTGGGGACGCCGGCCGGGGAGGGGAGGGGAGCGGAGCGGCCGGAGTGAGGGCTCCGCGTGCCGTGTTGGGATGAGTCAACTAGGCAAGGAGTTGCGGTGCACTTCGGTAACTATTCTCAATTTATGCTTGTGTCGGGTGTTCGTCGAAGTTTGATTCGGCTTCGTTGGTTCGTACTAATTCTCACAGGAAATGGTGGATTTCACAGCCTGTTCTTAGGTTTGGAATGCTACAGTTATTATGAACTTTCCTTTGATGTCTCAAAGGGTTTAGTTTGGCACGCTTGCTCATGTCACATACTAAAAGTCTATAACATGCATAGTTCCAGCATTTGGGTTTTCACAAGCGGATTAATTGATGCATTTACTTTATTCATGAAATTAAAAGAACATTAGGGTTTGTGGCACAGACGATCACGTGGGCTTAGCCCAGTGGTTGGGGTCGCAGTGGCGCACCCCAACGACCGGAGTTCGATTCCTGTCAGGACAAATTTCGAAATTGTCACGCCAAGTCCCGCTTCTACTATATCAAAAAAGTGTCTAGTTCCTCCTAGACACGGTTTCATTTTTTTTAGGGTTTGTGGCACAGACATCCCCAGGAACGTGGTTAAGTGTACATAGTCCCAATACCTGTGGTTCTTGTGAGGAGTGTCCCAACTCCCAACAAATGTGGTTTTCTGTAGCGTACTCATTTTATTCCCTTTGCAGCAATCAACTGATGAAGACAGGCTCAGCACGCTCACTGACGACATTATACTGTATATCTTGGGGAGAGTCGACATAACCACGGCAACACGGGCTAGTGTGTTGTCAAAGAGGTGGAGGGTTTTGCCTCGGTTGCTTCCTGAGCTCAACCTTCGTGTCTGGGATTTTATGCCTATCCCATGCCCAGGACCCATTGAGGCACATCACATGGATCAAGGAATGGCATGTCTAACCAAAGCAACAAGGAGTTTCTTGGCTGATCCCACCAGGAAATCCACCAGCATCACAAACCTGCTGCTTCAGCTCTATGGGGGCAGGAACTACTCACGTGAGATTGGCCTGCTGGTCCGCGACGCGATTGACAGCGGGGTGTTAAAACAACTAGAGCTTAGAATTGTCCATGAGAAGGAGGTGCCTGTACACTGCCGACACGAGGATATGGTACAGCAAGCCCGGGATGTGATTGATTTTTTTACCACCTATCCCTGTGTGCATAGTTGCCTCGTAAGCCTTCTTCTGCATAATGTGCGTTTCACTGAGCAGGATATACACCATGTCCTGTTTGACTCCTGCAAGGAACTTAAGAAGCTGATGCTATTCCACTGTGATGTTGGGGACTGTTCAATATGGCAAATAAATGCACCAGATTCCAAACTCGCAGTCCTTGAAATCGAGATAACCTGCTTGGAGAGAGTTGAGGTGGTCTGCCTACCAAAACTGCGGCGGCTACATTTGGACAATTGGCTTTATTTTGAGGCCCCGTTGCGCTTTGGGTTTGTCCCATCTCTCAACGAATTGGCCCTTATCTGTAGTGGAACCCTTGATAATCAAGAGTTTCGTCTAAGTGCGGTTCTACATGGTACCACAAATATACATACTCTAACTCTGGACTTCGAAGGAGGAGAGCTTTGGATACAACCTGAAGGAAAGCAACTCTGCCCTGCATTCGGCAATCTAAGAGAGCTGAGTATTTGTGGCATCTCTGTTGATTTTGACTTGTTATGGACAATAAATCTCCTTGAAGCTGCTCCATCTGTTGAAATATTTCTTGTTCAGGTACTTTTGGTCACTCATTTATATATATGTGGAATTTAGAACAATCTCTCACAACAAATAAGTATGTGTGGCCATAGTCCTCTTCACCTGCAATATAACAATATGCTGATTCATGCTTGATACAGATATGGGATCAATGCCGAGAGGACAGACAGTTAAGAACAGAAACAGCTTATGCAGATCAGAGAACAAAACCTTCATGGAGCATTACTGGGTTCACGAGCTCAAATACTTGGAAACTGAAAGAGATCCTATTCGTTGGCTTTAGGCCCCTGGAGCAACAAATTTTATTTATAAGAGCGGTAATGAAGCGAGCTCCAAACTTGAAGGCGCTTCTTCTCAAAGAAAATGAAAAGCCATGCAGGCGCTGTGAGGCAATGGCCACTCCGTGCCCTCTGAGAGGAGGCTTCTTTCCAAGGGACCAAGAGGAGCAAGAAGCAACAGTGAAACAATTTAGAGATGGTGTATGTTCCTCTGCGCGTATAATCTTTGCAAGTGGTCATGTTAATGTTAAATGTGCCGTGTATTCTTGAAGGGAGTGCAGTTTGCCGGAAGTGAGGAACTTACATATGGGGTCTCTTCCTCTGCGCATATAATCTTTGCAAGTAGTCATGCTAGTACTAAATGTGCCATGTGTTCTCCTTTCTCACTGTAGGGTTTCTGTTGTGATGCGCTTATTGTACTGTCGGTTTAATAGACGTTCTATGGTTTGATAGTAACCATCATTTGCCGTCTGTGTTACCTATGTTGTGTACCCTGGAAAGAATGTTGATCCTATGTAAGGGTATCTATGCTACTCCCAGTCTTTTTTGTGTCGTCTAGATTTGAAATCAACTTGGTCTCATTGACAAGACACCAGTATTTGCCATGAGGGCTGGGATTAAAATTGTGCTTTACTTGACATTTAGAAAAAAATGCTTGGCGATGTTTCCCTTTCTTACTATGCTGATACCTTTTTTATAGTGTCAAAGGACCATATCTGAACATTTAAAGCACCTTTATCTGAACATTTGACATGAAAGTCAGGTTGCATTTGATTATTCATAAGTAAATCAGCTTGGAACCACAGTTTGAGCTGGCAAATCGTTGCTTGGACACTCATTCATATGATAGGTATAGAGTCCTGCCAAGCATATTCAGGAGCAGGGCAGATGCATCAGGAATCGCCCTGTGCAACAATTGCCTTCACAAAATTCACATGATGAATGAAGTGGTTTCAGTGATTGGTCGGCGCACAACCTGGAAGAAGCCCCACTCCTCTTGCATGATTGCACACTAGTCCGTGTCGCTGTGGTTCCATTTTTTTGATGTTTTTTTGTTTAGGGTTCATGTTCTACTTAGAAAGGTGTGACGACTACCTAAAAATGAAATAAAGGTCTTAGCAGGATGATTTCCTGTTTATTTACTACAACAAGTTCACTATGACAAGGTTTGTCTAGCTCCAATGAGCATAGGCGGACCTAGCACCCCTGTTGCCCGGGCAGCCGGCTGCCCGGGCTTCCGGCCGTCTGGTAGGTTTATTTTTGCCCCTATTTTATATGTATTTGATACAAAATTAGAACACTAAGCCTATTTTACCCAGACTTCAAAAAATTTCTGGGTCCGCTTATGGCAATGAGGGAAGTGCAGGAATGGCGGGACGTCTTCGACTCATTCGAGTTCTTGTAGTCATCGCTAGATGGCCCAAAGATCTATTTAGTATATTTTTTATTCATTTCAGGATTTCTTGAATACTTCGCCCCAAAAGTAAAAACACGATGGTGTAGAACTTTTTTTTTCTTTGAGGTGTGCGAGTTGAGAAAACATCAGAGAAGATTCACAATTTTGCGCCAGATAGACAAAATGGTCGTGTTTCGGGAGGACATGACCGCATGGGCCCATCAAGACACACCCAAACAGCCCGAGGCCCAGCAACACACCCAAACAGCAACTGAGCGAAAGCCAAGACAGATTGAGAGAATCCACGAAATTCCAGGCGCAGCGGCGGCGGCTGTCGACGTCGGGGCCGCGGGGAGCCAGAGACTCCACGAGGCCTTGTAAGCCGGCGAGTCCCCAACTAGCGCGCTATCGGGGAGCTGCATCCGACGTTGGGCTGGGAACGCCGGCTGGCTCGGAAGAGAAGCGGGCTGGTGTCCGCTTGCCCTGCGCAGGAGCGACCTCACGGCGGCGGGCCTGGGATCAACTATGCCTGGGATGAGCCAAGTAGCCGACGAGCCACTTTACCCTTGGGTAAATGTTCCCCATTCTTCTTGTGTCTGTTTTGTGCAGTTGCAGGTTCTAGCCGCTCGATTTGGACCCGGTAGCTCGTAATTTTGAGCGCAGTAATGAATTTCACAATTTATTCTTAGATTGGAAATAGTTAAACATGAACTTATTTTAGCCGTTTCAGGGTTAGTTCGTCAGTGTGCGTTTGGGACGCTTTCTCACGAGTCATGTCACATGCCAAAAGGAAATGGAGTAGATCATTAGGGTGCTACCAAGCACATTATTGGCTATTTGGCTGGATTGCTCATGTGTTCAAGCACATCGCTGGATGATTCTTTTTTTTGGAATCCACACATCTTGTTGCTGCTAAGTACGATTTGATCTCAGCATAATTGGAACTCTGGTAGCAGTTCGTGAACAAGACGGTCACTGGATCCTTGACAGATTTGCACGTTCCTAGCTTTTCTTACGATGCACGCCAAATAAAGAGCACCAGGTTATTGGCAGATTTAGCCGGATTATTCATGGAATCCAATAATTTGCTCTACGACACATGTTCTTTTTCCCTATCCTCATTTAGATTTCGATCTACTGCAGTAGCTGCTCTTACTTAGTATTTCTTTTGCATTACTCCTTGAATATTAAGATTTCTGCAACAAGGGTGTTCTCTAACTGCTGATATTTTGTTAACTTTGCAGCAGGCACAACATGAAGATAGGCTCAGTGAGCTGACTGATGACATTATATTGTCTATCCTAATGAGAGTCGACACAACTACAGCAACACGGACTAGTGTGCTGTCAAAGCGGTGGAGGAATTTGCCTCAGTTGCTTCCTGAGCTCAACCTCCGTGTCTGGGATTTCCTGCCCATCCCACGCCTCGAACCTGTTGAGGCACATAAGATGGATCGAGCAATGACTTGTCTAGCCAAAGCAACTAGGAGCTTCTTGGCTGACCCCAGCAGAAAGTCCTCGGTCACAAGGCTAAGTCTTCAGTTCTACATGACCGGTGATTACTTGTGTGAGATTGGCCCGCTGGTTCATCACGCGATTGACTGCGGGGTGGTAAAAGAATTAGACCTTTCTATTGTTGATGACAAGGAGCCTAGCATCTGCACGCATGAGGATATGCTACAGCAAGCCCAGGCCATCGAGGGATTTTTTACAGCCTATCCTTGCGTGCTTCGTTGCCTCACAACGCTCTTTCTGAAAAATGTACTGTTTTCTGAGTGGGATATACATCACCTCCTATTTGACTGCTGCAACCAACTGCGGCATTTAGCTCTGTACAACTGTGACGCCGGCGAGTTTTCGGTATGGCAGATAAATGCGCCAAATTCCGAGCTCAGAATCCTTGAAGTCTGGATGTCCTGCTTGAAGAGAGTTGAAGTGCTCTGCCTTCCGAAACTGGAGCGGCTCCATTGGAATGAGTGGTTTTATTTTGAGTCCCCCTTGCGTTTTGGTTCTGCGCCATCTCTCAAGGAATTGGCTCTTACGTGTGGTGCAACCCTTGATCATGAAGTGTTTAGTTTAAGTGAGGTTATACGTGGTACCACAAACATACATACTCTGACTCTGGACTTCAAAGGAGAACGCCTTTGGATACAACCTGAAGGAAGGCAACTCTGCCCTGCATTCCACAAGCTAAGAAAGCTGTATATTTGGGGCATTTTTGTTGAGTTTGACCTGTTATGGACAATAAATTTTCTTGAAGCTGCTCCATCTATTGAGATATTTTCTGCGCAGGTACTTTTTAGGCCACTCTTTCTTCCTTTAGTTTAATATATACCATATGTACGTTTTGGAATTCAGAACAGGCTCTCAAAACAGAGAAGTATGTGTGACCATGATCCTGTTGTACTGAATGTGTCGATGCTTTATGCAGGTATTTGATCATGCTTGCCAAGATGACGAGGAGGTAAGAACAACAGACGTTTACGGGGCTCAGAAAACAAAACCACAATGGAACATCCCTAAGTTCACAAGCTCTAAACCATGGCAATTGAAAGAGCTTGAACTTGTCGGCTTTAGGCCTCTAGAGCAACAGTTTCTATTTGTAAGGTCTGTGATGGAGCGAGCTGCAAACTTGAAGGCAGTTCTTCTCAAAGAAGATGACGAGCCATGCCAAGACTGCGAGAGATTGAGCAGGCCACATCCTCCTCCGATAGGAGGTTTCTTCCCAAGGGACAAAGATGAGCAAGAAAAAATCGTCAAGCAGCTTAGAGATGGGGTCTGGTCCTCCGCACGGATAATCTTTTCAAATAATCGTAATAGTTGAATGTGAGCTGTGGTAATTCGATGTGTCTGTTGTATTCAGAGTAATTCACCTATCAATGCCTTGTTTCTCTTATCTTTTCTCAATGTAGAATTTATGTTGTCGTGCAATTCTTGTAATAGACGTTGAATGGTATTCTAATCAGTGACCGTCTGTTGTGTGAAAGTACTCATCATATCATGTTTCAGTGCTTAGGAGGTGTTGACCTGGGTCTCTGGGATTGACTTCTCAACTGTTCTTATCTTGTCTGGGATAAGCTTTCAAAGAAAAACTTCAGCAGATATGACTGGTTCGAAACTTTCACTCGGAAATGAACTGCAAATTTCAATCCCTACTAGCTGGTCAACATGATGTTTCATTAAAACACAAACATTTAAATGTGACGTTTGCTGGGAACTTGAGAAGTTAAAACTTGAAACAACATTCTGCCCATAAATATAATGTAATGTACAAGTTTTGCGTATGATACATCATACAATGTGATGGTACATTGGGGCTGACATTACAGACTTACAGTCCCCCAGAGGGAGGAGAAAACATCGGGGGGGGGGGGGGGGAAGGAAGGCTACTGGTTTATATGCACGTCGGCAAACACCTGTGATTTCACAGCCCAGAGTGCCTCAAAACTTCAATAAACAACTAGGTGTAACAAAGCTCGTCGGAGCTGTAAAAAATCTGGTGCAAAAAAACCTTCCATGTCGCAAAGTAGCACCTTCTACAAACCTCAATGCTGTTGACACGACGGTAGGAGAGCAAACCAGATCATATCCTGGTGAGTAACACCAGTAAAAAACGTAAATATATACGGTAAGGCGTCAAAGTTTCTTCGTTCAACTCTTGCTTCAGATCTTTCTTCCCATGAGGATAAGTTTGGGGTTTGGAAGATGGCCAAGGTTGTTGCTGTTAACTGCCAAGTCCATTTCTCTGGATAAATCTGGTTGAGGCTGCACCTGCAAGTTAGTTCCAGTTAATATTAGAAATTTAGAATGTAAACTAGCAGGGGGTAATACTGTACAGCTCGAGAGCGTAAGACCCCATCTAGTTAATCGATCAGATTCTACAATATCCAGAACAATGCTTATTAATTTTGAACATTTTATTACTACACTTAGATCATATGAATAAGAAGATATACAATGCTTTTGCATGTAATGCAAATGCTGAGCCCATATGAGCAGATACCAAAAAGGAAATTGGGGCATGTACCAGACATATAACAAGAGTAAGCATAACAGTTATCACAACAAACCTCGTAGTTCAGGAGAAGAGACGCAATCAACATACAGATCCCAAGAATTGCAAACTTCTGACCCACACATGCCCGACTCCCAGAACCAAATGGAAGGAATGAGTCAGTCTTATTGCACTCAGTGAAAAGCTTGATTCTGTTTGAGCCTTTATGTGCTCCTAATATTTCTACAGTGAAAGAAAGAAAACCGAGTGAGAAGGGAATTAGGAAGTTCTAAAACTTCATGAAATAAATCCGATGGAATAAATATAGATTGAAGTCATCGGGAGATCCTTAGGGATCTAGTAACAAATTTGTGACAGATATATATATATATAGCCTAACATGAAGTCTCTAGAAGATTAATGTGCCATGTTACTACTTTATATGTAAATTCTCAGTGTTGGTGGTCAAGCACATAAGAGTTTTGCTTAAATGCACCACAATATAAGGAGGTGCGGCCTTGGACACAACATGGAAGTGGAAATAAAATGAGGGGGGAGGGATCTACCTCCAAGATCAATTTCCTTTTGAAGCAAACGACTAGGATTAAACTGGCAAGCATCATGCCCCCATACAGAAACATCCATTTGCACGAGATGAAGAGGAACGACCAATGTCGCTCCAGCTGGTATAATGATACTAGATTTGAGAGTTAAATCTGCAATTGAAATCAAAAGGAGATCAATAATACAACAAACACAGACTAGAAATAAATGCCACTATAGTACAGTGATAGTAAGATCTCTTGCAGATAGATGCATAAGTGAATCTCAGGATCAACACATAATTTCAATGCAACAAGAGTAGAGCAAACAAAATAGTACTCCATTTTACAAGATCATATGATATTTGGACAGGTTGTCGTAGTAACATAATGAATGTGTAAGCAAAACAGCGGTAAAACCCTGTAATAATACAAGTAACAAGCTACACAGCTCAGTGTTGCTGGAAAAAAAAATCCTAACATGCTATACTCGCATGTTTTGTTTCTCTCTTTCCCAAGAAAGCATGCATACCGTGTTGCAGAGAACATCGCTGGAGAAGAGGTCCAGCAGGCAAAAGGCGAGCAGATTCACATACAGTGGCAAGTAAGAATTGCATCCTAAGCACATCATCTACCTCCAGCTCCGATGATTGATCGCAAACTGCAACAATATCAGCATATAGCTGTAGAAAAAGGCATCATGTGTAAGTCAAACTTAAAAGTGCAGAAGCAAATGAATGAAAACCCTTGGAGGCTATGCAACAACTGTCAAATGTCACTGACTCACTATGACTTGTGAGACATGTTAAGAACAGATATATTCATATCATCATATGAACAAGCAGGAAACAATAATTGTCAATTTTAACATCATACAAAGAGCAACCAGGACAATCTGTAACAGAGAGAAATAAAACAATGTGTACCTTGTCTTTTAGCTTTGGATACAAGACAAGTCTCGTTAAAATGCTGCCAATCAGGTTAGCAGATGCAGAAATTCCATGCAACATCAAACCCACGATATTCCCACATATTTCCTCTTCTGAACAGAGAGACCTTTCAACAGCCCCATAGAGACAGCGACCTGATATTATCCCATCTAGCAGAGAAGTACATCCAACTGGATCTTTTACGACCCCTTCACTTTTCTTACAGGATCTCAAATCATTATGGCCACGTAAACTACTTTGCTCTATGGATTTTCTGATAATGCCTTCTGTTAAGATCTTCAGCTTAGCACATAGGCTCCTGTACTTCCTATAACCAGATTTCCAAAATGGAGGAACTGCATAAGAAGCCCAGAAGCAGCCGTCCTTTGCGACAATCATCAGAAGCTCCTCATATGCAGCAGCATCAGGCCAATCAAAGAAGACTTCACCAAAAAGAGCTGTGCCAATGATGTTAAATGCCATGTGTTGGGAAAAAGATCTGCAATCCAGAGAGTCCTTGTCCATAGTAGAGTCAACTCTATCGAGGATAGCTTCAATGATTTTGAAAGAACTTCCACTGGCACCAATGTTAAGTTTTTCATTCAAGAATACTTCCAGTAATTCCCTACTACTTTTGACCTAAAAGCAGGACAAAAGCATTTCGAGAAGTAAAAAATCAAAGCAGCAATGATATGTTCCATCTATCAATTCTAGATAGCACAAATAATGCATACAGTAAGACAAAAAGAAATGCAAAATCCACATGGTTTTTCATCTCACTCATACACATACCTTCTCAAATGAGGAAATGAACAAGCCAAGTCTTCCACAAGCTAAATTATAGGTCCGTTCAGTCAGTGGTAATTTATCTTCAGCTTTTGCTAACATCTGTTTGATTAGAGTGACATCTTTAACTGAGACAAGTAATTGAGACGGTCCTAACCACAGTCGGACAACTGGTCCAAAAGTGTCATGTAATTTTGATAGATAGCCTGCAAATAAAACAATTTCAAGGAGCATATAGTCAGAATAAAGCTATAAAATAACAAGGCGCCGGGTGGAAAATTACAGTGACGAGTCTGCTAAAAATGCACATTATGTTATTTCTAAAATGATTTTGCATAGAGCTTTATAACCGACTATTATCCATATAAACTATTTGATGGGCCATGTGTTTGAGCCTTGAATAATAGGGTCCCTACAGAGTTGAGTTGGGCTAGCCAAGGACAATGCTACCCAACCAGGAAAGGGCAAGGAAAAAAAAGGAAATGAAAGAACAAGAAGTGACATACATATAGGTTGGAAGGGGTCAAAAACAATTCATAAGAAAAAAAATGACTGGTATTATTAGCTGCATGTCAATGTCTAATATTACAAATGTGTAAGACCCGTTCTTGTTCTTAGAAATTTCATCTGCAAAAAGTGCCAGAATACATGGTGTAGTTCACGTAGTGGACACCCCATTGCTTGAATATAAAAAATGATTGTGTTAGCAGATTTGCCAACATAAGATAATTCTAACTTTCTAAGCAAAGTAACTTGATTTCTCATTGGCAAAACTTTATGTCAACTGAAAGTCAACTGCGCAAATCATTCGGTGGCCTGGCTCTGGGTGTGCTGGGTGCTGGCAAAGCGTCAGAATGCTTCAAGTCGTCAAGACTAGCCTAAAAGCAGAATAAGTAAACCTGATTACCAGCAAATAGAGCTGCCAAACAACAGTTATCACCACCTAACACTAACAGACCCTAACCTACAAATTTGGCCATAAGCTTGTCACTGATCAACCAACGCCCTAAAATCCATCAAAGATCAAACTGATATGCCAATCAACCAACTCCCCCGCCTGAAGCAGATCTCGTATCATCGTAACGGAAGAAAACCAGACCAAATTCCCAAGTGGTCGGTACTCGATTTGCTGCTGCTAGCATGTAGTAACCGAACATCCCGGCGCCTCAATGAGGGGCTACTAAATTCGGAATCACGCTGCAGCGATCACAACTTGTCCACATGCCTATGTGATTTGGGCACTGAAGCATCGCAGAAGACCATATGTCGAAGATTGTAGCACGTGGAGGGGCCGAGCTCACGCCAAATTCGGTTCCAGTCTCCATCCATCCACCCACCAGAACCACCAACAGACCCAACCAAACGCAGCCAACCGAACCAAATCATAATTAGAAAGGTTGTGGAGGGAAGCGGCAAACCCTACCGGTGATGTCGCCGCCCGCGCGGCAGACGGCGGCGAGGCCGGGGTCGGCGAGGAGGGCAGGCGGGCCGGGGAGACGGGACCCGAGGGCCCAGAGGCGGAAGAGCGCGGAGACCCGGAGGAGAAGGACCCACGTGACGGCGAGGAGCCCCGCCCACAGCAGCGCGTTGGTGCCGCGCTGCGCGTAGTCGCGGAGGAAGGCGCGGCCGCCGCAGGCCGGGCCGCCGCCGCTGAGCAGCGCGCTCAAGAGGGTGTACGGCACGTCGGCGGTGCCGCAGGAAGGGGCCATGGCGGCGCGAGCTGTGAGAGCTCGAGCTCGAGCTGTCCTGTTGCGAGAAGAAGAGAGGAGGGAACGGAATGGAACATTCGCCTGCGGGCGGCTGCTGTAGAAGGAAAGATCTGCAGGCTGCAGGCCACTTGACAACTTGAGGCGGTTTACTCTTTTCCATTGAGGTCCATGTGCAATGGGAAATTAGAAGACTACTAGAAGGAAATATACTCCTCCATTGTTAAAAAGAAGGCCTATACAATATACATGTTTTACGAAATCAAATAATGTAAGATTTGATAAAATTAATATATCAACAAATAAAGTATTCCTATGATGTATTTAATGATATTGATCTTTATCCTAGATTTTACAAAGTGTTACACTTGATCGACTGAGACATAGACAAGACTAAATAATATTACCTCCATCCCAAAGCTAAGGATTATATTTTTTTGAAAAGTCAAAACAAGTAAAATTTAACCAAAATTTTAGAACAATCTATCAATAAATATAATATTTTATAGATACCATACAAAAATATATTCTATTATCTATTTAATAATATTAATTTTGTATTTTACATGTTAATGATTTTTGATAAAAAATAATAGTTAAGCTTGACTTTGCAAAAATAATATAAACCTTAATCTTTGGAATGGAGGTAGTAGCGACTAACAATTTTTTGCTCATTCGCTTCTACTCCGCACGATGGGTTCTAGGAAAACAAGTATATGGGTGTCACATTTTTTTATGGAGAAGCCACATATAGAAATTAATATATGGCATGGAATGCTATGATACCGACAAGGAGATCAAACTATGACAATAGCTCAATGTCAATATATTTTTGAATTTTCCTTATTGTTTTCATTGAGTTTTTCTCCTCCCCCCATGTATTTTGTAATTCTGAGATTTGTAGTGGCTGGTTTTTAATTTTGTCAAGGAATCTTATCTTGAAACACACCCATCACATGATAAAGAAAACAAAGACAACACCCATCAAGACAGGTTAGCTAGCTAGCGTTGTGATGCATACATCGTGACTGACAAAATGCCAATGCTTTCACTTAAGAAAATGACACGTCAGCATCACAAGAAACCCATGATTTTTTCCATAAAAAAGGGGCCATGACCCATGAGTGAGTCTCTCCAGGCATGAGAAAGGCTGGAAGTTGCTTCAATGAGACTCGCGCAGATCACGGAGGGAGCACGAATCGGCGAATCGCATCGAATATTCAAAGGGCTTCTTCTATGCGGTTGCGTGTCCCTTGTGATCCTCGCTCCACCATTATCTTGCAATTTTGGTCTGACTTCGTGTCATCCGTGCCACGCGCCAGCATCACGCCCTGCCAGACAGGATATTCTACGCAAAGTCAATTGGGATGAGCTCAATAAACCGTCATAAACCATTAGGAGTTATTTTGACCTTGTTCTGAAGGAGCTGTTCGTTTTGATCTTAGCAAATTCATGTCTTCACAAGATTTGACAACTTGATGACAAATCGGTGCACTTTTTTTTTTGATTCACAGGGAGACAACCTCCTCGGTTTCATTTATAACATAAACGAAACTAGTGTTCAGGAGCATATTTTTCAAACTGAAAAGCTAAAACAAAGCCGTAGCTTTTGGAACGAAACGAAGTTTAAACCTAAACACTACACATTAGGGGTACTGAACCAACCTCAGGTCATCACCAGCAAAAGCACGCCAATTCTCTAGCCAAAAACTATCCAAAACCCACCACATGCATTACATTACACCAACAACTAAAAGTCATTACTTTTTGCAAGCTATTTGAAGCAGACCAACCCAGCACGACATGGACCGAGGCGTCTTCCACTGGATGCTCCTTGTAAGCCAGAGACGCTCTTCCACCATGCTCAAACTTTGAGGCAGGGTCTAGGAGGAAATCTAGTAAGCTGGTGCACTTCAGCTTGACATCAGTTCCAAGGGTGCTTTGATAAGTTTCACCGGGATCTCCACAAACATATCCACATCCTTTCAAGTTTGATCCTTGAAATGAATTTTCCAGTTCCTTAGGTATGATAGAATCAATCTCCACAACTTCCTCAAATCTATCCAAATCAGTCAATTAAAAACTATGTTATTTCTAGAATTCCAAATCTCCTACAAGATAGCAGAAGAAATGAAATTAAATTATAAGAATCTCTTATTGCATAGCCATCTACCAGCTACATCTACAAATTTGTCAATCCTATACTAAAAGCAACTCTCTACCAAAAGCCAAATGCTTTTTGCCACAATGCAATCAAAGAAAAGATTATGCACACTCTCAAACTCTTTACAAAAGGAACACTCCATAGGTTTTAGAATTACTCTATGTCTCAAATTATCTATAGTCATAATTTTATTCTGGGAAAACAACCAAAGAAACACCTAGACTCTGGGAGGAATTTTGAGATGCCAAACTGCAGAAAGATAAATTAAAGTTATACCCCTAAAATTAACTGAAACATACATTTTGAAGAATATATTTCATTAGTTTCATATGACATAAGCTGGTATTCCTCAGCATCTAATGCTATGGTGTTAGCAATAGCAACTAATTCCTGCCACTACACCATCATCTCATCCGAAAAGGTTCTCCTAAAGTCACATCTCAGGTTTGTTCCATCCCAAACCTCACAAACTGTTTTAGTTTGTTGATTAGAGATAAAATAGATATCCCAAAACTGTGTAGCTAGATAAATCTAACACTTCTACCATTACCAATCTTCCACTTGTAGCCAAAACTCACAGCTTCAACAGCTCCCATCACCCCCTTCCAAAAGGTTGATGGGTGAGTATCATGGCAACACAAAATGCTTGGATTTCTAGTATTATATTTGTTATCTATCACTTTTCTCCACAGAGTCCCTTCACCCTATATATATCTCTTAACCCAAGACCCTAGTAAACAGACATTAAGATCTTGCAGGTTAGGAATACCCAAACCTCCAAACTCTTTCCTCATATATACAGAGGGCCAATTAGCTAAATGAATCTTATGATTCCCCTCTTCATCATTCCACAAACAATTTGCTAATTGAGTATTAATGAGCTTCAAAGCCCACTTACGAAATTTAAAGAAAGATAATAGATATATAGGGATACCAGATATGACAGATCTTACTGATTCTCTTTTGGCTGCAGAGGACAGAAGTTTTCCTCTCCAGCCAGTCATTCTACCTAGGAGAGCATCAATTAAAGGTTGTAAATCCTCTCTCCTCAACTTATCATAATATAAAGGGATCCCAATGTATTTAATAGGAAAAGAACCCACGACACAACCAAAAATATCTAAAAAAGGAGAGCACTCCTCTATGTCTACATTGATAGGGATCAGCTCACTTTTATGATAGTTAATTCGCATACTAGAAATTTGTTCAAAATTAAACATGTCAAAATCCACTTCATATTTATTGCAATTATACTACTTTTCTCTAGGAAAAGTAGAGTATCATCAACATATTGGAGGCAGAGCACACCTCCAGGGACAAAATCAGGGCATAAACCCTTGATTAGCCCCTCTCTACCTCCTTTTAAAAGCATTTTTGAGAACACATCAACCACAATAAACAAACCAGGGGATAAAGGATCCCCCTGTCTTAATCCTTTACCAGTAAGGAAAAAGTCACTCTCTATCTCATTAATTTTCGCTCCCACAGACCTTCAAGTGGTAAGCTGTCTAATAAGCCTAATCCAAAAAAGGCTAAAACCCCTAAGTTGTAGAATTTCATACAAGAAATCTAAATTTACTCTGTCATAGGCCTTTTCATAGTCAATTTTAAATACAAAACCCTCCATCTTTTTCCTATGCACCTCATGTACTATCTCATAAGCAATTACCACACTCTCCAGAATATATCTTCCCTTAATAAAAGCAGATTGGTTGTGAGAGATCAACCTACCTATGATTTTAGCCAGTCTATTTGTCAAGACTTTACAAAAAAAAATTAAAACTGCAGTTTAGCAAACTAATAGGCCTAAACTTCTTCATGGTTCTAGCATCATTCTCTTTCCGAATCAAAGTAATCATAGCAAAGTTTAGTCTAAAAATGTCTAATCTATCCTCAAACCAGGCCTCAAACAAATTCATTAAGTCTTCAACTATAAAATCCCAATACTTTTGATAGAATAAAAAGAAAGTCCATCTACTCCATGTGCTCCATCAGCATAGGACCCAAACACAACTACTTTTACTTCCTCTAGGGAAAATCTACCTCCTAACGTATCATTCTCCCCTCTAGAGTTACTTTTTCTTCAGGCAAAAAAAGTTCTCCATCAACCTGATATCAGGTCTATCTTCAGCAGCAAACAACTCTTTATAATAATTCTTAACTATGTCTGACTTCCCCTTTGTTTCAGTAACAGGTCCATCAGGGCCTTCCAAAACAGGGATCATCTTTTTTCTCCTCCTTTGATTAGCTAAAGCATGAAAATAAGCAGTATTCATATCCCCTTCACATATATCCTTATCCCTAGAACGTTGCTTAGCTTTTATTTCCTCTATAAGACAAAATTTACTAAGTTCAGAAAGAATTTGTTTAAACCTATCAGCTTCATCAGCAAGGAGCTCCTGATACTTAGCTTTGATGTCTAGAGCATCATATTCCTCCATAAGGGATTTCTTCCTTTTCCTAATCTCACCATCTATATTGGCATTCCACCCCTTAGCAGAACTTCTAAAACACCTCACTTTTGTCTGCCATATATCTAGAGGATTATTACTAACTACTTGAATAGACCAAGCTTTTGACACCACCTCCATAAAATCAGGTCTAATACTCCACCATTTTTAAAATTTAAAACTACTTTTCTTTGAAGCAGTGGCCTCTTCTGAACCCCAAATAATGGGGGTATGGTCACTGCCTAATCTACGTAAAGCTTTTGCATTTCCTAGAGGGAATAAAGCTCCAAAACTAGTAGTACAAAAGATCCTATTATTCCTACTCA
Source organism: Lolium rigidum (assembly GCF_022539505.1). Classification (NCBI taxonomy): domain Eukaryota; kingdom Viridiplantae; phylum Streptophyta; class Magnoliopsida; order Poales; family Poaceae; genus Lolium; species Lolium rigidum. The sequence goes on along the minus strand of NC_061514.1, from coordinate 283,401,989 downwards.
TGATCATATTGCTTTGACTATTTCCCTAGGTAAAATATCTACCAGCTAAACCTATTTCAACCAGGGCCCACATATTTATCCATGCATTAAACTTGTTAGCCCATTTAAAATCAATTACACCATTACTTTTATCAGTTTGGTATCTAACTAAGTTAAAGTCCCCACAAATCATGGCAGGACCATCCCAATTTTAAAAAAGCTCATGAAGTTCTGAAATAAAAGCATCGTTCCCCTCCTCATAGGGAGAGCCATAAACTGTAGTCAACCTAATGTTTAAACCAGACCTCTTTATTTTAACTTTTGGACTAACAGAGAAAACCTTCACCTCCCAAGAGATGACTTCAAACACATCACTATTAACCCCTACCAAAATACCACCAGCAGTACCACATGCAGATACAAAATTCCACTCAAAATTCCTATTTCCTAATTAATATATTTTTAGGAAAGATTTAGTGAATTTCTCCTTCTTAGTTTCCTAGAAACCTATATAATCATTTTTTAAAGGAATTATAGTGTCCTTTAAGCACTTTTTCCTACCAGGGGCACTTATCCCTCTTATGTTAAAGAAGGAAACTAACATTGCAACTTCTTTCTAGGGTGCTTGACCCGAGACTTCTTAATGACTTCTATCCATTTCTCAGCTACATCCTCATAATCCTTATCTCTTTCCATAGCCTTACTAACAAAAATAACTCTAGGTTCTATGGACTAAAACACTATTTACAGGAGATTCAACAGCCAGACTCTCCCTAGCAATCGCATCTACTATACACACCATTATCAGGGTTAACACAACCATTGTCAACACTACTAATACTATCAAGTGCAACTGGAGGAACTACATTTACTTTTCCCCCGACTCCACACATACTAGTTATGTTTTGAGAAATTTTACAGCTAGAGCTAATAACAGAAATATCAATACCAATATTCCTAGCCATAGATTCAAGATCATCAACATCTATGGACTGAAAAGTATTAGATTGAATTATACCTTTCAGCTTCTTGTTAGGTTAATCTAGATTGCTCCTTCTCTTGTACTCCATAGCCTTCTCCATCACTTTCATAGATCTATCCACTCTAGAACTCTGTCTTGTAGCTTGTATATGCCCCCACACCTTGTCCTTCCTGGTCCTTCCTTGTTCATCTAACTTCCCTTCTATCCCCATGTCAATCTTCTCAAAGCTAGGCATAATCTCCTCAGGCAGAGAAACTTCCTGCACTTCACTATCCATGCTTTCACCTTCCAAGGCAATTTTCTGCTAGCAAGACATGTGGTCCTGATCCTCCATGAGGAACTTTTGTACCTCCTCCCTAACTACCTCAATAACCTCATTTGATCCACTATTCCATACAAATATCCCATCATCACCAATGCAACCCTTTTTTAGTAGCAAATCATAGATCTAAGAGCCACTTACATATTCTTTCATATCATCTCCTCCACCAACAACTCTTCTCACCACATGACCAGAGCTGGAGGCATTGGGTGTCACACTATTGGTACTAGCTGAAGCATTGCCAGTTGGAGCACTTCTATCAGTTTCCATCCCATCCTGGTGCCCATTTACCTAATCTTCATTGCCCCTACCATCACTGTCAACAGAAGGGGGAGGAGGTGGAGGAGGAGGGTCTTCAGCCACCCCATAGAAGGCTCTCCTTCCACTTCAAACAACAACTGATGGAACTTCCCTTGGAAATGAAACAACCTACTAGCAGGGATCCTAGTGGGATCTTTGCACTTGATCCTCACCCTGACCACCTCAGCATAATCTTTAAAGATGCTCATTGACAAGGTATTAACTTGTCAATGCCTACAAGTTGTAGACTAGGGTTTCACGGAAAGTAGAGGGCAAGTAGATCTCAAAGGTTTCAGCCGAAAAGGTGATCGGCTGCTAAAAACTAAGGTTGTGTTGACAATGAAATCGATCCTTTCTTTCTCCATCGACTCCCCCTTATATAGGAGGCGGAGCCGGGGGTTTCGTGTCGTACAAGTTACAAACAACGGGAGAGTCTTTGAGTTCGTCCCGTACAATTACAAGTCTCTATTCCTAACATATCTCTATCTTCCATAGTCGACACTTTATTGGGCTTCCGGGCTTTGTAATCTTCGGGTCGTGGGCCTTCAGTAATCCCCGGGTACCTTCTTCGGCAGGCCCATTCGGGATGCAACGCTTTTTCTCCCAGCCTGGCGACAAATCTGCTCAATGCTGCAACACGGCCTATCAGCTGTTGTTTCTCCTTGATCTTCGTGGGCTTCCTCATTGTCACGATGGCTTGTATTTTCTCGGGGTTTGCCTCACTTCGGCTGATACCAAATATCCGAGGAGTTCTCCCACAGGAACACCGAAGGAGCATTTCGTCGGGTTTAGCTTGAGGCGAAACTTGTCGAGGTTGTCGAAGGTTTCTCTAAGATCATCAATCAAAGATAACCCCTGCTTTGTTGTTATGACGACGTCGTCGATGTATACTTGAACGTTCTTGCCAATCTGCATGGCAAGACACTTTTGCATCATCCGCTGATAAGTAGCTCCCGCGTTTTTCAACCCGAAGGGCATTGTTCTGTAGCAGAACACGCCATAAGGGGTTATAAAAGGTGTTTTGACTTCATCTTCTTCTTTTAGGCGGATCTGGTTATAACCAGAATACGCGTCCAGGAAGGAAAGACGTTTGCATCCCGCTGTGGAGTCGATAATTTGATCGATCCTCGAGAGGGGAAAGTAATCCTTTGGACAGTGTTTATTAAGACACTTGAAGTCGACGCACATGCAAAGGACATCAGTGTTTTTCTTCGGGACCAGAACTGGGTTAGCGACCCATGTGGCCTCTATGCGTAGTTCCTTGTTGAAATTTGCTTCTCGATGTCGATTAATTTCTGAGAGCATAGCTCTGCGGTTTGGCTCCGAAAAACGCCGCAAAGGTTGTCGAATTGTCCTAGCCCTTGGATCCAAATTAAGGGGGTGCTCGGCAAGTTCCCTGGGTACTCCTGGCATGTCAGCTGGACACCATGCGAATATTTCCCAGCGCTCACGGAGGAACTCGACGAGCGCGCTTTCCTATGCGACGTTCATGTTTGTTGTGATAGCTGTCGTCTTCTTGGGATCTGTCGGGTGGATTTGTACTTCCTTAGAGTTCTTGGAGGTGTCGAAGGTTTGCTCCTTAAGTGGACTTCCTCCGTCAGGTAACACATCATAATCAGTTGTTAACCTTGACGCCGCGTACTCCGCCTGCATCCCGAAAGTTTCTGACATCTTGTGGAAGTCCTTGTCGCACTTATCGGCTAGAGTGAAGCTCCCCTTTACCGTGATTGGGCCCTTGGGTCCAGGAAGTCTCCATAACATATATGTATAATGTGGTACCGCCATAAATCTATCATAAGCGGGTCGTCTGAGTAGAGCATGATACTGTGACGGAAAATCTATGACTTCGAACTCCAGCTTCTCTCTTCTATAATTCTCTCGAGTTTCGAACTGAACGTTGAGATTGATCTTTTCCAGCGGATAATTTGGCTTCTCAGGTATAATGTCGTGGAAACGTGTGTATGTTGGTGTCAAGTTTGACAAAGATATATTCATCTTCCTCAATGTATCTGCGAACATGAGGTTCAAACTGCTCCATCCATCTATGAATACGCGCGAAACATCGAATCCTGCCATTACGGCTGGCAAAATCATGGCTGATTGCGCTGGCTGTGGAACTTGAGGCGGATGGTCCGCTTGGGTGAACCCGATGTCCTGTCCCGACCAATTTAAATACTCAATCGTTGGTGGGGGCATCTTCTCTTCCATGTAAACTTATCGCGAAATCACCTTTTGAGCTCTATTCGAGGGTCTGCCCTTCTGAATCATCGACACTGCTCCCGTTGTGTCAATGTAGGGGCCGTTGGTTGGGGCTGACGCCAATTGCAACTGATGTCGATTTTCGTCGGTGATTGCGGCTGCAGGTGGGAGGTGAATCTCACTTCTTGGCCCTTGCGGGTGCCCCCTGCTTGCTGCTTGTGCATTGGCGTGTCCCGCGTATCTGTGCAAAGCCTGGAAAGTGCGGCAGTCCTTCTGAAGATGACCCGACTGTCTTTTCCCATTATTATCGAGAAAGAAGTGCATCTGGCATGGCCCATTCAAAAGATCTTCGGGTGACATATATGGCCTTTGGAACCTCGGCCGACTATTTTGCCCGCTAGAACTTGGAGCATCCCTGTAATCACTGCGCTGCTCGTTACTCCCCTGATAGTCATCTCGAAGATTTCCTCCGCTGTTTCCTCGAAAACCAGCCGCTACTTGGCTAGGCCATCATAATCTGAGAACTGTCAAGAAAAACGTCGCCTATTTTGATTGTTATTTCTGTTGCGGTCTTCGTCGGTGACCTGTGCCGTTTGTTTTGGACAACAACTTCGCCATCTGCCCAGCGATTTGCTATCTCCATGAGCACTGCTATTGTTTTCGGGTTAGACCTTCCCAAGTCCTCAATTAAGTCCTTTCTTCAGATCCCCGCAACAAACGCATCTATTGCTCTTTCGTCAGATATGTTCTCTGCCGAATTTTTTATAATGTTCCATCTCTGGATGTACGTCCTCATTGGGTCATCATACTTCTGCCTGCATGCCATGAGCTGCTCTATTGATGCAGGTTTCTTGCACGTGATGGAAAATTTTATACAAACATATCTTCGAAAGTTTCCCAGCTGTCGATGGATCCTTCTGGTAGCTTTTTTATCCATGACCTTGCGGCTCCGCTTAGGTGGACCTGGATGCTCTGCATGGCAATTGCTTTAGTTCCACCCGTCAACTTCACTGTCTCCAGGCAGTCGACTAACCAGTCCTCAGGATCTTGCAAACCATCGAATTTTTTGTAGTCGTCAGGTAATTTAAACCCAGATGGAACCCGAGTTTTGAGAACTCGTCGAGTGAAGCAAGGGAGCCCACACATATCTTCCTCATCTACTTCTGCTGATTGCCGATGTTCTCTTCTTTCTTGCCTTGCTCTATCGACTCGGGCTTATGTTGTTGTGTCTCTCGCGTCACCTGTCCTTGGAGGATCTCGCGTTACCGCAGCAGGTCGATGACTATTTCGCCTTGGGGCACCTTTAGGTGGTGTGCTTGAACATGTGAACGCTGTTCCCATGGCTCCAACTCCTGCCATGGCCATTTGGTATAACGCTTCTCTTGGATCTCTAGGAGGTGGCCTAGATGCCAATATAAAGCCTTGAGACGCCATATATCCGGCTTCCGGTGTTTTGGGGATGATGTTTCCTCTTGTATCTATCGACATAAAGGACATGTCGGGGTTTTGGATCAAATGCTCCCGCTCATCCTTGGGTACATGCGCCAATCGAGATCTTCGTCTATCACGTGCTGCTCTATGGTTATCTCCTGAAGTTCCTGATTGTCGACTTAACTCAGCTCTTCGCCTGCTCGACGCGGAGGCTACAAATTTTCTTTGTTCAAGTATCACTCTTTGTTTTTTCAGTCGGCTAGCGCGCGCGAGTATATATTGATATGCTTGCAGCTCTGCCACTGTAGCCGTGGTGGTCATCGGCTCTGTGCATTCATGGCTCTTGATGCTCTATCCCAAGCTGCTTGCGGAAGTTGTAATTTCTCGCGAGGTGTAGACCCAACGTACTTGCTTCCCAATCCTCGCGTAAGATCAGCGGGATCGATGTATGGATTTCCCAAATCATCGAAACCCTCTGATGCTTCATCATCCTGATGACTTGAATCGCCAATTGCACAGACTTCATGATATTTTGTCATTGTGTTTCCATCTTCGGGGTTGGTGACACCGTCATAACGATCGGCGAAGACCTCCCAAATATAAGTAGATCTGTCGATGAAGTTGAAGCTGTCGATGCTTTCCGAGTCGATGTCCTGATCAGAATCCGTGAACGACCCGAAAGACATCCCGCCGAACAGATCGACGAGTCTTCCGCCGGTGGCGGGCTTGACGTAGCTTGCTGACGAAATCTCCTCGTTACTTGAATCGATTGATGCCGATGATCCCGAGAAATCAGATTCAACCGCTAACGGTCCCGAAAAAATCGGTGCCGCTAGGCGATGTGATCCTTCTCTCCCGACGTAGAAGTGGAAACTTCCGAACGTCATCTCCATGGGCACTTCCATATAGGCATATGCATCCACACGGGTGGGAGTGTGAGGAACAAAATCAACGAGACCAGTTTTGATTTGTTTACCTCCGTCCATCGCGTTGCTTGCCACCGATGATGTCGACGATGTTGAACGTGCCATCGAGATCAGCTCCTTTTCGCCTCTCATTCCCACATATGGCGCCAATTGACAAGGTATTAACTTGTCACTGCCTACAAGTTGTAGACTAGGGTCTCGCGAAAAGTAGAGGGCAAGTAGATCTCGAAGGTTTTAGCCGAAAAGGTGGTCGACTGCTAAAAACTAAGGTTGTGTTGACAATGAAATCGATCCTTTCTTTTTCCCTCGACTCCCCCTTATATAGGAGGCAGAGCCGAGGGTTTCGTGTCGTACAAGTTACAAACAACGGGATAGTATTTGAGTTCGTCCCGTACAATTACAAGTCTCTATTCCTAACATATCTCTATCTTCCATAGTCGATGCTTTATTGGGCTTCCGGGCTTTGTGATCTTCGGGTCGTGGGCCTTCAGTAATCCCCGGGTACCTTCTTCGGTAGGCCCATTCGGGATGCCTATGTCACTCATCCAATCAACCTCCTGGATAATACCACACACACACATACTGCTTGAGCAATAGAATTCCATTCACACCATGTTGGCTGCAGGCCATGCACCTTCATCCAGGTCTCTTTCATTACTGCCACAGGATCTGGATCATCATCCCAACCTTCTACCTTGACCCACACCCTAGGTTTTTTCAGACCAAATCTAGGATAACCAATCACTTGATCAACTGGCAGATGTGGAGGGAATTTTACCATATAAGACCACTGAGTGAGCTCCCCGATCTACCAAGGCAAATTTGTTCTATAAATTCCAGCAAACTCCTTGGCTAGCTCTAATTTAGTAATATTCCCTTCCTCAATCAGCACTAAACCATAGTTTTTGGTTGTGGCTACAGGGTTCACTACCACCTTAGGAATTTCAATATGAAAAAATCCCAAACCAGTGGCAACACTTCCTATGTAATTAGCAATCTAAGGTGGCCTCTTTATCACATGACACTCCTCCACAAGGTGATTAGTTGCTTTGCAAATAAAGAAGAAGACCTTCTTGTCACAAGATTGTTTGAAATGACCAGGCTCTCCATATCCTAGAAAAAATGTATATACATAGGTCATCTGATTTGGAATTGCCTGAGCAGACTCCCCATTTCCAGTAACCTTCTTCTTCTGCACCTACTTATTATGTGCCCCTTTGCCTCTATCAGCAACATCACCATCTTGATTCCAGCTGTTCTGGGTGAAATCATCTGCAGGTGGTGCAATCCACTGGTTTGACTGGAAACCAAACCGCTGGGGAGGGAATTGGGGGTAAGTACCTTGGAAAGCCCAAGGAGGAGGCATCCCACCAGGAACAAACCCATAAGGTTGTGGAGGGAAAGGAAAACCACCTTGATTCTGCTGGAAATCTTGGAACTGCTATTGCGATTGTTGATGATTCTGCTGGAACTGTTGATTTTACTGATGTCTATTCAAATTATCTCCTCTTCCCCCTCCAGTACCTCTCCCTCTGTTTCTACCACCACGGCCACGATCAACCATGGTACCTTCTTGAAGCTCTAGATCCACCACCTCGCCTTCTTCAACTCCTAGATAACATATCCCAGGTCTACCAGGGGGCAATGGCGGCGGAGGAGGGGAGCTTCAAACCCTAGAAATTGGCCCGGTTTGTATATCCCCTCTCTCCTCGGTGCTGGTTTGTTGAGATGTTGTGGAATATGCCAAAGTTGCTCAAAAAGGAGCTCCATCTCCTTTTCCTCCATGCCCACGACTAGCCCAGGGCACCCAACAACCCTTGACCGGGCCCGCATCGATCGCCATGGATGGGAACCTGTCAGCATCACCAACCATGACCTCCTCATTCCCGCCAAAAACTGGGCGAGTAACACCTACAAGGTTTATGAAACCACGAGCTCTTCCACCGTTAGCGCCAACAACTACGCATGGTGATTGAGGACTAGGAGCGTCGAAGTATCTCTCAAATCCCGACCCGAGAACCCTGGTGTTTTTGTCAGCTTGTTCCACATCGGCGGCATCCATGCATTCGCTCGCTGCACCGCCTGCGAGAACGGAGACAGAGCCATCCTCGGTGGTCCTCTCCACCTCGGCGGCTTCTCCTTGCTCCCTGCACCACTCTGTGCCATGTCCTGGAGCTCCAGATCCCTCATGAGAAAGTATCGTACCTTGGCAGTCTTCGGACCAGGCTTCCGCCCCTGAATCGACGCTTACAGCGCCATTATCGCCACCGCGGGTGCACAAAACTCCGGCATCGCCTCGCTCGTCGATCGCTGCATCTGCTTCGAGGGTGACGAGCTCGGAATCAATGGAGATTGGCCCAAATGAGCCGACACAAAAGCTGAAGCATTTGCTCCTAGCCGATTGAGCTGCTCCTTCCTCAGACGCCTTGTCGAACGCCTGCTCACACTCTCTCGATGATCATGTTGTGCATGCTCACACAAGCATTTATCACCTCCCACGTCTGATATTGAGACTAGGAAAGAGCAGCGTGCCGAACAATAGAAAAACGAGATTGGAGCATACAAAATACCTGCTCGACATCCTTCTAGCAAGCCTCCTGACACGAAGCAAAGTTAGTCTTTTTACCTTAAGGCTTCGAGATTGTCTACCTTGGGGTAGATTCCATCAGCTGGTAGTACCCTTTGGTATATTAATTGGTGGCCACTAAACTCATAGTTAGTTTGCACTCTTGAGAAAGTACCACAAATACTGGCGAGCGCTAGAACACACTGATGTCTCAGTGCGAGATCCTGCCATACCAAGAAAAAAAACATGCCAAATCTGGAGGTCATAATCTGCCGGAACTTCAAGTACCAAACTTTAATATCCATGATGCCCTTTATACAAACATTGCCAATCAAATGTCCAATTCTTCTATGAACAATGCATGCAATCAATGATTCCAAGCATCCTAGGAAATCCATTTCGTTTTGTGCCATGATACGAGATGTTTCTACTTCATTGTGTCCTCTCAAATAGTATGATAACTTTACCACTAATGCCTTGGAAATCGATATATGGCTTCAATTTTTGTGGACTCGACGTGCTTAGGTAGTGGGTTTGTGTATATGCAAGGGCTCCATATGCAAGCATCCTCATAGAATTAGTGCATTTATGAATTTATGATAAACCGAGCAATCTGACGGCGTCTTTCTTCATCACAGAGTAGGTATCGTACTCCCTCACACTGCAAACCAATTTCATGAACACCTCCTTAATCATCCTAAAGTGGCAACAAAATTTCATGTCAGTTACATGTTGGGTTGTCGGCAAAATAGTCGGCATAAAGCATGACATGACCTTCCATCATCTACCTTTCCTTGGTCTTCCTTCTCCTAGACTTCGAACCTTCATGTTTGGGAGCGGCATTGTTTAGCTCGTCCGCTCGTAATTGTAGAAGACAGGCGAGGATACATTGGCTTCATCTTCCATGAAATAACGGATCATCATCTTATCATTGCTATCCATAGTCTACAATCAAAGGATGGAGCAATCAATTAATACAATGACAACGAAAGTGGGAATAATCCAAAAATGAAGTCTATTGAGAAAAACAGCTGACACCATGTGTGCAAGCCGAGCGTGCGAAGTCGCCGCGAGTTGAGAGGACCGGCGTGAGGGGCGGCGATCTGGGATTGGAGTAGGCGCCGCTGAACTATTGGCTTGAAGGGGTGGCAGCGGTAGCAACGTGGCGGGGGTGTGAGAGGCTTGAGCCAGGGATAGGCGAAGTACCTAAGAAGAATGGGTTGGGTCACTAGCTAGTGGTACCCGCATATATTTATCCTATGTGGCGCTGCTTCGGCTTTTGTTCGACGCTCCTAGGAGCCCCCCATGGGTCGGGGTCGGCCTAGAGGCCCCCCCCCCCCCCCAATTTTTTGGGTCGTGCCGGACCTTAGATGCCTTTGGTAGTCGCGGTTGGGCAGCGGGAGGGCCGTGGGAAGCGCAATTGAAGATGCTCTAATTGATGAAGAAAGTGTCAGAGGGATGCCAAATGCTGGCCATCCTGAAGATAATTAGAGAGCGAGACTACAACTTCATTTGTTCAATGCCCACCATGTAACTGTACCTTGTTTCTCTCTTCTCCCTTAATGAAATACAACCAACCTGTTTTCATCAAAAAGAAGTTTTTCCGGATTTTCTTTTCTATTAATATATAGATGTAGTTGGGATTTCAGATGTGTTCTTTCTCATGCTCTAGACCTTGTCTTCTTCCATTCTTCATATTCAGTTCGTACTCCATGGATGGTGATGTGAATTGAAAGGGAAAATATGTTGGTGCTCCACCGATACCTAAATATGTTCAAACTAAAATTCAAATACCAAAGTTTGAAAAAAAATCTTATGATATTGGTTCTTGCATCCAAAACTATGATATTTATTCTGACTTGTTCATGAAATTCTACCACTCCTGCCCTTAGTTCACCAAATTTTATCCAAGATGATTATTTTCTCTATGAAGAGCTCAACCAGATGCGGGCTAACCGCCCGGGTCACTCCCGCTAGGTGATCCCGGAGGTCCACAATCGCCGCCCTCCACCCCCCTCCTCCAACTCCGTCTCTGCTTTGCCGTTGCCGACGCAGGCGACACCGCAGCCCATCCCACTGAAGGAGGAGGGTAGATGATGCGTGCATCCTGCTATGCTTTGAGGCGGAGTGGCATGGTGCCGACGGGCCATGGGGAGATCTAAGGGCGGCGCATGTCGATCTAGGCCCAGAGGGTCGTGGCTATTTTGTTGGCGCGTTCTGCGTGGCGCATGTCGGCCATGCGTGTAGCCTACATCCTTTTCGGCATCCCGATGGTGGAGTGGGGGCTACTGGCACAACCTTGAATAAAGGTGGTGGTCCTAGGGTTCCTCTCGTGCGAAGATGATGATCTACTTGAGCCTAACCTCATTGATCTGGCCGGAGTGTTGAGTTCTGGAAGGCTCCACCGGCGAACTCCCTAGTGCGCCTTATGCCTGGAGATGCTGGATTATGTACTATTTGATCATGAGCACCCATGTTTTTTTTCCAACCGTTTGGTTCTGGGAGGAGCGGTCAGAGACGGAGAATGCCATGGAAGCCGGGTTTTGAGGACTAGCAATGGTGGTTCTAGTCCCTACGTCGATGAGGAAATTGCTTGGTGTCTCGGCATTGTAGCAGTGGTATGCAAGTGGGGACAGCTGGTAAAAATCCAAAATCCAAGGTCTCGACATTGTTCAAGTCATTGTTTTGATCGAGAGCGGGAACTATTTTTAGGGTGAAAACCTAATATGTTTGATCGGGCCTAATATGTTTGATCGGGCGACGATAGTGCTTGTGCATTGTTTCCTTATTGGAGACGTCGCTTTTGGAGAACCTAGACTTCAAGTGTTGTTTTGATGGTGTTTTTTATGTTGTTGTAATCTGGTATACTGTAGCGGGACTTTTATTTCTTAGTTTCTTCTTTTTTATTTGGCTACGTGCATATGTAGTGTCATGTAGTGTCATTGGGGTATTGCGTCGTTGCAGAGGGTAATTGGTATCTAGGCGATATTAATATATTCCTTTTATCGAGAAAAAATATCTTTTCTCGATATGCATGAACGTGTTCTCTGTCATTTCTTCCTAAATTTATATGAAACAAATCTCAGTGTACAAATCCTTGACATTTGGAGAAAATATGTAATCTTTCTTTGATTGGTACGCACACAGAGAAAGATTATAAAATATTGCCGAAATCTGGTACTCGTCAAATTGCCGAAATCTGGTACTCGTCAAATTCTTAAATGAATCACAATTCACACGCAAACGCACCCCCCCCCCCCCCCACACACACACACACAGAGAAAGGAAGATAATAATTTTTTTTCTGAAATTTGGTACGTAGCAAATTCATAAATGAATCACAATTCTGCATTTTCCCCATGAATTAAGATTTCTTTGCTCTGATATACTACAATCTAGCCTAGGCGACCGCCTCATTCAAGCCGCCGGCTTCGATGGGTTCAGATACTTTTAGGCCAGTGGATGCCAAACTTTTCTTGATTGTAAGCAATCAATAAAATCTTCTATTTAAAAAATACATGCCAGCTTGCAAACTGCTGGTTGTTTCTGCTAGGATGCAAACTCCATGCCATTCCTCGGAAAACAACAAATTCCATGCCAAGGACGCCTGGGACTATAAATAGCTGCAGTTGGTTAGTTATCTCCAGAAGCTAAGCTAGATGCTGTACCTTCTTAACCTGTATACTGTTTCTGCGGTGTGCACTGTTTCTGCGGTGGGGTGCCTAAATTAAGACACATAGGGTTAAAGCCTAATTTGCCTTTGAGGCACTGTCTCTGTCCCTGCCTCTTGGTGAATTCGAACTTTGGTGCTCACATTTATATGTTCATGAGAGTATGCTATATGGGGAAAAAAAAATACTGCCTGTGGGTTCGCAAAACTATATCTAGATGACAAAGAACCTCAAACATAATATTTGATCTACGCACTGAAAGATAAAACTGACAAATTCTACCGATAGGGAAATATGAAACAATAGAAGATAAATGGGGAAATCCGTTACAAAAACGAAACATATATATTTCATTCTAACAGTAGATGGTAAGCTAAGCTATTCTTCCAGAATCTATGATAGCTGTCACCCTTGATTGACTTGTATTATTTCCTGACAATCTTTCGTGTGCACTTGTTAAACGGAAAGAGTAATTATATTCTTGCTTAAACGGTTTTGAGAATAGCTTGGCACAGATGACATGCGCAGCAACCGATTTGCCGTGCGTCATGCCCTGGAGGCAGGTGACATTGTTTCAGTCACGTAAGATTTTGCAGAATCGTCGATCGATTGAAAGGTGTCCTGGATACAAACAGAAAGGCCCTAGCCTGTTATACACGAGTAGGAAACGGTACAAAGTCTTGATTCGGTGCAGAAGCATAGGCTGTATGAGCCTTAAGACAACAGAAAAAAAAATGAGATTTTTACTCGTGATGTTTCAACGATTGAGATTAATCGGCACATAAATCTCACTCACGCATGGTCTGTTAGAGAAGAAAAAGACCATGGTGAGGACACGGTGTCGTCAAGGCTCACTAATTTTGAACTACCCAGTGAGTCCAAATATCCAAGGCAGACTCACGCATGGTCTGCTAGAGAAGAAACAGACCATGGTGAGGACGTACACGGTGTCGTTAAGGCTCACTAATTTTGAACAACTCAGTGAGTCCAAATATCCAAGGCAGACTCACGCTTGCTCTGGTTCTATATATTGCCCCGCCACTCCCATGACCCTGCAATTAAGCAATAAGCAAAGAATGCCAATGTACTGGCTTCCTGTATATGCCATTCTTTTGTTTCTTTCTTGGCCTGTGCTTCTGTTCGCGTCTGACCACCGCCTTGTCCCTGGCAAGCCGCTCTCCCCTGGTAGTGTTCTTATATCCCAAGATGGAGTGTTCGCGCTAGGCATCTTCTCTACATCATCAAACCATTCCTATATGGGAATATGGTACAACAGCATCCCAGAGTTCACCGTGGTATGGGTCTCCAACCGTGCTGCACCAATCACGGATCTTTCCTCTGCAAATCTTGCCATGACCAGCGGCTCCAACCTAGTCCTGTCTGATAGCAATGGCCATGTTCTTTGGACAACGAACAACAGCATCAGCGTCCTCAATTCCTCCATCTCAGCAGAAGCCATGCTGGATAACAGCGGAAACTTCATCCTTCGGTCATCGGCTACTGGTAGCTCTGCCGTGCTATGGCAGAGCTTCGACCACCCCACCAACACTCTCCTCCCCGGCATGAATCTTAGGCTCAGCCACAAGATGCACCCACTGCAGCACCTCGTTTCTTGGAAAGGCCAGCAGGATCCATCCCCCGGCGAGTACTCCTACGGTGCAGACCCCGACAACCTCCTGCAGCGCTTCATCTGGCACGGTTCAGCGCCACACTGGCGAAGCCCGGTGTGGACAAACTACCTCCTTCGTGTGAACTACGACATGGATGGAATCAAGTCTTCCATGTACATGGCATTGCATCACGACGGCGACGAGGTGTACATGTCCTTCGGCATGCTGACTGGCTCCTTCGGTGTGCTTCTCAGGATGGAGATTGACTACTCAGGCAAGGTAAGTATACTAGCCTGGGAGAGCAACATGTCAGTATGGAAAGCCCTATACACAAAGAATGAAGAACATGAGTGCAGTATTTATGGCTATTGTGGTCCCTATGGTTACTGCGACAATGCAGAAGCAGTCCCAGGTACTTGCAAGTGCCTTGACGGTTTCGAGCCAAGAGATGATAAAGGCTGGATCGCCCTAAGGTTCTCACAGGGATGCCGCCGGAAGGAGGTGCTAAGGTGTACAACAGATGGAGATGGTTTCTTAACCATTCCGGGCATGAAGGTCCCTGACAAGTTCATCCATGTCCGAAACAGAAGCCTTGACGAGTGCAAGGAGGAATGCAGGAGCAACTGCTCCTGTGTGGCATATGCTTACTCCAGCATGAGCAACATGGATATTGATGGAGATGCCACGAGGTGCCTGGTATGGATGGGAGATTTGATCGACATGGAGAAGTTTACCCAAGGAGGGGAGAACCTCTATGTTAGGGCTAACAGATTAAGAGGTACAATTACTTGATTTCCTTTGCCTTGGTTGCTTATATTGGTAGATTGGTTCTTTTAAAGAGGAACCAACTGAAATTGCCTATTTCATTTTTTTAAGCGTTATACAAAATAGAGGCGATATGGTAATTAGTACTCCCTCCTTCCCAAAAAAATAAGATGCCTATAATATTTTGATAAAGTCGAACTTTTCAAATTTTGACCAACTATATAATACAAAGTGTCAACATTTATAATTCCAAATATATATTTTTAAAACCGTCATGAATTCATATTGGGTGCATTTAAAATTATAGACGTTGATACTTTTTGGTATATAGTTGCTCAAACTTTAAAAAGTTAATTTGTCCAAAAATTATAGGCATCCTAATTTAGGAAGGAGTATGGCATTGTTGGAGGATTGGCATCAATAAACTTGTTGATTCTCCTTGAATTAAAATTTGTGCAGGTACCGAGAGAAAGATCAACACCCTACAAATTCTATTAGCAGTTATGTCAAGTTTGCTGATGCTCACATGCATTGGGCTTATTTGGATCTGTGCCTTCAAAGGTAGGTAATTGTTTTTGTGCTAATTTTAATGTCCTCTCTAGTCCCCAGAAACTGAAGAGATGGTGCCCACATTCCTGACAGGCAATCAAGGAAGAAAGAATTTGTGGAGAAGGCCAACTCCTGGAGATACAAGCCCTTGTAATGAGCTTGCTGATAGGAAAACAGAAGTTCCAATTTTGAGCTTCATAGAAATTTCTGCTGCGACGAATAATTTCTCTGAATTCAGCATTCTAGGCCGAGGAGGGTTTGGCAATGTTTATAAGGCAAGAATGCATTCTACTTATAAGTGGATAACTAATGGAATATGCAATCCGTCTGATTCAGTTGGACTTCATTTTCAGGGAACGTTGGAAGATGGTTCAGAAATTGCTGTGAAGAGGCTCTCTGCAGGTTCTGTCCAAGGGGTAGTGGAGTTCAAAAATGAAGTAGTTCTGATTGCCAAATTGCAACACAGAAACTTAGTCAAACTTCAAGGCTTCTGCATTCATAAAGATGAAAAACTTTTGATTTATGAATACCTACCTAACGGAAGTTTGGATGCCTTCATATTCAGTAAATTCCGGCCATTCGTATCGAAAATTATCTTTAGTGAAATGAATATGCATCACTGATAAGATGCTTCTACGATTCTATCCTTGACAGATGATAAACGAAAATCACTGCTCAACTGGCCCGCAAGATTTAAAATAATCAAAGGTATTGCCAGAGGCCTACTTTATCTCCACCAAGATTCCAGATTGATGATGATTCATAGAGATCTCAAAGCGGGCAACATACTGTTGGATGCTCAGATGAGCCCCAAGATATCTGATTTTGGTACAGCTAGAATCTTTGGTGTCATTGAACATCAAGAATATACCGATCGAGTTGTTGGAACATTGTGAGTAATTTCATATATGAAACAAGTGAGCTACCTCTTTGTGGTTCAACTATTTAACCTCAAATTTTCTGCACCTTGGTCTCAAGCAGTGGCTACATGTCACCTGAATATGCAATGAGAGGCATCGTCTCAGTCAAATCCGATGTCTACAGCTTTGGTGTATTACTTCTGGAGATTGTGAGTGGCTTGAAGATTGGCACCACAGGCCTAACCGAACGCTCGCATAACCTTATAGATTATGTAAGTGTTTGAAGTGCTAAGAACTTGTCCAACTCATATTTGATGCAATCTTGATAATGACATGAGTTATTTGGTGCAGGCGTGGAGCTTATGGAAGGATGGTAACATGTTGAATCTAGTCGACTCATCAATTGTTGAGGGTTGTTCTCTTGATGAAGCTCTACGATGCATTCATATCGGACTCCTGTCGGTGCAGAACAACCCAAACGCTCGCCCACTCATGTCTTGGGTGGTATCAAGCCTGGATAATGAGGCCATGGACCTGGGTTTAAAATTTCGATACCAAAAATCTTCAGAACCCAACCAAAATATCCGATACTTTGCAAATTCTGCAAATACCGGAAATCATTTTGGACTTGTTCAGTCCCGGTTTCATCGAATTTGAAATTTTCTTTTACCAAATTTGAATTTGGTCTGAATAAGTCCAAAAATTCTGAGATAAATATGTTTATTGAACACAATGAAATTACCGAAAAAGATTGGGATAGGGTTTCCCCAGCCAATACATCTTGTATGCTTTGTGCATTTTTATTACAGAACTGATGGAGTATGGGAAAGCCATGTAAACGGTATTTGTGAAAGGAATAGCATGTTCTCATCAAGGTAAGGTGTTTTAGTGTCAACTGTATTTACCTCTACTAGGGTAGTCTATTAAGGGAGTGGCAATGGTGCCACGGAACTAGTGACCATATCTTTCATGTAAAAAACTCCGTTGAATGTCTGTCTTGTCATTGATTCACCGTGACGCCGATATCTTTATGTACGCTTTTTGTGCTTCTCTAGACTAGGCGAGTGGTCACCATCAGTGTGCTTGTATTATCTTTACTAGTGTATTAAAGAGATGTTGATGGTCCTTCCATCCATGATGGTGCCACACATGTAACTAATTACAGGAAATGACACCGCGTAGGGGGTGGTATCATGCCACACCACACATGCTGGCTCCCCTGTACTGTACATATTTTAGATCTCACATGATAATCAATTTCATACCATGGATACATGCTGACTCTGCCCATAGGTTATAAACTATATTTCTTTAGGAACTGTATCAACTCCAGATTCAACAATGTCCAGGAGCACTTGATCAGTTAGGCTTCACTACACATAAATTTGCCTCGGAATGCACAAACGGATGGTACACAGAATAATTCCTATTCCATCAGAGGGAAGAAAACAAAACAGACCGTACCTGTTCCCTGGAATGGATCCATCGGGAGAGGAGCTTGAAGCCGTGCAGAGAGGGGGCCAAGGAGGTGGCGGAACTGGAACAGATATGCTGCTCGAACTGCTGGGATGAGGATCTCGGAGAGGCGGCTGGTGGAGAGATGAAGGACGATCGAGGAATCTGTAAGGGTGATGGAAAAGAGATGTCCAGCCGGCGGCACGCTCGGAGAGGCCTGCAGGCTTGGGGACGATCTGGAGGCAGAGGCGATTGCCGGGGCTCGGAGCGGCGTTAGCTTGTGGGGAAAAGTACACCTGGGCATTCCTCGGGCCGGGCCGGGTTTTGGGCCAAGCCCGAAAAAGCCCGAACCTAATTTTCCAGGCCCAAGCCCGACCTGGCCTGACATTCGGGCTTGCAAATCGAGTCCGAACCCGGCCCGACAAACCCAGCCCGAACTAGGCTAAAATTATGTTTTCTTCAAGCCCGAGCCTGGCCCGACCTTCGGGCTTCAAATTCAGGACCCGACCCGGCCCGGGATTTTCGGGCCGGGTTGGATCGGGCCGTCCGAGCCGGGCTGCCCATGTCCAGCTGTAGGGAAAAGCACATGATGACAGGAGAGGGATAGGACGTCGAGGAGGGCTCCTATTCCCCGCTCTGTGCGGCCTCCATCCGGGCGCCGCCTCAAGGGGCTGCTTCATGGGTTGCATTGGTGCGGCCCAATAACGGGTAATGTTTGCTCTTTTCTGTTTTCTTTCTTCCCATTAAATCCGATTTTTCTCCCCTCAAAAAAAAATTTGATCCAATTTTTCTCAAATCTATTTTTTTCAAATATAAACATAAAATCCAACCTTTTTTAATCCGAACATTTTCTAAAATCCTAACATTTTTTTAATCTAAACATTTTTCTAATTTGAATACTTACAAAATCTAGACATTTTTAAACTCTAAGAAGTCGTTTGGTATCCATTATTTGGGTCTGGAATCCTGGAATTCATTTTGGAATTCCATAGGCGGGTTGTTTGGTTGCCACAGAATTGAGCCGTCATTTTATTTAGGAAATCCAGCAAAATAACTCCATGGGTAAACACGATTCCGAGCTGAGACATGTCATTTGCGTTTCTCTAATATTGAATTTTGTACTGTGGCAATCAAACAAATGTCCATTTCTGAAATTACAATGTAAATGAAATGAATACATGCATTTATTTCAAAATGCTACAAACGAAATGAAAGCCTGGCTTCCAAACGACTTCTAAACATTTTTTAATGTGAATATTTTCAAATCCGAACATTTTTCAAATGTGAAGATTTTTCAAATCTGATTTTTTTCAAATCCAAACATTTTTAAATATCTAAATAAAATCAAATCTAAACTTTTAAAAATCTGAACATTTCTGAGACTCAAAAAACCGGAAATAGACAAAAAAAAAGGAAAAGACTGCAAAAACAATCGGAAAAAGAAACACCAGATGGAAAAAAGAAATCAGGAAAACCAACTGGAAAACAAAAAGGGAAGAGAACCATGAGACCGTAGAAAAAAAACACCAGAACCAACACGAACCAAAACACAAACTGATGCTGGACTAAGTGGGCCAAGCCCACATACACCCGTTGCGGGCGAGCACCCCAGATAGTGCACACAATAGGCGGTGAATAGGATTCATCGGTCCTATCAACTAGCGTGACACTATCATGACCAGGGCTACTCTTCATTGTTGGGCCGCATTTCTCTCGGTTGTGTCCCATGTATTGGTCATGCTAGCCTTGTAACCGTTGAGACATGTCGAACGTCATTTGCTCAAATAGACCATCCAATTGTGTATTTTGCGAGGTGCGTTTACAATTTTATGTCACATTTGGCAAAACATATGGCATGGCTAAAAGGAAAGTCTGGCACTTTGGCGTGGTATGACCATGCTATGAGCGCTTATGAAGACAATGTACCAAACTTTCCGCTTTTGATCATGTGGTGTGTTCTGTCAAATGTGACATGAAATTGTAATGGTACTAGCAAAGATATAATTGAGTGGTGTGTTTCGAAAAACGCTAGAAAATGACGATGTCCTGTAGAAAATTTTCGCAAAGAAATAACTACTTAACTCGGTGGCTATGGTTGCGACACAGTATCGACAACCGGTAACCACCCAAAAAATAAAACAAGGAAGGAAAGAAAAATCCACATTTCTGCGACCAGCAAAAGTGATATGCGTGAAAGGGAAGGTAAGGCGACTACAAGGTGAATAGGAGCTACCAAAATTTAAGTGTTTTCAAATTTATTATGGCTTGACAAGAAGGGAAGGTTGTTTGCAATGCAATGATGGGCAACCTATAAGAACGAACACAAGCAAGCATAAACGATAACGAGGAAGAAGTAAGAGCAAGGGTAAATGTAAGAGGTAACCACCAAGGGGATACACGAGAATCTCGTAGTTACTTCCTTTTTTCTTAGTAGAGAAGTGTGTTTATGTTGGAGAGGTGTATAATCACAAAGACCTCACCCTATTCTCCGGTGAAAGAGGTACAAAGGTGAGTCCACGCTCCACTCTACGGTGCCCCTTTGAGGTGGCAACCGAAACCTTTACAAGAAGGTTGGAGCAACCTCTAAAACTTAATTGGAGGCTCCCAATATCTTTCATGAATCCCTTACAACACCAAGCGAGCTTCGGGACAACCTCTTTCGTCTAGGGTTTCCTAGAACTCAACAGTAAAAATGTTGAAGATGCTGATGTGTACATAGAAGATCAGATATGCATGAAGATGTATACTAACATGAAAAACATGTTAATGTAATTTTTTGTTCAGATTTGTTTCTGTTGTGAATAATATAGTTTGTTGCTTCGACTTCAGGCATTAGTATTACTTTAATGTGCAATTTTTCGCTAATAATGTTGATACTTATTTATTGTAATGCATATGTATATATTTGTATTAATATCTTGATATTTAGTATACATATTTTTTTGTGTGCGATCGACCATATCTCACATATTTTAATGGCGCCAGGGATAATTGTTATTTAATTAAATCAGCATGTACAATTATTTTATTCAATAACTATAATCCATAAATTGGGTACCTTATTGTGTGTTTAATAATATAAAAATACATTCATTATGTTGCAATACTAACATACGAGATAGTGTTACTGGTGGTGTTACTGCACTTAACAAATGTGTTCCTAATTATGTTACTATATATGCAAAAGTATGTTACCACCAATATTCTATACTACGAAAATGTTACTACCGATGTTACTATGGTTACAAGAATGTGTTACAATGCATTTGGTAACATATAAAATATATGTTACTACAACATAAGTTGTAACACAATTTTTAACATCTGGTAACAATTTATATATGTGACTCGGGACATCATCTAGTAATATGGCCTAATGGAACACATTCCAAAATTTGTTAATACATGACCTAGTAACATTGTTTTGGACTTGTAGCAACACAATACTGTGTTACCAAAGCTCTATCATGTTGTAGTGTATGTTTCACAACAAATCCATATAGATTCATCAAAAATTTCAAAATCAACACAAGTTTCATACACTTTCCGATCTGGAAAGAAGAAATAACATGTTTCACATAACAAACAAAATGAAAAATAGAAAAGTTGAAATAAATGTTTCAGATAGAAACACATGAACTAGACCTCACATTCGTGTCACCCAAACAGAAAATCAAATAAAAATAAAGACTACTTTTGGTCCTTGAATTCTAGTGAAAGTTCACTTTTGGTCCTAGAACTTTCATTTGGTTCAAAATAAACCTTGAACTCTCGGAATCATTCATTTTTAGTCCTTATCCTAATTGTGCCAGGCAAATATTATCCACGGGTGGCAAAAAAACTCAAGGCAGTGATGTAAGGGTAGAGAGGGAGGACAATGCTGATAGGCAAAGCAAGCGGGTCTCCGTGGCGTGACGCTTCAAGTGAATTGGGGGGGGGGGAGAGAGAGAGAGAGAGAGAGAGAGAGAGAGAGAGAGAGAGAGAGAGACTGGTTTAGGAACACAAGGGTTTCAACTTTTTGCATTAGGATGTTGGATTCGACATCTGAGCTAGCTTGGGCTTAGTTTGTTTCAAAACCAATTTAGTTGGTTGACTGTTTCTTCTCTCCACGTTATCAATTTTCTCAACTCAGCCGAAAATGGGTTGAAAAGTGAACTATTACGAGAGTTCAAGGTCCATTCTAAACTAAAAATAATTTGTAGGATGAAAACTTCCTCAAAAAGTTCAAGCATAGAATGTGGACATTTCACTAAAAAATCAAAAGAAAGAGGGGTAGGTCATATCCTTGGCCTCCTAAGATCAGGGAGGGAGTGAGGACAACAGTCCAGGAGAATAACTGAAGTTGCCTCGTCGTGCCATGCCGCACAGAGCCGTTAACCTTACATCACAACATAGATAGGACTTCGCCTAGAGCTCGGCGACGGCCTCTAGCCTATAGATCCGTCTACTTATGGTGGTCCGGGAGGGTGGAGTCCCGCCGGCCTCCAGCTCTATGCACCCCATGCCTTGCCGCCGCCACGTGTCTCGGCCTCGACATAGCCCTGGCTCGTTGTCTCAGCTCCCTCCGACTGGCCAGCTCGCTGGGTGGAGAGGTCGGGCAGGAAGTGGGGAGGTGGGGCGATCTGTTGATGAAGAAGATGGAGGCGGTAGGAGCCTAGGAGGGGAGGGGAAATTCTCAGGGTTAGGCTTAGAAGGGTAGCGGGGCTTTCCTCTTCCGAGGCTGGACTAAGGGTTAATTTTAACGTTTGTGTCGGTCTTAAATGCAAAAACATCCAAATCTTTGATTGGTACTTTTGTAGTTACTTTATCGAACTTAATTAGGTCCTGGTTTGGGAATTTAACATAAACTTTTTTATATATAACTTACAAAACTTGCTTGATTTGGCATGCGTCTGAGAACTTTCTGTTTTGCGAAAATTCCACCGATCTATTAATAATCATCATCAGTAGTGCAAAGAGACCCAAAAGTAATAAAAAATACAAATATGTCAGTGGATCACCTAGCAACGACTACAGACACAGGCGTGAGCCAAAGGCGCGCCGCGATCCTTGCCCCTCCATGACCGGAGCTAGGCAAACCTTGTTGTAATAGAGTTTGTTGTAGTATACACACCAAAATTAGCCGTGCTAAATCCCCTAAAGCCCCAAAGGACCAACGCACTAGAGCAACATCATCGCTAATGATAACAATCGTAGATTGGGAGAGACTGGCCTGGAACCGCACCAGCGAAGACGAAAACCGACTGGATCCTAGGAAATCCACCGGACACACGACTCTACGTGTCCTCCGCTACAACTAGACACACCAATGGAGCGAGAATATGGCGGGGAGGACCTTATTCTGACTTCAGGACGTAGCCGCCGCCTCACCATCCCGAAGAAAACACTGAAAATATGTGTATTCATGGGTATTCAGGTGAATACCTAATTTATTTATTTTCAAAATTTACAAATTATATGATACAAAACTATCAACTTTTGTCTATATTTTATGAAATATAATCCAAGTATTGATACAATCACTTTGTTGGTCTGTTGGATTATTTTATGAAATATAATCCAAGTATTCAACAACACGTCTTGGGTTCAAATCTTGATTCTCTCAATATTTTCCTACTTTTTTTTATTTATTTTGAATACCCATTTATAAAGGCCCGCCCATGCATCCATGGCCCCAAAACTACTGAAGAAGGTTTCTTCAAAAAAAAAAACTGAAGAAGGAGTGGACTGGCAACATCGTCGGTGAGAGGGATAAAACCCTAGACGGGTTTTAGAGGTGCCTCATGATCGACTCGTGTATATTCTCTTGGCATGTACCGGTTCGTTATTTGCTCGTTTATGTGTTTATGCATCAATTGCGTCTGAGAACTTGAAAATATATGTGGTCGGGTTCTGAAAATCCGCCAAGGCAAGACCGTCGAGCGTGCATCGTTGTGGTCCTGTGTTTTGTGATATGTGCCGCTAAGTTCAATTACCAGAAGTTGAGTAAACACAAGAAACAAGAATCCCTTAATCATGGTATCTCACGGTCGCACGGACCCTACTTGGCGCTGCATGCAGCTGCCGCGCTGTCGGAATTTATATCTTGCGGTTGGCAAATCCTAACTTGGTAATTGTGGGATGAACTACATGATATGCATAGGAAATGTAGCAACAGTGTGGCAACAACAGAACAACTATTGCAGCATGCATATATGCACCGCCGACCATCGAGGAAAACACCTTTACCAATTACAATTGCGATGCACCTGTCACAGTCAATCAGTACTAATGAGCATGAAGATTACTGATTGCATCTTCCTTCAATCATTTGTAGATGTGCTTGCCATATAGTGTGTCGTAGTGTTCCTAGAGTTAAATTCTGATGTCATGAGTGGAACATCCATCTAGGAATTCATTTGGGAAACTGTATTTCCTGTTAAATATAATATGGAGATTCCAGATCTGAAATTTTTGGCTTCATTTCAAATAGTGCAATATCTAACTGTTAGGGAGAATTGTCTTGTTTGGGACTTTGGACCGGCAACATGCATGATAAGATGCATATGCCACAGGGCACAGGCACAACCTCTAGCGCCTAGCTTTTCTGCCAAGCAGACAACACAATGTAAAAATACTACTAGAGTAGTATAACAAAGAACTGCTCGGAGGCTGCAGGTGTAACACAACAATCTTCAGAAAAATGGTCTGCAGCTGATTCTCTTTCTTATTAACAGCTTAATCGCCTGCAAAGCCCACTCCTTCTCGGTTGACTGGAACCTCCATGCATGGCTCTGAGGCGTGGGACGATCAGCATCGTTGGCCTCGAGGGCACCTTCAGCCATAGCTAAAAGCGAACAGAAGATAACAAGATCATCAGAAATTCATCATCGTGCATTCCATGTGTCCCATTTAATTTGTAGTATATCAAAAACCAGATATGCAAACGGCTTCAATTTATGCAAGTTCTCGTGTTTGGATCAGCAACCGGCTGTTTTTCTGATGAAGAGTAATATAATAATACTTCCTTCGATCCATATTAAATTGTTGCTAAGATAATTGTTGCTAATATGGATCTCTAGATAAATTTTAGTTTTAGATATATCCATCTTAGTAACAATAAATATGGATAGGATGGAGTACATAAAATTATCAAGTGCACATGGCTTTTGCAACAACTTAACATTGCGAGCAATTCAAGATATTTTTTCGACAAAGAGAATTTATTAATATCATGAAGATACCAATTACATATATCCTCTGCAATACACAACACGGATGCACACAGTCAAAAGAAGAAAGAAGAATTACAAAAAAAAATCCCGCTACATTTATATGTTCCTTGTAGCAGCATACTAAATACCACCAAGACAACACCACAAATCCATATTTTCTAAAAGCGACATCTCCAAGAAACGAAACGAACAATGCACAAGTATCGTCGTTGCCCTGATCATATATCCTAAATCTCTATCCAGCGCTCACAAAACAATGTCTTCGACAAGGCCATTGTTAGACACAACCAATTAAACCCAGACCTTGACTTTTCATCATGTCAGTTTAGACTCTGATTTTCTCCTGTGTTGACTCCCTCACTTGCCGATGCCGCAGTTTCAAGTTATGAATCACCAAGCCAAAACCTCATCGCCACCAGGACTCGAACCACCATTACCAAGACTCATATCTCGGCTTTCATTCCATTCTCCGCGACTATGGAAGATGCACATAGCCAAATTATTTTAAAAAAAGAACAAAATATAATACACACAATAGAACAACAAAATCAGTCACTGCCCCGACAACGCACACATGTCACAAGAAGGTTCTCCGAAAGCAACACCATCAGAAAAATGGTAACGACACACAAGCACCACCGAATCTAGCTAAATACTAGATCCTATGTTTTCACCCTTGAGAGCGGGACTGATCGAGAAAATTCCATGCAGTACCTTTAGCAAGATAACAATGTTGAAACACCACCATTGCCAAGTATGACGAAACAGGAAAGTTGGACCAAGGATTTTTCACCCTGGAACTCCAGCCCCTATACTGAAGTAGCGCCATCAAATCTCAAGCACGATGTGTCGGTCGCATCCGCTTGACAACCGCTTTCATTTTTCCTAGCCTTGACGGTGCCGATCATAGACATATGCCCATATGCTGCACATATGCATGGTGTCACAGACCACTCGACAAAGTATATGGAACATGACCTAGCATAATGTCTTTCAGCCTGAATATTGGACCTTTCAACCATGATCACACACACGGTTTTGATGTGATGACCTATCACGCAAGATAAAAATGTGTCAGTATGACCTTGTTGATAGTCAAGGACTTGAATGACATGCGCCACCGAAACCCACATCAAGGGATCCTATAGCACCCCATGCCGTCTTCTCCATCGGCAACCAACAGACTTGGAAAAAGGGGAGCCCCCTTCAAAACTCCCTTACGTTGTCCATCCCATCAAAAATTTCCAAGGACAACACCCCGGTTTTTCAGCTCCTCCCAATGTTATGCCATCTAGGGACAACTGCCATGTTGGGCTAGAGGTCCCCGACCCGGGATCGAAGGGATTCTACCCATCAGCTTTTTTCGATGGTGGAGGGATGGACGAGGGAGACAAAAATGGGGGCGGTGATGACGACTAGGGTTCATTTATACATGTTTTTTTTTGCTTCATTTATTTAAAATGGTTAAATTGTATGAGTAGCAGGAGAGTTTGGTCTAATAACAACCTAAATTTTCGTCCGTGAGTATTCAAACCCATGTGTTGGGTTGTACATCCACTTCCTCAACCCTTTCCTTGTTTAAGAAACAACATTTTTTGTCAAGTTATTCTTAGCAGGTTACCCTTACGATATGAAAGATGAATCTATTGAGAACCAACCTTTGGTTGGATGGTTAGGAGGGTAGTGCTACTTCAACCCACTAGAAACCCCAAACCCCGTTTTTAACACTTCGATGTCTCATGAAAGATGGAATATTCTTTCAATGGGAGGAAGCAATACAATCTATGGTGATTATGTCAATCTCATGATCCGTCAGATTAGTATTTTGGACTTAGTCTCTCAAATATGATTAGATGTAGGGTATGCGTGCATGCGTTCATGGGGTTATTGTGTATGCATTTTAAAGAGGTTGCATCTGTATTGTGTTTCGAAGAAAAAAAGGATAACTCTGTTACGAAAGTTCAACCAAATTTTAATTGGTAGGGAAGACGCAATCGCTAGAGTTGGTCGGCTATTTGTGATTGTTACGTTGATATTCAAGCACAATACATCGACTTAACTGAATAAATACCATTTTGAGTAAGATTTCATCTAAATGAGTCTACATTGTCTGTTATATGAACCACTTATTGCATTCGGTCTAGAGCAACCTTGTTATTTTCAATACTGTCGATCGATTTGCATTTAAGCAAAAAAAAACTTTTTTTTCCTTTCGAAAGGATGGACTCCGGGCCTCTGCATCAAAAAGATGCATTCATGCACAATACACCGACTTAACTGAAGAAATACCATTTTGTGTAAGGTTCCATCTAAATGAGTCTATATTTCTATTAGATGAGGTAAACCACCTCCCCCAGGCGATCCTAGCGGCCTCCCGTCGTTGGCGCCTAACCTCCCTTGCTCCCAGCCTTGCCAGGCCGTTGCCGCCGCCGACGACGGTGGCGTCGCCAACTTGTCGAAGGCGGAGCGCTGGTGAGGGCACGTACGACCGATCTCCTCGGGCAGTGATGTACGGCATGGCGGACCATGGTATCTCGCGGAGTAGAGGATGGAGAGGAGGGGCGGACAACAATGACAACGCTGGATGGCGGCAGCGCGGCAGCCTTTGATGGTGGCTGGGCGGGCCGATCTAGGACTTGTGGTGTCTGCCCGGTTACCTATGGTGTTGCGTGATGTTTGTCGGCCATGCGGCTGGATGTTCCCTGTTTGACTTTTCGAGTTCGTCTTCTTATCCGCTGCCGGCTAGTGGCGTGGGGCCTGTTGGTGTGGCTTTAACTAAAGGTGGCAGTCCTTGGATTCCTCTCTCTTCGTGTGAAGAACTGCATGTAGCTGATTGTCGTTGATCTTGTGTGGATTACCGAGTTCCGGAAGACTCTGTCAGCGAATTCCAAGTGGACGACATGCTTAGAGTTTGTTGGTGCGGATGGTGTTTTAGTCGCGAGCTGATACGTTGCAAACGTATCTATAATTTTTGATGATCCATGCTTGTTTTACACCAATTTCTATATGTTTTGTTTACACTTCGTGGTATTTTTATGCATTTTCTGGAACTAACCTATTGACAAGATGCCACAGTGCCAGTTCCTGTTTTTTGTTGTTTCTGTATTATAAAAAAGTTGTACAGGAAATATTCTCTGAATTGGACGAAACGAAAGCCGAAGTTCCTATTTATTGTCACGAAGACGGAGTCCAAAGGGGAGATGGAGAAGACCCATGAGGTGGCCACACCACCCCTAGGTGCGTCCCACCCCCTGGGCGCGCCTAGGTATGGTGTGGGCCCCTCGGGCACCCACTGACCTCGCCCTTCCGCCTATATATTCATCTATTCGGGAAAAACCTAAATACCCGAGCCTCCATCTACGAAAAGTTTCGTCGCCGCCGCCATCGTCGACCCTAGCTCGGGAGGGTTCTGAAGCTCTTCCTGGCACCTTGCCGAAGAGGGAGATCATCACCGGAGGCTTCTACATCGCCATGCCCGTCTCCGAAGTGATGCGTGAGTAGTTCATCTCTGGACTAGGGGTCCATAGCAGTAGCTAGATGGTTGTCTTCTCCACTTTATGCTTCATGTTTAGATCTTGTGAGCTGCCTATCATGATCAAGATCATCTTTATGTAATGCTACATGTTGTGTTTGCTGGGATCCGATGAATAATGAATAATATGGTTGAGATTGATTATGCACTTGTTATATGTTATTTGTGATCTTGCATGCTCTTTGTTGCTAGTAGATGCTCTGGCCAAGTATGTGTTTGTGACTCCAAGAGGGAGTATTTATGCTCGATAGTGGGTTCATGCCTCTAGTAATCTGGGAGAGTGACAATAACTTCTAAGGTTGTAGATGTGTTGTTGCTACTAGGGAGAAAACAACAATGCTTTATCCAAAGATAATTCTATTGTTTACTTTACACACTTTACTTAATGCAATAATTTGTTACTTGCAACTTAATACTGAAAGGGTGCGGATGTTAACCAGAAGGGGAATTATTAGTTATAGATGCAGTTGGATTACGGTCTATGAATCTTGTTGTAATGCCCAAATTAATCTCATAGTAATCATCTTGTCATGTATGGTATTTATTATGTCAATTGCACAGCTGTAATTTGTTTACCCAGCATGTTATTTATCTTTATGGAGAGACACCTCTAGTGAACTGTGGACCCCGGTCCTTTCTTTTACACTGATAAATCCATCTGCTGCAAGCACTATTCTCTTTATTTCACTGAAAACAAACATCTATTTTCACACTATGCGTTTAGTACTTTATTTTCAGCTAAACCAGTGAGATTGACAACCTCACTGTAAGTTGGGGCAAAGTATTTTGGTTGTGTTGTGTGCAGGTTTCACGTTGTTGCTGACGCCGGTAGTGTGCCCTGCCAAAGTCAGCTAGCAACACCTTCAGAAGTGATTTCTTTCTCCTACTAGTCGATTAAATCTTGGTTTCTTACTGAGGGAAATTTTCTGTTGTGCTCACCATACCTTCCTCTTAGGGTTTCCCAACTGTGTGCTCTGCACAACATCATGCTCTTTTTCTGGCGCCATTGATGGGGAGAAAGAGGATTTCTGCAAGGGGAGTCTCTCATCTCCAATCTCTTTACTTTGTTATTGTGTTTCTTAGTTTATTCTATGCTCACCTCCCATGTTGTTGTTTCTTGTTTTTCACTAGTTAGGCTTAATGGAAAACAACAATAAAATTAGAGAGCTTTATAGTATTTATCTTGAGCTAGGACATGAAGTGTTTGAAGAGAAAAATTAAAAACCTATGGAACTTTATTTGCATGATAATAGCAATATTATTAGTATGAATTCTTTGAACACCATTATTGCTAATGCTATGGAAAATTCTAAGCTTGGGAAAGCTAGTTTTTATGAAAATGATCTTTTCAGTTCCCCTGCTTTAGAGGAGAAAATTTGCTATGATGATTACAATGATGAATATGATATTTTCAGTCCACCTACTATTGAGGAGAAAATTAATTATGATTACAATATATCTCCTATATCTGATGATTATGGTGATGAGAATAATAATGATAGCTATTTTGTTGAATTTGCTCCCACTACAATTAATAAGAATGACTATGCTTATGTGGAGAGTAATAATTATTTTATTCATGTGGCTCATGATAAGAATGTTTTATGTGATATTTATATTGTTCATTTTGTTCATAATGCTACTGAAAATTATTATGAGAGAGGAAAATATGGTTGTTGGAATTTTCATGTTACTAAAACACCTCTCTTTCTATTAAAAGTTCCCAAGTTGCTCTTGTTTTACCTACTGATACGTCTCCGACGTATCGATAATTTCTTATGTTCCATGCCACATTATTGATGATATCTACATGTTTTATACACATTATATGTCGAATTTATGCATTTTCCGGCACTAACCTATTAACGAGATGCCGAAGAGCCGATTCTTTGTTTTCTGCTGTTTTTGGTTTCAGAAATCCTACAAAGGAAATATTCTCGGAATTGGACGAAATCAACGCCCAGGGTCCTATTTTTGCATGAAGCTTCCAGAAGACCGAGGGGGAAAGGAAGTGGGCCCACGAGGCGCCGCCACAGCAGGGCGGCGCGGCCCAGGTCTTGGCCGCGTGGCCCTGACGTGTGGGGCCCTCGTGTGGCCCCCCGCGTTGCCCTTCCGCCTACTTAAAGCCTTCGTCGCGAAACCCCCAGTACCGAGAGCCACGATACGGAAAACCTTGCCGAGACGTCGCCGCCGCCAATCCCATCTTGGGGGATTCGGGAGATCGCCTCCGGCACCCTGCCGGAGAGGGGAATCATCTCCCGGAGGACTCTTCACCGCCATGGTCGCCTCCGGAGTGATGAGTGAGTAGTTCACCCCTGGACTATGGGTCCATAGCGAGTAGCTAGATGGTTGTCTTCTCCTCATGTGCTTCATTGTCGGATCTTGTGAGCTGCCTAACATGATCAAGATCATCTATCTGTAATTCTATATGTTGTGTTTGTCGGGATCCGATGGATAGAGAATACTATGTTATGTTGATTATCAATCTATTACCTATGTGTTGTTTATGATCTTGCATGCTCTCCGTTATTAGTAGAGGCTCTGGCCAAGTTTTTACTCTTAACTCCAAGAGGGAGTATTTATGCTCGATAGTGGGTTCATGCCTCCATTAAATGCAGGACGATGACGAGAAAGTTCTAAGGTTGTGGATGTGCTTGTTGCCACTAGGGATAAAACATTGATGCTATGTCCGAGGATGTAGTTATTGATTACATTACGCACCATACTTAATGCAATTGTCCGTTGTTTGCAACTTAATGCTGGAAGGGGTTCGGATGATAACTCGAAGGTGGACTTTTTAGGCATAGATGCATGCTTGGATAGCGGTCTATGTACTTTGTCGTAATGCCCAATTAAATCTCACAATATTCATCATATCATGTATGTGCATTGTCATGCTCTCTTTATTTGTCAATTGCCCGATCGTAATTTGTTCACCCAACATGCTATTTATCTTATGGGAGAGACACCTCTAGTGAGCTGTGGACCCCGGTCCATTCTTTTACATCGAATACAATCTGCTTGCTATTGTTCTTTACTTGTTCTTTGCAAACAATCATCATCCACACTATACATCTAATCCTTTGTTACGGCAAGCCGGTGAGATTGACAACCTCATTGTTTCGTTGGGGCAAAGTACTTTGGTTGTGTTACTGCAGGTTCCACGTTGGCGCCGGAATCTCGGTGTTGCGCCGCACTACATCTCGCCGCCATCAACCTTCAACGTGCTTCTTGGCTCCTCCTGGTTCGATAAACCTTGGTTTCTTTCCGAGGGAAAACTTGCCGCCGTACGCATCACACCTTCCTCTTGGGGTTCCCAACGGACGCGTGCTTGTACGCGTATCAAGCTAAATTTCGACGTCGTTGCCGGGAGATCAAGACACGCTGCAAGGGGAGTCTCCACAATCCAATCTCTTTACTTTGTTTTTGTCTTGCTTTATTTTATTTACTACTTTGTTTGCTGCATTATATCAAAACACAAAAAAATTAGTTGCTAGTTTTACTTTATTTACTGTCTTGCACTCTATATCAAAAACACAAAAAAATTAGTTACTTGCATTTACGTTACTTGCTTCATCATGTTTCCTCCTAAGTTTATTCTTAAAGATGTACCGGTAGGGCGAGGGTCTATCCTCGGGAAAGATAATATAGAAGATTTTTTCACTCATATTAGTACGGTTGAAGATTTTGAAGATAGACACCTGGTAGAACTTGCTCCTACTTATGAAATTGCTGCTACTTCTTTAGTACACATGTTAGAAGCTAGATTTGTTAACCTCAACCCCGTAATGCAGCATATGTTCCTTACACTAAGTGATATGGAAGAAGGATAAAAGAAAGATTTTGTCTTAGAAACCCTTCTTAAAGAATTTGGGGGAATAGCAAGAGAAGCTAGAAAAGTCTTCACTAAATATAATATGCTAGGCTCTTATACCATTTTTGCCAGTACCCTTGAGAAAATGGAAAAAGATAGACAAAAGTATACTAATCAAGTTAATTATGAGGGGGATATTAAAACCTCAATACCGTGCAAACTCTTAGGAATGTGCGAGGCACTAGAAAATAATTATGCTTGGCTTGTTCCCGATTTTTTTTTTGATGAAAATAGCAAGCCTAAGACTAATGAAAAGGGAGCCTCTGAAACTTACATAGATAAGATACAATGCATAGTTGAGACAACTTCAAACCCCGCTGTCGATGCATCATCTCTTGATAATACTTGATACACACTTTCTGCGCCTAGCTGAAAGGCGTTAAAGAAAAGCGCTTATGGGAGACAACCCATGTTTTTACTACAGTATTTTTGTTTTATATTTGAGTCTTGGAAGTTGTTTACTACTGTAGCAACCTCTCCTTATCTTAGTTTTGTGCATTGTTGTGCCAAGTAAAGTCTTTGATAGTAAGGTTCATACTAGATTTGGATTACTTCGCAGTAACAGATTTCTTTGCTGTCACGAATCTGGACCTGCCTCTTTGTAGGTAGCTCAGAAAAATATGCCAATTTACGTGCGTGATCCTCAGATATGTACGCAACTTTAATTCAATTTGGGCATTTTCATTTGAGCAAGTATGGTGCCTCAATAAAATCCATCTTTACGGACTGTTCTGTTTTGACAGATTCTGCCTTTTATTTCGCATTGCCTCTTTTGCTATGATGGATGAATTTCTTTGTTCCATTAATGTCCTGTAGCTTTATGCAATGTTCAGAAGTGGTAAGAATGATTGTGTCACCTCTAAACATGTGAATTTTTATTATGCACTAACCCTCTAATGAGTTGTTTCGAGTTTGGTGTGGAGGAAGTTTTCAAGGATCAAGAGAGGAGGATGATACAATATGATCAAGGAGAGTGAAAGCTCTAAGCTTGGGGATGCCCCGGTGGTTCACCCCTGCATATTTTAATAAAACTCAAGCGTCTAAGCTTGGGGATGCCCAAGGCATCCCCTTCTTCATCGACAACATTATCAGGTTCCTCCCCTGAAACTATATTTTTATTCCATCACATCTTATGTACTTTGCTTGGAGCGTCGGTTTGTTTTTGTTTTTGTTTTTGTTTGAATAAAATGGATCCTAGCATTCATTGTGTGGGAGAGAGACACGCTCCGCTGTTGCATATGGACAAATATGTCCTTAGGCTTTACTCATAGTATTCATGGCGAAGGTTGAATCTTCTTCGTTAAATTGTTATATGGTTGGAATCGGGAAATGCTACATGTAGTAATTCTAAAATGTCTTGAATAATTTGATACTTGGCAATTGTTGTGCTCATGTTTAAGCTCTTGCATCATATACTTTGCACCCATTAATGAAGAAATACATAGAGCTTGCTAAAATTTGGTTTGCATATTTGGTCTCTCTAAAGTCTAGATAATTTCTAGTATTGAGTTTTGAACAACAAGGAAGACGGTGTAGAGTCTTATAATGTTTACAATATGTCTTTTATGTGAGTTTTGCTGCACCGGTTCATCCTTGTGTTTGTTTCAAATAACCTTGCTAGCCTAAACCTTGTATCGAGAGGGAATACTTCTCATGCATCCAAAATCCTTGAGCCAACCACTATGTCATTTGTGTCCACCATACCTACCTACTACATGGTATTTCTCCGCCATTCCAAAGTAAATTGCTTGAGTGCTACCTTTAAAATTTCCATTCTTCACCTTTGCAATATATAGCTCATGGGACAAATAGCTTAAAAACTATTGTGGTATTGAATATGTACTTATGCACTTTATCTCTTATTAAGTTGCTTGTTGTGCGATAACCATGTTTTACGGGGACGCCATCAACTACTCTTTGTTGAATATCATGTGAGTTGCTATGCATGTCCGTCTTGTACGAAGTAAGGGAGATTTACCACTTTATTGGTTAGAGCATGCATATTGTTAGAGAAGAACATTGGGCCGCTAACTAAAGCCATGAATCATGGTGGAAGTTTCGAGTTTTGGACATATATCCTCAATCTCATATGAGAACATTAATTGTTGCTACATGCTTATGCATTAAAGAGGAGTCCATTATCTGTTGTCTATGTTGTCCCGGTATGGATGTCTAAGTTGAGAATAATCAAAAGCGAGAAATCCAAAATGCGAGCTTTCTCCTTAGACCTTTGTACAGGCGGCATAGAGGTACCCCTTTGTGACACTTGGTTAAAACATGTGTATTGCGATGATCCCGGTAATCCGAGCTAATTAGGACAAGGTGCGGGCACTATTAGTATACTATGCATGAGGCTTGCAACTTGTAAGATATAATTTACATGATACATGTGCTTTATTACTACCGTTGACAAAATTGTTTCATGTTTTCAAAATAAAAGCTCTAGCACAAATATAGCAATCGATGCTTCCCTCTGCGAAGGGCCTTTCTTTTACTTTTAATGTTGAGTCAGTTCACCTATTTCTCTCCACCTCAAGAAGCAAACACTTGTGTGAACTGTGCATTGATTCCTACATACTTGCATATTGCACTTGTTATATTACTCTATGTTGACAATTATCCATGAGATATACATGTTACAAGTTGAAAGCAACCGCTGAAACTTAATCTTCCTTTGTGTTGCTTCAATACCTTTACTTTGATTTATTGCTTTATGAGTTAACTCTTATGCAAGACTTATTGATGCTTGTCTTGAAGTACTATTCATGAAAAGTCTTTGCTTTATGATTCATTTGTTTACTCATGTCATTACCATTGTTTTGATCGCTGCATTCATTACATATGTTTACAATAGTATGATCAAGGTTATGATGGCATGTCACTCCTTATCTTTGTTATCGTTTACCTGCTCGGGACGGCAGAACTAAGCTTGGGGATGCTGATACGTCTCCGACGTATCCATAATTTCTTATGTTCCATGCCACATTATTGATGATATCTACATGTTTTATACACATTATATGTCGAATTTATGCATTTTCCGGCACTAACCTTTTAACGAGATGCCGAAGAGCCGATTCTTGTTTTACGTCTGTTTTTGGTTTCGAAATCCTACAAAGGAAATATTCTCGGAATTGGACGAAATCAACGCCCAGGGTCCTATTTTTGCATGAAGCTTCCGGAAGACCGAGGGGAAAGGAAGTGGGGCCACGAGGCGCCGCCACGGCGAGGGCGGCGCGGCCCGAGTCTTGGCCGCGCGGCCACGGCGTGTGGGGCCCTCGTGTGGCCCCCGCGTTGCCCTTCCGCCTACTTAAAGCCTTCGTCGCGAAACCCCCGATGCGAGAGCCACGATACGGAAAACCTTGCTGAGACGCCGCCGCCGCCAATCCCATCTCGGGGGATTACGGAGATCGCCTACGGCACCCTGCCGAGAGGGGAATCATCTCCCGGAGGACTCTTCACCGCCATGGTCGCCTCCGGAGTGATGAGTGAGTAGTTCACCCCTGGACTATGGGTCCATAGCAGTAGCTAGATGGTTGTCTTCTCCTCATGTGCTTCATTGTCGGATCTTGTGAGCTGCCTAACATGATCAAGATCATCTATCCGTAATTCTATATGTTGTGTTTGTCGGGATCCGATGGATAGAGAATACTATGTTATGTTGATTATCAATCTATTACCTATGTGTTGTTTATGATCTTGCATGCTCTCCGTTATTAGTAGAGGCTCTGGCCAAGTTTTTACTCTTAACTCCAAGAGGGGTATTTATGCTCGATAGTGGGTTCATGCCTCCATTAAATGCAGGACGGTGACGGAAAGTTCTAAGGTTGTGGATGTGCTTGTTGCCACTAGGGATAAAACATTGATGCTATGTCCGAGGATGTAGTTATTGATTACATTACGCACCATACTTAATGCAATTGTCCGTTGTTTGCAACTTAATACTTGGAAGGGGTTCGGATGATAACCCGAAGGTGGACTTTTTAGGCATAGATGCATGCTTGGATAGCGGTCTATGTACTTTGTCGTAATGCCCAACTAAATCTCACAATATTCATCATATCATGTATGTGCATTGTCATGCTCTCTTTATTTGTCAATTGCCCGACCGTAATTTGTTCACCCAACATGCTATTTATCTTATGGGAGAGACACCTCTAGTGAACTGTGGACCCTGGTCCATTCTTTTACATCGAATACAATCTGCTGCTATTGTTCTTTACTTGTTCTTTGCAAACAATCATCATCCACACTATACATCTAATCCTTTGTTACGACAAGCCGGTGAGATTGACAACCTCATTGTTTCGTTGGGGCAAAGTACTTTGGTTGTGTTGTGCAGGTTCCACGTTGGCGCCGGAATCTCTGGTGTTGCGCCGCACTACATCTCGCCGCCATCAACCTTCAACGTGCTTCTTGGCTCCTCCTGGTTCGATAAACCTTGGTTTCTTTCTGAGGGAAAACTTGCCGCCGTACGCATCACACCTTCCTCTTGGGGTTCCCAACGGACGCGTGTTGTACGCGTATCACCTACCCATGCTTGTTATTATGTGCTTATTTGATTTATTTTCTTACAAGATTCCTATACATAGGAAGTGGGTTAGACTTAAATTTGTTTCATATTTGCTCCTTGATGCTCTCTTTTGCTTAAATTCATATTTCTTATGTGAGCATCTTCTCAAATTACTGAGCCTAGTTGAAAGGTATTAAAGAAAAGCACTCTTGAAGATAACCCATGTTTTATTTCTGTAATTTTTTTGTTGAGTCTTGGAAGTTGTTACCTCTGTAATAAACTCTCCTTATTCTTTTTATTTTGTTTTTGCATCAAGGATAGCCTTTAATAGGAAGAAGGTAAGATTTGGGGAAGTTGTTGTCCTGAAACAGATTCTGTGTTGGCACCAACAAAAATCGTATTCCTAGCCAGGACGTCGGATTGATATGATATTTTTTGAGCATATGCCCCGGGTTATTATCTAACTTCAGTTAGTTTTGCACTTTTCTGTTTGAGCAACAGAGAATTTTCTAAAAAACTGATCTTTACCTGCTGTTCTGTTTTGATAGATTTCTGCCACTGTTTGTATTTTCCTCTTAATATTTTTATTTTTGAGTTCTTTTGAGAGAAGGAGATTTTAAAAGAAGTTGCTACATTAGCTAATATTGCAATGGATGTTTGACTTGTGTTAGAACTGAACCAAAGTGGAGTTGTTATTTTGTTTGCACTAATGCTGCTAATAAAAATTGTGTGAAGTTTTGTATATATGAAGGAAGTTTTCAAGTGTAGGGAGAGAAGAATGATGTGATGAGATGAAGTATGGACAAAAGCTCAAGCTTGGGGATACCCATTTAACCCCAAGGAATATCAAAGAGGTACAAGCGTTAAAGCTTGGGGATGCCCAAGGCATCCCCTTCTTCATCAACAGAAATATCAGGTCATCTTTCAAGACACTATATTTTTATTGCTTCATATGCTATGTGTTGTTCTTAGAGCGTCTTTATTTTAGTTTTTAGTTTTTTTTTGTTTGTTGTAGCATATGGTTGGATCCCAACATACTTGTTTTGGATAATGAAACACTCCATTTTCATTGCATAGAACACTCTAGTTTTCGCTCTTATTGTTCTGCGAGTGTTCTCTTTTACTAGTACTGCGTTTAGCTCTTGTTTTCCACTCGTATTTTGTTCAGAACTTGTTAGTTTTCTTTAGTTAGGTATTATTGTCTCTCTGGTCTTTATTGATTATTATCTATGAGAGTTGTTTCAAATAAATTGATTGGTGTTGGAGACGAGTAAAATATTTCATGCTTATAGTGGTGCAAAAAGGAAGCTTGTTTAGACCGTGGATTAGACTTTAGCATGTCATGTTGGATGTTATTTTAATTATATGCTTAGTAGTTATTGTGCTAGCATGACTTGTCTCAAATAGCTGAGAGTGCTTAATGTGCCATTGAAAGAATCATGTGGTGTTTCCATCATACAAAAGCATAATATTGTGGTATTCTCCTTTGATGCTTTAATTGGGTTGACTTGGCACATGCTTACACCATGTCATGATTACAAACCGGCCAGTCACCTCAAGACTCTATGATCATTTAGTTTTTGACTTGTAATATCACTTTATGCTTTGATTAATAATATTTTGTCACTATGCATGATTATGGCCATTATTGCTCTCTTAGTTGGTCACTCCCAATCTTTTGCTAGCCTTCACATGTAATGAGTATGAGCTCTACTCGTGCATCCAACTCCCAAAAACCAAATTTTGCCAATTGTGTCCACCATACCTACCTATATGTGGTATTTCACCGCTATTTCAAAGTGAATTGCTTGTGCACTACCTTTAAACCTTAAAAAATTATTACCTGTTTTGTGTTCCTGTTTTAGCTCATGAGGAAGTGTTGAATGTTTTATTGTCTCTTTCATGTTTATTTTGGCTTCACACCTTGACTAGCATGCATAATGTACTAGTCCCTAATATTGCAAAAATAGCAGGCAAGCAGGTGCCCAACCCACTAAATATAAATTAAACGCATAATCAAAATCTCCTAACACTATGGACTTGAGAAATCATGAACTTAACTTGTTCAAACAAATGATAAGATGAACTTTATTGTTCTCTCTATGGGAGCCGCTCTTGAAGCCATTAAACCTGAAAGGATGATAGATCATTTGATGTCATTCGTTGACATATACATACATACCTCTCAAAATA
This sequence comes from Lolium rigidum, assembly GCF_022539505.1. Classification (NCBI taxonomy): domain Eukaryota; kingdom Viridiplantae; phylum Streptophyta; class Magnoliopsida; order Poales; family Poaceae; genus Lolium; species Lolium rigidum. Next base: position 283,363,048 of record NC_061514.1, on the reverse strand, counting down.
AATTTTTAACACCTCTATTTTATTCAAAATAAAAAGCTCTAGCATATGAGTAATGTTGTTTCCCTCTACGCATGGCCTTTCTTTTAGTTTTATGTTGAGTCTTGATCTTCTAACTTTATGCACCAATTAAGAGAGCATAGTTGTCATTCTAAGTATAATGTGCATAGTCCCAAAATTTATTATTGATTGATTCATGATTATGTTATTGCTTGTTATTGAATTATTTGTATCTAGTCACCCTTTGAACTTTAAAGGTGTCCTATCATTTATGTTTTGCTATTCCACGAAGGACAAGTTGAATACCATTTCGCTATGTTTTCTCTATGCTAAAAAAACAAACAGTTGCTTTCAGTGCACTATTATTCATGATCTTTTGTTTGAGTTACTTCTCATGTTGTAACATAGTTGCTAAGTTCTATTGTTAGAATTATATCGATCATGCCTATGTTTAGAGTACTTTGATCTCAGCTCACAATGTTTTTACAATAACTTGATCAAGATTGTGTTGGCTGCATGTCACCTTAAAAATTATTTTTGTTATCACTTACCTACTCGAGGACGAGCAGGAGTTAAGCTTGAGGATGCTAATACGTTGCAAACGTATCTATAATTTTTGATGCTACATGCTTATTTTACACCAATTTCTATATGTTTTGTTTACATTTCGTGGCATTTTTATGCATTTTCTGGAACTAACCTATTGACAAGATGCCACAGTGTCAGTTCCTTGTATAGAAAATATTCTCAGAATTGGACGAAACGAAGGGCGAAGTTTCTATTTTACTATCACAAAAATGGAATCTAGAGGGGAGACGAAGAAGAGCCAGAAGGTGGCCACACCACCCTAGGCGCAGCCCACTCCCTAGCCGCGCCTAGGTATGGTGTGGGCCCCTCGGGCGCCCACCGACCTCGCCCTTCCGTCTATGTATTCATCTGTTTGGGAAAATCCTAAATACCCGAGCCTCCATCCACGAAAAGTTCCGTCGCCGCCGCCATCGTCGACCCTAGCTTGGGAGGGTTTTGAAGCTCTTCCCGGCACCCTACCGGAGAGGGACATCATCACCGGAGGCCTCTACATCGCCATGCCCGCCTCCGAGGTGATGCGTGAGTAGTTCATCTCTGGACTACGGATCCATAGCAGTAGCTAGATGGTTGTCCTCCACTTTATGCTTCATGATTAGATCTTGTGAGCTGCCTATCATGATCAAGATCATCTTTATGTAATGTTATATGTTGTGTTTGTTGGGATCCGATGAATATTGAATGGTTGAGATTGATTATGCACTTGTTGTATGTTATTTTTGATCTTGCATGCTCTCCGTTGCTAGTAGATGCTCTGGCCATGTATGTGCTTGTGACTTCAAGAGGGAGTATTTATGCTCGATAGTGGGTTCATGCCTCTAGTAATCTGGGAGAGTGACAATAACTTCTAGGGTTGTAGATGTGATGTTGCTACTAGGGAGAAAACAACAATGCTTTATCCAAGGATAATTATATTATTTACTTTACACACTTTACTTAATGCAATAATTTGTTGCTTGCAACTTAATACTGAAAAGGGTACAGATACTAACCGAAAGGTGGATTATTAGTCATAGATGCAGTTGGATTACGGTCTATGAATCTTGTTGTAATGCCCAAATGAGTTTCATAGTAATCATATTATCATGTATGGTCTTTATTCTGTCAATTACCCAGTTGTAATTTGTTTACCCAGCATGTTATTTATCTTTATGAAGAGACACCCCTAGTGAACTGTGGACCCCAGTCTTTTATTTTACACTGATAAATCCATCTACTGCAAGCACTGTTCTCTTTATTTCAGTGCAAACAAATATCTCTTTCCACACTATACGTTTAATCCTTTGTTTTCAACAAAACCAGTGAGATTGACAACCTCACTGTAAGTTGGGCCAAAGTATTTTGGTTGTGTGTGTGTGCAGGTTCCACGTTGTTGCTGACGCCGGTAGTGCGCCCTACCAAAGTCAGCTAGCAATACCTTCTGAAGTGATTTCTTTCTCATACTGGTCGATTAAACCTTGGTTTCTTACTGAGGGAAAATTTGTTGATGTGCTCATCATACCTTCCTCTTGGGGTTTCCCAACTGCGTGCTCTGCACAACATCACACGCAACCATGTCTATTTCTGACCGTTTAGTTTCAGAGAAGGCGTTGTGAAGCTCTGTGGTCTGTTGCCATCATGGGACATGCCTTAGTTCGATGGTGAAGTCAGACACAGAGAATGACATGGAAGCCGGGAACTGAAGACTGGCAATGACAGTTTGAGTCTTGGAGGTGTAGGGATTCGGGCTTGGTGATTTGTGTCTTGGAGCAACGGAACTAGCGAGTGGTTGCAACAACACATGAGGAATTCAGTGTCTAAACCTACAGGGTGAAAACCCAAGGCCTGACCTTAATTGGTTGTGTCTGGCGATGACCTTCTTGAAGGAATTGTTTTGTGAGTGCGGACTTTTCTCCGGGGTGAAAACCTATGGTCTTTGATCAGGTCGATTGTGGCGCTTGTGCACTGTTTCCTTGTTGAAGGCATCGCTTTTGGAGTTGATGGATTTCTGGTGGTGTTTTTGTACTGTTTGATCCGCTGTTACAATGAACTGTTCACTGTAGCTGGACTTTTTTAATGTAATTATTATTTCTTATTTTGGCTGTGTGCATCTGTATTGTCATTAGGTCACTATGTTATTGCAGAGGCCGAGTGTAATTGGTATCTTCGCGATATTAATATAATCTCTTTATCGAAAAAATTATGTTATATTTATAATTTTATAGACGGGCCTGTAGTCGGTCTGGAGCAATTTGGGTACCTCAAATAATGTCTTTCCTAAGAGAGGAATTGGGAAATGGAACTTGTAGAACAGATTGTATTGTAGCTTGTTTACCTCTATCTCTTGTTTAATCTCTGACTTTGTTGGAAAGCTGAAGATCTTGGAGTTTAAGTGGAATGTTATCTCTGATAATCCATGATCATGATCGGAGCGGTGGCTCCATGGTCGTAGAAGGATCAAGGACGATCAACCCTCGTTGTCCTCATGGGCACGTTCAGCCATAGATAAAAAGCTTGTCATCGCTAGCTGCGCGCAGTCAATGCGAAGAGAAGATAACAAGATCACCATCAATTCTTCGTCGTGCATTCCATGTGCCCCATCTAATCCTGTAATTCTTCAACAACCAGATTTCTAGCTTTCGATATCTGTCGGTTCTCGTGTTTGGATCTTCAACCAGCTGGTCCAGCTGCTGCTTGTCCCGTTCAAAGGACCCCCATGGGTATGGCCCTATATAGAGAGTACACTAGCTAGCTGTTTCACTGTACCTGCACACCTCGTCGGTGGCAGACCAGGAGTGAGCAAAGAGAGCCGCAATGGCGTCCTCCCTTCGCCATCGCGTGCTCTCGGCCTCACTCCTTGTCTGTGCCGTCGCGTTCACTTGTGTGTCCGGCAGTCTCGGTCCGATCACCACCAATGGCCAGAACTACAGCAAGGTATGCGACCCGGCCCGGTTCGCGTCCATGGGTCTCGACATGGGGGGCTTCCGGTACTGCGACGCCTCGCTGCCGTACCCGGACCGGGCGAAGGACCTCGTCGGCCGGCTGACGCTGGAGGAGAAGGTGCGCAACCTGGGCGACCGCGCGGAGGGCGCGGCGCGCGTCGGGCTGCCGCCGTACCGGTGGTGGGGCGAGGCCCTCCACGGCGTGTCGGACACCGGCCCTGGCGGCACGTGGTTCGGCGACGTGGTGCCCGGCGCCACCAGCTTCCCGCTCGTCATCAACAGCGCGGCGGCGTTCAACGAGACGCTGTGGCGCGCCATCGGCGGCGCGGTGTCGACGGAGATCAGGGCCATGTACAACCTGGGGCACGCGGAGCTCACGTACTGGAGCCCCAACATCAACGTGGTGCGCGACCCGCGCTGGGGCCGCGCCAGCGAGACGCCCGGCGAGGACCCCTTCCTCGTCGGACGGTACGCCGTCAGCTTCGTCCGCGCAATGCAGGACATACATGGACACGATGGCGCCACCGGAGCCGCCGACGCCGACCCTTTCTCCCGGCCCATCAAGGTGTCCAGCTGCTGCAAGCACTACGCCGCCTACGACGTGGACGCGTGGTTCACCGCCGACCGGTACACGTTCGACGCTAAGGTGGAGGAGCGCGACATGATCGAGACCTTCGAGCGGCCGTTCGAGATGTGCGTGCGGGACGGGGACGCGAGCTGCGTCATGTGCTCCTACAACCGCATCAATGGCGTCCCCGCCTGCGCCAACGCGCGGCTCCTCACCGAGACCGTCCGCGACGCGTGGCAGCTCCACGGCTACATCGTCTCCGACTGCGACTCCGTCCGCGTCATGGTCAGGGACGCCAAGTGGCTCGGCTACAACGGGGTTGAGGCCACCGCGGCGGCCATGAAGGCCGGGCTGGACCTCGACTGCGGCATGTTCTGGGAGGGCGCGCAGGACTTCTTCACCGCATTCGGCCTCGACGCCGTGAGGCAGGGGAAGCTGCGGGAGTCCGAGGTCGACAACGCGCTCAAGAACCTCTACGTCGTCCTCATGAGGCTTGGCTTCTTCGACGGGATCCCGGAGCTCCAGTCCCTCGGCGCCACCGACGTCTGCACGGAGGCGCACAAGGAGCTGGCTGCCGACGGTGCCCGGCAAGGGATGGTGCTCATCAAGAACGATCACGGCCGCCTCCCATTGAAGGCCGCAAATTCAGTTGCATTGGTCGGCCTTCTTCAGCACATCAATGCATCAGACGTCATGCTTGGAGACTACAGAGGTAGTAATTATTTAGTTGACTAACCATCCATCTGCACATTTTGTAAGTACACTGCTTAATTTCTGTTCGACAACTAATATGCTAGCTGCATTGTCATGTTCAGGAAAACCTTGCAGGGTTGTGACGCCATACGAGGGGATAAGCAAGGTGGCGAACGCCACGTCGTTGCACGCGTGCGACAATGGCGCGTGCGGCGCGCCGGGAGGGTGGGTAAAGACGGTGGACGCGACCATCGTCGTCGCCGGCCTCAACATGAGCGTGGAGAAGGAAGGCAACGACAGGGAGGACCTCCTGCTGCCATGGAACCAGACCAAGTGGATCAACGCGGTGGCTGCGGCCTCCCCGTCCCCGATCATCCTGGTGATCATCTCGGCCGGCGGCGTGGACATCTCCTTCGCGCAGAACAACTCCAAGATCGGCGCCATCGTCTGGGCCGGGTACCCCGGCGAGGAAGGCGGCACGGCCATCGCGGACGTGCTCTTCGGGAAGTACAACCCGGGCGGGAGGCTGCCGCTGACGTGGTACAGGAACGAGTACATCGGCAAGATCCCGATGACGTCCATGGCGCTGCGTCCCGTCGCCGACAAGGGGTACCCCGGCAGGACCTACAAGTTCTACGGCGGGCCGGAGATGCTCTACCCGTTCGGACACGGCCTCAGCTACACCAACTTTAGCTACGCGTCGGCCACCACCGGCGCGTCCGTCGCCGTGAAGACCGGCGCCTGGGAGTCATGCAAGCAGCTCACCTACAAGCCGGGGACGTCGGCCTCGCCGGCCTGCCCGGCCGTCAGCGTCGCCGGACACGCGTGCGAGGAGGAGGTCAGCTTCACGCTGACCGTGTCGAACGTCGGCGGCAGGGACGGCAGCCACGTCGTGGCGGTCTACACCGTGCCGCCGGCCGAGGTGGACGACGCGCCGCGGAAGCAGCTGGTGGCGTTCCAGAGGGTGTTCGTGCCCGCGGGGGGCGCCGTCCAAGTGCCGGTCACGCTCAACGTCTGCAAGGCGTTCGCCATCGTCGAGGAGACGGCGTACACCGTCGTGCCGTCGGGCGTCAGCACGGTCCTGGTCGGCGACGACGCCCTGTCATTCTCCTTCCCCGTCAAGATCGAGCTGGCAGCTGCATAGATTCTCTACGTACCCATTATTTTTTGAAGATCTTTTTACCCGAGATTGAGGGAAATTACAGGCATACACTGGGCACAAGTCGAAGCAAGTGTAATTAGTTGGCACTTTACACACACCGTGCTATACCAAGCATAACGTGGAAATTGATTGGGTGGGAAACTGAGGAATTTTGTGACCATTCTGTTCTGCTCCAATACATTATGTTTTGTAGTACAGGAAACCACCAGTATGGACCGCAACGCGACGCCGCAGCTCGCATGTGACCCTCTAAAAAACAGATGCTTGTGAATCACAAGTTGTTAGATGCTCCAAAATAAACTTTGCCAGTGGCTTTGATGTGGAACGGTAGTGTTAATTTGGCTGCATGCAAAACCTCGGATGCTGCCAAATTCTGATGGTGTAGTGATAGCTCAAGCATCTGTTCACTGGTCCTTATGTTGATTGTCCAAAATTGTGGGATGTTTGGCAAGTACTTGTAATGGTACTATTATATCCGTCCTCAAATAAGTGGGTATCTAGCTTTACATTTTGTTCATAAAAGAGTGTACTTCTATCTTTTCAATGCACTTTAAAGTAGCAAAAGTTACTTCTCTCGTCGCAAGGAAATCAAACTCAATAGTATTAAGCACATGTTCTCCTTGTTTTTTTTACATGCACTTAGTTCATTGGAGATGAAAGAATTAAAGATGGGAGAGATGTTGGTTTGCATCTTCCCAATATTTTTTTAATATGTTCCATAGGTTTTTTTAATTTTCGCATCAAACCATCCATGTCTTAAATCAGGAAATAGAATAAGAAGCTCATTGTTGTCCATTATGCCAAACTAGTGTAAACAAGAAACAAAAGGATGCAATTGCAGGATCTAAAGGAAATAACTTCGAGCACACACACAACGGCAACAGAAAAGTACTTTTACCTGGGATCAGAGTATGAGTGCCTTTTACCTTTCCTCCCCGGCAACGGCGCCAGAAAATAGCTTGATGTCTACGGGTGCTTCTATTCTTGTAGACAGTGTTGGGCCTCCAAGAGCAGAGGTTTGTAGAACAGCAGCAAGTTTCACTTAAATGGATCACCCAAGGTTTATCGAACTCGGGGAGGAAGAGGTCAAAGATATCCCTCTCATGCAACCCTGCAACCACAAAGCAAGAAGTCTCTTGTGTCCCCAACACACCTAATAGGTGCACTAGTTCGGCGAAGAGATAGTGAAATACGGGTGGTATAAATAAGTATGAGCGATGGCAACGACACCGGAAAAGTGCTTTACCCGGGACGAGTAAACAAGCGGTAGTAACGCAGTAAAACGGTAAACAAGCGGCGATAGCGATATTTAGGAACAAGGCCTAGGGATTAGACTTTCACTAGTGGACACTCTCAACTTTGATCACATAACAGAATAGATAAATGCATACTCTACACTCTCTTGTTGGATGATGAACACCACTAATTGCGTAGGATTACACGAACCCTCAATGCCGGAGTTAACAAGCTCCACAATATTCAATGTTCATATTTAAATAACCTTAGAGTGCATGACAGATCAACACAACTAAACCAAGTACTAACATAGCATGCATACTGTCACATTCACACTATGTAGGAGGAATAGATCACATCAATACCATCATAGCAATAGTTAACTTCATAATCTACAAGAGATCACAATCATAGCCTACGCCAAGTACTAACACGGATGCACACACTGTCACCATTACACCGTGCAGGAGGAATAAAACTAGTTTAATAACATCACTAGAGTAGCACATGGATAAATTGTGATACAAAACACATTGCAATCATAAAGGGATATAAATAAGCACTTCACTATGCCATTCATAACAGATGAATAAGTATTACGTGAAATATAGCCTAAGAGACCCACACGGTGCACACCTTGTCACCTTTACACACGTGGGACAAGGAGTCTCCGGAGATCACATAAGTAAAACCCACTTGACTAGCATAATGACATCTACATTACAAGCATCATCATATGAATCTCAATCATGTAAGGCAGCTCATGAGATTATTGTATTGAAGCACATAGGAGAGAGATGAACCACATAGCTACCGGTACAGCCCCGAGCCTCGATGGAGAACTACTCCCTCCTCATGGGAGACAGCGAGCGTTGATGGAGATGGCGGTGGTGTCGATGGAGGAGCCTTCCGGGGCACTTCCCCGTCCCGGCGGCGTGCCGGAACAGAGACTCCTGTCCCCCAGATCTTGGCTTCGCGATGGCGGCGGCTCTGGAAGGTTTCTCGTACCGTGGCTTTTTCGTATCGAAGTTTTAGGCCAGGGACCTTTATATAGGCGAAGAGGCGGCGTCAGAAGGTCAACGAGGCGACGACACGCTAGGGGGACGCGGGCCACCCCCAGGCCGCGCCGGCCTACCATCTGGTGGGCCTGTGGCCCCCTCCGGCGACTCTCGGGTGTTCGGATGCTTCCGGGGATTCTAAGATGCTGGGCGTTGATTTCGTCCGATTCCGAGAATATTTCCTTACTAGGATTTCTGAAACCAAAAACATCAACTGGCCCTTCGGCATCTCGTCAATAGGTTAGTTCCGGAAAACGCATAAATATGATATAAAGTATGCATAAAACATGTAGATATCATCAATAATGTGGCATGGAACATAAGAAATTATCGATACGTCGGAGACGTATCGGCATCCCCAAGCTTAGTTCTCGCTCGTCCCGAGCAGTAAACGATAACAAAGATAATTTCGGAGTGACATGCCATCATAACCTTGATCATACTATTGTAAGCATATGTAATGAATGCAACGATCAAAACAATGGTAATGACATGAGTAAACAACTGAATCATAAAGCAAAGACTTTTCATGAATAGCACTTCAAGACAAGCATCAATAAGTCTTGCATAAGAGTTAACTCATAAAGCAATAATTTCATAGTAACGGCATTGAAACAACACAATGGAAGATTAAGTTTCAGCGGTTGCTTTCAACTTATAACATGTATATCTCATGGATAATTGTCAACATAGAGTAATATAACAAGTGCAATAGGCAAGTATGTAGGAATCAATGCACAGTTCACACAAGTGTTTGCTTCTTGAGGTGGAGAGAGATAGGTGAACTGACTCAACATAAAAGGTAAAAGAATGGCCCTTCGCAGAGGGAAGCATTGATTGCTATATTTATGCTAGAGCTTTGGTTTTGAAAACATAAAGAGAGCATAAAAGTAAAATTTTGAGAGGTGTTTGTTGTTTTCAACGAATGGTAGTGGGCACTCTAACTACCTCATCAACCAGACTTTCAAGAGCAGCTCCCATGAAGGACGTTATCTCTACCAAGCAAGGTAGATCATCCCTCTTCTCTTTTGTTTACACATGTACTTTAGTTTAGTTTTTCTTTATTTATGGATGACACTCCTCCCAACCTTTTTCTTACACAAGCCATGGCTAACCGAATCCTCGGGTGCCTTCCAACATTCACATACCATGGAGGAGTGTCTATTTGCAAAATTAAGTTGCATACTGATGAATCAGAGCAAAACATGTGAAGAGAATTATTAATTAAGGTTAATTAATTGGGGCTGGGAATCCCATTGCCAGCTCTTTTTGCAAAATTATTGGATAAGCGGATGTGCCACTAGTCCATTGTGAAAGTCTGTCAAAAGTAAATGACAAGATCGAAAGATAAAACACCACATACTTCCTCATGAGCTATAAAACATTGACACAAATAAGAGGTGATAAATTTTGAATTATTTAAAGGTAGCACTCAAGCAATTTACTTTGGAATGGCGGAGAAATACCATGTAGTAGGTAGGTATGGTGGACACAAATGGCATAGTGGTTGGCTCAAGGATTTTGGATGCATGAGAAGTATTCCCTCTCGATACAAGGCTTAGGCTAGCAAGGTTATTTAAAACAAACACAAGGATGAACCGGTGCAACACAAAACTCACATAAAAGACATATTGTAAACATTATAAGACTCTACACCGTCTTCCTTGTTGTTCAAAACTCAATACTAGAAATTATCTAGACCTTAGAGAGACCAATTATGCAAACCAAATTTTAGCAAGCTCTATGTATTTCTTCATTAATGGGTGCAAAGTATATGATGCAAGAGCTTAAACATGAGCACAACAATTGCCAAGTATCAAATTATCCAAGACATTTTATCAATTACTACATGTAGCATTTCCCGTTTCCAACCATATAGCAATGAACGAAGCAGTTTCAACCTTCGCCATGAACATTAAAAGCTAAGAACACATATGTTCATACGAACCAGCGGAGCGTGTCTCTCTCCCACACAAGCATGATGGATCATATTTTATTCAAACAAAAACAAAAAACAAAAGCACACAGACGCTCCAAGTAAAGTACATAAGATGTGACCGAATAAAAATATAGTTTCAGGAGAGGAACCTGATAATTTGTCGCTGAAGAAGGGGATGCCTTGGGCATCCCCAAGCTTAGATGCTTGAGTCTTCTTGAAATATGCAGGGGTGAACCACCGGGGCATCCCCAAGCTTAGACTTTTCACTCTTCTTGATCATAGTATATCATCCTCCTCTCTTGACCCTTGAAAACTTCCTCCACACCAAACTCAAAGCAAACTCATTAGAGGGTTAGTGCATAATAAAAATTCACATGTTCAGAGGTGACACAATCATTCTTAATACTTCTGGACTTTGCATAAAGCTACTGGACATTAATGGATCAAAGAAATTCATCCAACATAGCAAAAGAGGCAATGCGAAATAAAAGGAAGAATCTGTCAAAACAGAACGGTCCAGTAAAGATGGATTTTATTGAGGCACCAGACTTGCTCAAATGAAAATGCCCAAATTGAATGAAAGTTGCGTACATATCCGAGGATCACGCACGTAAATTAGCTTAATTTTATGAGCTACCTACGGGGAGGCAGGTCGAAATTCGTGACAGACAAAGAAATGCATTCTTGCGCAGTAATCCAAATCTAGTATGAACTTTACTATCAAAGACTTTACTTGGCACAACAATGCAACAAAATTAAGATAAGGAGAGGTTGCTACGGTAGTAACAACTTCCAAGACACAAATACAAAATAAAATACTGTAGCAAAATAAACACATGGGTTATCTCCCAAGAAGTTCTTTCTTTATAGCCATTAAGATGGGCTCAGCAGTTTTAATGATGCACTCGTAAGAAATAGTATTTGAAGCAAAAAGAGAGCATCAAGAAGCAAATTCAAAACACATTTAAGCCTAACATGCTTCCTATGCATAGGAATCTTGTAAATAAATAAGTTCATGAGGAGCAAAGTAACAAGCATAGGAAGATAGAACAAGTGTAGCTTCAAAAATTTCAGCACATAGAGAGGCATTTTAGTAACATGAAAATTTCTACAACCATATTTTCCTCTCTCATAATAAATTTCAGTAGAAACATGAGCAAACTCAACAATATAACTATCACATAAAGCATTCTTATCATGAGTCTCATGCATAAAATTATTACTCTCCACATAAGCATAATCAATTTTATTGGTAATAGTGGGAGCAAATTCAACAAAGTAGCTATCATTATTATTTTCATCATCAAATATAGGAGGCATAGTATAATCATAATCAAATTTATCCTCCATAACAGGCGGTAACAAAAGACTACTATCATTATAATCATCATATATGGGAGGCAAAGTATCATCAAAGTAAATTTTCTCCTCAATGCTTGGGGGACTAAAAATATCATGCTCATCAAAGCCAGCTTCCCCAAGCTTAGAATTTTCCATATCATTAGCAACAATGGTGTTCAAAGCGTTCATACTAATATGTTCCATAGGTTTTTTAATTTTCGCATCAAACCATCCATGTCTTAAATCAGGAAATAGAATAAGAAGCTCATTGTTGTCCATTATGCCAAACTAGTGTAAACAAGAAACAAAAAGATGCAATTGCAGGATCTAAAGGAAATAGCTTCGAGCACACACACAACGGCAACGAGAAAAGTACTTTTACCCGGGACCGAGTATGAGTGCCTTTTACCTTTCCTCCCCGGCAACGGCGCCGGAAAATAGCTTGATGTCTACGGGTGCTTCTATTCTTGTAGACAGTGTTGGGCCTCCAAGAGCAGAGGTTTGTAGAACAGCGAGCAAGTTTCCCTTAAGTGGATCACCCAAGGTTTATCGAACTCGGGGAGGAAGAGGTCAAAGATATCCCTCTCATGCAACCCCGCAACCACAAAGCAAGAAGTCTCTTGTGTCCCCAACACACCTAATAGGTGCACTAGTTCGGCGAAGAGATAGTGAAATACAGGTGGTATAAATAAGTATGAGCAAGTGGCAACGGCACCGGAAAAGTGCTTTGCCCGGGACGAGTAAACAAGCGGTAGTAACACAATAAAACGAGTAAACAAGCAGCGATAGCGATATTTAGGAACAAGGCCTAGGGATTAGACTTTCACTAGTGGACACTCTCAACTTTGATCACATAACAGAATAGATAAATGCATACTCTACACTCTCTTGTTGGATGATGAACAGCACTAATTGCGTAGGATTACACGAACCCTCAATGCCGGAGTTAACAAGCTCCACAATATTCAATGTTCATATTTAAATAATCTTAGAGTGCATGACAGATCAACACAACTAAACCAAGTACTAACATAGCATGCACACTGTCACCTTCACACTATGTAGGAGGAATAGATCACATCAATACCATCATAGCAATAGTTAACTTCATAATCTACAAGAGATCACAATCATAGCCTACGCCAAGTACTAACACGGATGCACACACTCTGTCACCATTACACCGTGCGGGAGGAATAAAACTAGTTTAATAACATCACTAGAGTAGCACATGGATAAATTGTGATACAAAACACATTGCAATCATAAAGGGATATAAATAAGCACTTCACTATGCCATTCATAACAGTGAATAAGTATTCTGTGAAATATAGCCTAAGAGACCCACACGGTGCACACACCGTCACCTTTACACACGTGGGACAAGGAGTCTCCGGAGATCACATAAGTAAAACCCACTTGACTAGCATAATGACATCTAGATTACAAGCATCATCATATGAATCTCAATCATGTAAGGCAGCTCATGAGATTATTATATTGAAGCACATAGGAGAGAGATGAACCACATAGCTACCGGTACATGCCCCGAGCCTCGATGGAGAACTACTCCCTCCTCATGGGAGACAAGCAGCGTTGATGGAGATGGCGGTGGTGTCGATGGAGGAGCCTTCCGGGGGCACTTCCCCGTCCCGGCGGCGTGCCGGAATAGAGACTCCTGTCCCCCAGATCTTGACTTCGCGATGGCGGCGGCTCTGGAAGGTTTCTCGTACCGTGCTTTTTTCGTATCGAAGTTTTAGGTCAGGGACCTTTATATAGGCGAAGAGGCGGCGTCAGAAGGTCAACGAGGCGACGACACGCTAGGGGGGCGCGGGCCACCCCCAGGCCGCGCCGGCCTACCATCCGGTGGGCTCGTGGCCCCCTCCGGCGACTCTCGGGTGTTCCGGATGCTTCCAGGGATTCTAAGATGCTTGGGCGTTGATTTCGTCCGATTCCGAGAATATTTCCTTACTAGGATTTCGAAACCAAAAACAGCAGAAAACGACGAATCGGCCCTTCGGCATCTCGTCAATAGGTTAGTTCCGGAAAACACATAAATATGACATAAAGTATGCATAAAACATGTAGATATCATCAATAATGTGGCATGGAACATAAGAAATTATCGATACGTCGGAGACGTATCACCACTTACTATATTTAACTGTGGTCACATGCTCCCTAAGAATCACCGAGAGTTTTATGGCGTTTTAAATGCAATCGTATGCTGACATTCCACATGATATCTACAACCATGGTGGCTAATGGTTCATTAATACACTACATAATACATAAGTGATATATGTTAGATCATTTTCGTTGGTCGATTTATGTATCGATTAATGTGATCCGTGATTGTAATACTCTGAATTTTGAACTTCATAATAAAGATGGATATATGCATTGGTTGATGTAGAAGCTGAAGTTATACTCTTCTTCACTGTTCACCACAACACCCTTCCCTCACGTCAACTCATTTCCATGTTCACATGTGCATCGATGGTTAGCTCAATGGGTTCTTTATCAATGTGGGGTCACTTTATTTTATGCCAAGCGGTGCCCTCCTTGTGTGGTTGGTGCCGTAATTTTTTTTATTTCAGATCAGTGGTGATGTGTTAGCATTTCAGGCAAATGGGCACCAACACCACCGTAGAGGGCTTAATTGAAAACAATGTGTACATTTTATTAACTCATGATTGCCTGCTTCTATAATAGTTTTGCCGAAATATTTTTCTTCATAAAAATTGGCATATGAAAAATATTTTTCTTCATGGGCTTAACTCATGATTGCCCAAAAAAGAAAAACAAGGTCCTTCGCGCCGGGTTGGGTCGGTTCGCGCGGCGTTGCCTTAGTTACCGCCCCGGCCCACCCGAAAGCAAAGCCCAACCCGCGTCGGTTACAGCCTCGGAGTAATAATCCTTGGCCGACGCAGAATCCAACTGGCCCGGTACGACAACAAGACAACGGAGCCCGCGCCGGGCTGGTGTGGTAGACGGCCATCGTCCCCACTTCCGTCGCAAATCCTCCGCACCGTCTCAAATCCCCAAACCCTAGCGAACCCCGACTCGCCGCGACGATGCCGTCGGCGGCCGCGGGCCCGGCGGCGGTGGCTCCTCCGCCGCCGAAGCCCTCCGCCCCCGCCGCCCTCCCGTTCGCCGGGATCTCCCCGGACCTCTACCCGACGGAGGACGACCTGCCCTACGAGGAGGAGATCCTGCGGGAGCCGTTCAAGCTCAAGGGGTGGTGGCGCTACCTGGTCGCCCGCGCCACCTCCCCCTTCCCCAAGCGCGCCGTCATCTACGAGCGCGCGCTCAAGGCGCTCCCGGGCAGCTACAAGCTCTGGCACGCCTACCTCCGCGAGCGCCTCGACCACGCGCGCCCCCACCCCATCACCCACCCGGCCTACTCCTCCCTCAACAACACCTTCGAGCGCGCGCTCGCCACCATGCACAAGATGCCGCGCGTCTGGGCGCTCTACCTCGCCTCGCTGCTCGACCAGCGCCTGCTCACGCGCGGCCGCCGCGCCTTCGACCGCGCGCTCCGCGCGCTGCCCGTCACGCAGCACGACCGCATCTGGCCGCTCTACCTGCGGCTCGCGTCGCTGCACGCCTGCCCCGTCGAGACCTCCTTCCGCGTCTTCCGCCGCTACCTCCAGTTCGACCCCTCCCACGCCGAGGACTTCATCGAGTTCCTCGTCTCATCTAACCGCTGGCAGGAGGCCGCCGACCGCCTCGCGTCCGTGCTCAACGACGACGGCTTCCGCTCCGTCAAGGGCAAGACCAGGCACCAGCTCTGGCTCGAGCTCTGCGACATCCTCACCAAGCACGCCGACGAGGTGGCCGGGCTCAAGGGGGACGCCATTCTGCGGGGCGGGATACGCAAGTTCACCGACGAGGTCGGCAAGCTGTGGACCTCGCTCGCCGATTACTACGTCAGGAGGACCCTCTATGAGAAGGCGAGGGACGTGTTCGAGGAAGGGGTTGCTTCGGTCATGACAGTGCAGGAGTTCAGTGTGGTGTTTGAGGCATATACGCAGTTTGAGCAGAGTATGCTGGCCGCAAAGCTGGAGGCAGCTGAAGAGGACGACGGGGGTGAGGGGAGCGACGAGGATGACAGGAAGAGTGGGATGGACAAGCTATCCAAGAAATTCCTTGCTGGGTGCTGGTTGACTGATGAAGATGATACTGATTTGAGGCTCGCAAGGTTTGAGCGGCTATTGGATCGCAGACCAGAGCTCCTTAGCAGTGTTCTGTTGAGACAGAATCCACATAATGTGGAGGAGTGGCACAGGTGAGACTTCATGTGGCATATCCATTATCAGTTATTTCTTCTTTCCTCGCATTATAATCCACTAAAAATCAATGTTGATCAATCCATTCAATGCATTTTTCTCAAGGAGGACAAGCTTATGATTCTTTAGTGCATAGCAAGTTGCAAATATATGTGCCTAGTTTTTTTTTTAATTTCTCAGCCTAGTAATGCATTTTAGGTGGTTGTCAACTTGATGATGGAATTGGCTAACAGTGCAACAATATTTGCAGGAGGGTAAAACTTTTCGAGAAGGAGCCTGCAAGGCAAGTAGCGACATATGTTGAGGCTGTGAAAACTGTGGACCCAATGAAGGCAGTCGGGAAACCTCATACTCTATGGGTGGCATTTGCAAAGATGTATGAGAAACATAACCGTTTAGATAGTGCTGAAGATATCTTTAAAAAGGCTACACAAGTGAACTATAAGGTAGCGGACCACTTGGCTACAGTTTGGTGTGAATGGGCGGAGATGGAACTGCGCAACCAAAACTTTGACAAGGCGATTGAGCTGATGAGGTTAGCAACAGCAGAGCCCTCTGTTGAGGTGAAGAGGCGAGGTATAATATATTTTCCTGAGTTGTGTTGATTTCTTGTGTACTCCCTCCGTTCTGATTTAGTCTACATTCTAGAAAAAATAAGACAAACTAGTATTGCATTTATTAGTACTACTTAGATATGTTAACAACCAATCCAAGCTACATTGAAAATAGCAACATCCAATAAAGAGAGCAAAACCACTTCGTTTTCAGTGTTATTATTCACTAAAAGCTTAGATTATTTTAGAACAAATTTTGGGGCTAGAGTGTAGAGTACTTCAGAAAGGAGGGGCTATTTGACAAATCATTTTTGCTAACAATTTGTATTTTCAGCTGCTGCTGAGGGAGATGAGCCGGTCCAGCTGAGATTACATAAATCTCTGAAACTATGGAGTTTCTATGTTGATCTGGAGGAGAGCCTTGGATCGCTGGAAACAACCCGTGCTGTTTACGAGAGAATATTAGATTTAAGAATTGCCACTCCTCAAATAATTCTTAATTATGCGTTTCTTCTTGAGGTAGGATCTTTGTTCAAAGCACACACTTTTGAAGTTTCAAGTAGACTTTATTACATGGATATACAATGGTTGTTTACTGTTTTCTTCCTCTGCAGGAGAACAAGTATTTCGAAGATGCATTCAAAGTGTTTGAAAGAGGTGTAAAAATATTCAAGTATCCTCATGTTAAGGATATTTGGGTTACCTACCTCACGAAGTTTGTAAAGAGGTACCAGCGAAGCAAGCTAGAGCGGGCAAGAGAGCTGTTCACTGAAGCTGTCCAAAAGGTTAATAGAAACTTAACCCTTCTTGAATTTTGTCATCAGTCTACTTGAACTGCCTGTTATTAATGCTATTACCAACTTATATTTGTCAAATTATGCTTCTAATTTATCACTAGTGACCTGATCACAAATTTTGTCTGAGCTTTGTTTTGCTACTTAAGAATATGCCATAGTAGTTCTTGATCAGTGATGCCATAAGAATATGCCTGTAATTAATGATGTTACCAACTTATATTTGTCAAATTATGCTTCTAATTTATCACTAGTGACCTGATCACAAATTTTGTCTTTGCTTTGTTTCGCTACTTAAGAATATGCCATAGTAGTTCTTGATCAGTGATGTGATTTTATTGTTGTTGCGTGGATTTTGCTATTACCATTTGGCATTTGCACTCGTTGCTTTCTTGTTTTGCCTCGGAACCTTTTGTTGCCGCTTCTCGTTATGTACACTTGCTTATTTAGACATACCCCCTAGGTTCATTTAAACCTTTTTTTCCTGCATGGCATGATCATCTAAACTATCATGTTCCATATATTGTCTTGTTACTTACATTTGCTTCTTTGTATCAGGCTCCACCGGATGAAAAGAAGGCCTTATATTTGCAATATGCTAAACTGGAGGAAGACTATGGACTCGCAAAACGTGCAATGAATGTATACGATGAAGCTGTAAGAGCTGTTCCTAACGGTCAAAAGATGAGTATGTATGAAATATACATAGCACGTGCTGCTGAACTTTTCGGTGTTCCAAGGACCAGACAAATATATGAGGTAAGCTTATTATCCTCGTTTGTATTCTTCTTTTCTGTTTCATGCTTTTTAGTTTTGGGAACGGTACTGTTAAGTCCCTGTTTCGAGACAATGCGGTATTTTAGAAAAATGAGTACATTTATAGTGATCCCAGCTTCTTAATTATGTTTCTTACTGTTTAGTTGCATTAGTTAGTAATGCATGAACCTTCTATGCTCGCTCTAATGACTAAATTGGGGTATAAAGAAATTCACCAGTCATTTATCCGTGCATCACACCCTAGATTTAGCCTGTCAGGCCCTTCAGTATCGGAAAATGTACTTACTTTATTCTGCTGTGCTTCTTGGCATCTTTGCAGCAAGCTATAGAATCTGGTCTCCCAGATAGAGATGTTATGACAATGTGCATGAAGTTTGCGGAACTTGAAAGAAATCTTGGAGAAATCGACCGTTCGCGTGCTATTTATATCCATGCCTCCAACTATGCCGATCCAAACTCTCATCCAGAGTTTTGGAAAAAGTGGAATGACTTCGAGATCCAACACGGTAATGAAGATACGTTCAGGGAGATGCTTCGCATCAAGCGTACAGTGGCCGCTAGCCGCAGTCAGGTATGTCACATGGATCAACTCTATAGACAATTAGACATCAAGAAGCATCCTTGTATCGTAAACTGATGTTGTACTTATGTGCCATGTGCAGACTCATTTCATCCTTCCTGAGTACTTGATGCAAAGGGACCAGAGGCTAACCATGGATGAGGCGGTGGACACTCTGACACGTGCTGGTGTTCCTCAGGATGAGATGGCGGCCCTAGAAAGGCAACTAGTTTCTGAACCATCCTCGGCGCCAGCTGCAGCTCCAAGCACCAGTACGACTCCCGCTAACAGAATGATGAACTTTGTTAGTGCTGGAGCAGAGGTGCGGGCTGAGAGCAGCACAGAACAGGCTGCTGCTAACAATGAGGACATCGAGCTGCCTGATGAAGAGAGTGATGAGGAGGCGGATGTCCAAATCGAAGAGAGGAGTGTTCCTGCTGCTGTGTTTGGAGAGCTTGGCAAGAGAGCTGCAGAGAACAGGGAGGAAAGCTCTTCTGCTCAAGAGAACGAGCAGCAGCTGGGCGCTCTCGAGAGAATTAAGCGAAGGCGTCAATAGGGTCTCCTATTAAGAATGTAATCCCAGTAACTGGCGCTGAGCTCAATGATGTTGTAGTTGTTACGTGTAATCATTTTCTTGTTGGCGTTTGCTCTTCTTGTACAAGAATTTTACAGGAGTCCAGTCTTGATCAACAACAGTTTTTTTGTGTACAAACTAGAACTCTTGGGGTGTCATGCCCATTTTTTTTTTATGAAAAATTGTTGATTCCAAGGAATGAACATTGGAACTAGCAATATATGCTTCCGTTGGGCTTTGCACTGAGAAATATACTCATTTTTCTTTAGGAAAATTTAATATTTATTCCTCAAATTTGAATCCAATGAGTGAGCTACTAGTTAGTAGAAAACACAAAAGAAATGAAAAAGTAGCTGTAAGAACTGTACAGTTTTCCCTACTATTTCCATCTCGATCCCTCCCATCTTCTGATCTTCAGGCATTTTTCACTACTCATTTGTACTAGTACAAAAGAATCAATCCTCTTGAAATTACAGCCTCCTTGCCAGTGATCCTGAACTTGCATCAGAACTAAGAATGCATCACTTCAGGTAATCTGCGCCGTCCAGAAAGCGCGCATACTCTGTCCCGTTGAGTTTGCTGTTCACATCCTCCCAGTTCCAGATAAGGTCTGGAAGCGGACGTGTATGAATCTTCACTTGCCTGCTGACCAGTTTCCTCACTGGAACACCGAGGAACTTTTGCACCTGGAGTAATGCCTGCACACACAGATACGCCATTAAAGTAACCTGCAAAGTTATTGATCCGTCACTAGGGCATTCAAATGTGTTCAGTACATTTCTGTTGCTGATTATGTCCTCGTAGTAGAGGATCATGCGCCGTGTCGTGTTGAAGTAGTCCAAGCAATCTCCCATGTACTTCTCAACATCCCTGATGTTTGAAATCAGAGTTGACACGTCCAGTTCTGGTTTGAATTTCGCTAGTATCTCAGCCTGGCCCAGAACAAGATATACTGATCAGATGAATGCACTAATCAATATGACCAACAGGTTGCAGATCAGAAGACAGTTAAAAGTTGAAGTGGATCAAAGTGCAGATCTCAACATTAGTTTTAGCATTGAGAGCGCAGTAAGTAGTTCAGAACCCAAGCAAGGAAACAAGGGTAGCGTTATTTATACGAAAGAACGCATGGCTCATTCCGATATTGCACATGCATATTATATCCATATTTACAAAATGGGCAGAGAGTAATACTAACCCAAATAGAAAAATGTGAGGGAACAGAGCAAAGTTTTATTGCAGTAAATTTATTTGAATTGTGAATAGAAGATACCTCTTCTTCCGAGTGAACATGAGATTTGTGGGTTCCATTCAGTTGCTTTGCATCTCTGTCATAGTTGTTGGCCAATACAGAGATAAGTCTGCGCAATGTGTTTCTCCTGAATAGAAATATCAGAGAGACACCCTTCTTGTTCAAATAACTAAGTATATCATCATGATAGTCCATAAACCCCTGGAGAACACGATGATATCAGTTAATGGCACGCATAATTAAATTATGCATTAGTTACCTGTAGGCACAATTTTGCTAAAGCTAATGATGCACCGAACAATACGAACACCAACATCAATAATCTTGAATAACCACCCTGGGTTTTAGACAAGTTCAGTGTTGTTAACATGACAGGACGTAACACTGAGAACTGAGAACTACAGGCATATTACGCTGTGATACATTAAAAAATTCTAACTGCAGGCTTAGCAGAATCCGAACCCCTGGCGAGCAAACCAGATCATAAGACCAGTCTGAACTAGACTAGTATAAGTAACTATGGAAAGGCTGAGGCTCTGCTTCAAAGTGTTTACTTTCTGAAATCATGACCGACAGAGCAGCCAGACTACCAAATAAATTCTGAACCTTCAAATTCACATTGAGCAAGAAAAAGGTGGAGGTTAAAATACCTGATTCAGCATCCACTTGAACCCAAACGCAGCCGTGCACTCATTTTTTGCCGCACTCGTGGACCAGTCCAAGTTATACAGTTTGTCGAGTGCTTGTACGATAGACGATATATTTTCTCTTCTATCCATTCTATTAAATATTTCGCCGTTCGAGCTGATGTTAGGGTGGCTATTTAGCAGCGTCTCAAACCATCCACTTCCTGATCTCTGCATCGACACGATCGCAAAAAACCGAACAGGAGTACACGAGCATTCCGCCCTACATCAGGAAACAGAACGGCACAACATGTGTCAGACGAAAATCTGCATACACAATAAGGGGGATGTTGGTAGAGAGTTTATCCATCCAAAGAGGAAACCGACCTGCTATAACCCTCTGGTTTTGGGAAGTGCACATATGGCAGCTCCCCATCCGGAACAACAGGCCTTGTGCAAACATGTCCTGTCTGTTCTTCTGCACCGTTATCCCCTCCTTTGTTCTCTAGCCTAATCTGGTTGAAGGAGAGGTAGCATACATAGAGACCGAACAGCGCGATGAGGAACACGAGACTCTGCCGTGGCGGTAGTGGTGCCACCTTGGAACCCTTAAGCGAGTATGGGTGCTGCAAGTAGCAAAATTAAGTTCAGTATTGTTGGTAACAAATGAACAGAGAGCACCAAATTCAGAAGTAGCACCTGTACCATCTTCTGCTCGCAGGTTGCAACACAAGAACCTACTGCCGGTTTCTGGTCCTCCTTCTTGCCCAAAGTAAATTAACATGTTGAGTGCTCATGGATATCAGCGACCCGCCATGTGCGTCCTGGTAGATCACAGAGATCCTGCAGTCAGCAACCCTCCATGGAAATACAGTCCAGCAGCAAGAACCAGTTCAAAAGGCGCGCTTCAGAAACTTACCAGACCGCAATTGGATGGGGGGTAAGGAAGACTAGAGAACCCTAGGCGGAGAGGAGAGAAACCCTGGAACAGGATTTAGCAGCGGTGAGGAATGGCGGAAAAAGGAGAAGCCGGAGCCAAGCGCTCCACGAAATGCTGACCCGAATCGCCCACCGAGAGAGTCTTGAGGGCGGAAACCAAGAATCCCCTGGTTGGATTTGAGCTCCGGAATGGCGGGGAATCCCACCAGAAAGGAAGAAGAGAAGAAATACCCAAAGCCGGCTCGCTCGCTGGAGCAAGGCGAGGAGAACCCAGGTGAGATTTAGCACAAGACGGACCTCACCAGCTAGGGATATCGGAGAAAGGGGGCAAGATCCTGACGAAAGGGTCACATGAACAACCCTCGCCTGGTTCGTCAGCAAATACCGACAGCTTCCTCTTCCTCTCTGTGATTTCTTGGTTTATAATAATGGGAGACGACAGAGCAGGAACGAGTTTGGTTTACAAGAATGAGCAAGAGATAATCAAGTAGTCCAAGGAAATGAGTTTCGAATTTAATTATCCCCAGAGGTTTGCAAGATTCGGAAGAATTGACTGACGACAGCAAGATTGGGGAGATTTTAGTTAACGCGGAAGGATTAGTAGGTAAGCAAAGGGAGCTGCTGCGAAACTCAAAGTGCAGAGTGCAGACGGAGTAAAAGACGAGAGAGAAAAGAGGGGTCTGAGCACATCGATGAGCTGGACTTGGTCTTGGTGGACCATCAATTTAAAACACAAGGAGAGATGATGTTGGTAATTTGAAACTTTGGATCTGGCTGGTGGAACCAACTCTCCCTTCACCCTCCCCTCCTCTCTAGATTTAGGAGCCGCGCCCTTGTCCCTTTGATCTCTTCTCTTCAGGTTAGGTTAGGACGCGTTTGGTAGGCTGGATGGACCTTGGCTCGCATCGGGCTAACAAATTTCGGCCCGTTTGGATGCCTGCAGGCCACTGCGTTCTTGCATGAACGGGGTTTTAAAGCACCCCCGGGACAAGCCCTGGAGGAACGCCCGGAATGACAGTTTCTCCGGGGCCAGGCCCGTTGCGACCAGAAGCCTGCACGCGTGGAGAAGGGAGACGGAGACGCCGCGTCCCTTCGGGAACACGCGTCATAATTAGCCTCACCGCACCCCTCTCCTTCCTCTCACCCGCGACCGCACTTTCACCTCCCCCAAACTATCACATCACCCGGCGATTCCCCTCCCGCCGACCAACCCGCCGCACGGCCGCACGGAGGAGCGCCGGTACCGGTGGAGGAGACGTCGGCAAGCATCATCGGGACATCGACCGCAACCTGCTCCGCAGTCTTCATCGGCATCTCGAGTTCGCTCGCGATCTCGAGCTCGTCCTCAGCCGGAACAATGGCGGTAACGACCTCTCCTTCTCACCTTCGTACTCGTTCTGCCATAACATGCCATTGTTGGTCATTTGTGACGACATGCAGATTATATATGCTAGGGTTTCCGTTAGGATGTGTTCGGATTGATGTTTGCAAGGTGTTCGTCCCCATTTCTTGCTGTTCTTGTCCAGTTCTTACTTTTCACGGTCTCGATTTGCTTAGATATGTTACTCTAGTATCAGATTGCGGTAGATCCTTCCTAGATCGGACTGTGGATTGCTGAAACTGCCAGATCTTACTGGGCATGCAAAGAGGGGAAGGGTTTTTTTGTGCTAAATTTAGCATGTTCAGATTGTTTCTGATTGAACTAGGCCGATGATTGTAACAGGGAATCATAGTGTGAGGAGATGATTGATCAGAACCTATGGCATGACTGAACAACAACATGCCATTGGTTCTGATCAAACATCTCCTCCATACGTGCTCATTGTATGAGGCCTATGCTACCTTGCTTTCCATGTTTGTACTTCTTCAGTTGTGCAATGGCCAATAATTTAAGTAAGGCACAACGGAAGGCAGGGTGCTGCCCTCAAACTTAGTCATGTGTGCCATATTATTTGCACACTAGACTTAGTTTGCGGACAGTCCCTTTGGCTGCCGTGTGATCCAATATATGAGGCCTCATTTTGGTTGTCTAGTGCATTGGTCAATGACTGAACAATGGCACACTGGAAGGTAAGGTGCTGCCCTCAAACTTAATCGTGTGTGTGTGATTACTTGCACACTAGACTTAGTTTCAGGGCAGTCCCTTGAGCTGCCGTGTGAGCCAATGTATAAGGCATCACATGTTTTCAATGTTCGTTCTCATCTATATACTTGTGAGCAGGCACACCTCTAATGGCATGTGTTCTTGTGGCAGACTGAGAAGCTCATGCTTGGGCCACCTACTGAGACCCCCGAGGAGGGACCGTCGAAGAAGCGAAGGGCGGCTAACGTGTGGTGACCCTGCATACCACTGCATGTTGTAGTATGCCAGTCGTTGATATAACATTCGCGAAGTACCATTCCGCAAATATTACATCCCTCAGAGTAGTACAACGTAACATAGCGAGGTCCATAACTTATTCACATATTATTACAATCATCATACACAAGTCGTCTCG
>NC_061514.1:283323564-283338583 GCF_022539505.1 Lolium rigidum | reverse complement strand
ATCGTCTCTAAACCTGGGACATTACATAACGTCGGCCACTTCCAGCCGGACGTAGGGCCGGACCAGTTCCTACGCATCGTCTTCAGGCCCACCTTCAACCGGCTACGAATCCCTCATGATTTCGTCAGGTGGTTCGGAGAAATCCCTTCGAACATCATCGTCACCACCAACACTGGCTGCTACTAGAGGATGACTACGGTGAGAGAAGGCGATGCCGCATACATCGACCAGGGGTGGGCGGCCTTCGCTGTCGCTCATCGGACCGCAGATAGGCCCGCTCCTCATCTTCAAGAAGGTGTCCACCTTCCAGTACAATGTGGTCATCTTCGACCACACCTGCACTGAGGTGATGACCATGTGTCGTTACCATGGCGACACCACCAGGTGTGTCGTCTTCCAAAGTCATGTCTGAAGCTTACCTGGTCTGTGTCTAGTTGCTGTTCATGTCGTCTGTTGAACTATGATCGTCTATCGTGTGTCGGGAACTATGATCGTCCTGTGTCATCAACTATGACCATGTTTGAACTATGATCAGTGCTAAATTTGCCTGAACTATGAATTGTGTTCTTGCTTGTGCTGTTGATCGCTGGTAACCTCACCACCGAAGGTAAGAGGTAAGCAGAAGCAGTTTCTGGGTTGTAACCAAACAACAGGGGCGCCGTTCTAGGCTGCTACAAGGCCTTAAATCCAACCTACCAAACGGGCAGAGCCCAAATCTTCACGGGGCTGAAAAAACTCTGTGCAACCGTGCAGACCACCAAACAACGTGGTTTTTATGGCCCATGACCCGTCTGCGACGCGCAGAGGACTTCTTCCCGCTGCGCCGGTGGTGCAGGAATCTAATGCAGGCTACCAAACGCGTCCTTAGGGATTGGAGAGAGGGCTGCCTCAGTTCATAATGAACTCTATATAAAAAAGATGCACATCGACAACGTGATTTTATTCACGCGATAGATTTCAAGCTTTGATAACTGTAACTCTACATTTTTTGTGTTTATGCTAGGAGTATTTTTAGATCAATTCCGGCAATCATCTCACACGGTGGATCTTTCTAAAATTGGTTTGACCACTAGTTTCATCTTGCCGTTTCACACAACTCTTATGTTTTAAGCATCAAAAGCAAAATAGTTACAAGTTCTTGGGGGGGGGGGGGATATGAACTCAACTAACCGTATAAAATGAACTCAAATAACCGTATAACATGAACTGAACTAACTGAACTTTTCTCGATATCATACTCCATGTATATTTCTGTTGATCTCTTTCACCATACTCTTTCTTGATCCTATTCTCTTCGTGTGGGTCTCTACACGGAGAATATGATTAAGTCAAATCGGTGATGAATTCCTTAAATACCTTGTGTTAAAGAGTTTGTTTGAATGTGTAGGTACATGTGTGCATCCCTATGTACCTCTCTCACTTAGGCTCTGAATAATCTTCCTTTTTATCGGTTCATGATAATCTCTACACGAAAAAGATGCACATTGACAATACGATTTCATTTTACCAATCGACTTTGAGTTTCGTTAACTGCAACTCTTTAATTCATGTTTATGTTTGTTCTTTTAATCAATTTTTCAAATTCATCGTACATGGATAATATTTTTAAATTCCTTTGACCACTGCTTCATCTCGTCGATTCATACAACTCTCGTGTTGTGAACTTTTAATTTTGAAGGTCATAGGCGAGGAGATATGAGAACAACAATCATGATGCGTACAACCAAACGTCTGAATTTCGCACCACATGAGCACACATATGAAACCAAAAAACCTTCTGCTCTCGTGCGAGGCAGATCTAAACTGCCAGCCAAATAAGTTGCATGACATGAATCTTAGCCTGTATGTGGCAGGCATATCAGGCTCCCATAGGCCAAGTTGCCGAAATACACAAAAATTAGCTGTCGTTGCACCTAGTCTGGGTGGACCATCAATTGAAGCAAGGAGGTGCTGGTATTTTCAGTCTTGAATCTGGCCCTTTCAAAAACCTCGCAGTGCCGCACATCTCCACACATTGCTAGACACTACCATAAGCGTTGCGATTGCTTTATGGTTACAGTTTAATGTGGCAATACTTCACATCTCATAGAGTTGTAGCTTTGCAAAAGTTGGTTGTGATAAAAAAATTGCCCCACTTTCCATGACATGCTACCGTTTAGTAACAAAAGAGTGGCAATTAGACAAATATGCCCCAAAGCTATGTCTTGCTGAAGTTGTGGCACAAGATTTGAGACGTGTGCGCCCAAAAACACCTGGTTCCGTATCTGCTAGTTTATCTTCCATCTTACAAGAAAAGGCTTGTCGGTTCCACAAGAAACATAGACAACTCGACATTCTTTCACTTGGGTACGTCCACCTTCAATCTGAATTCAGATAGAATGAGATGCTAGTGCCGTTAAAAGTTAAAACAGTACCGAAATCATGCAGCACAGTTCAGAAAACACAAACACCCTGCAGTGTATGTCGCAAAAAAGAAAAGAAAAGAAAACGCAAACACCCTATGTATTCCTAAGCTTTGGAAACCGTCTCAAATTCACATGAAGAATCAGCCAGTAGTCTGTGACCTGAACCTGCTTTTCCTCCCATAAACATACCGACAAAGCAGTTCCTGGCTCATACCAACCAGCAGACAAAGATAAATAAAAACAAAAACCGCATGGAACAGGGGTCACACCAGTAGGTGGTGGAATCCCAATCACCAACGGATCTCACCATCCATTCTTGTGCCCGTACAAAAGGCGAACATGCATGTGCTAGACCAAGGACAAGCTCTGGTGGGTAGTGCGAGCACATATCAGTTGGAGGGTCCAAATCGAAACTAAATGTCATCCGCCATGTCTGTTTAGCTTCTTTATAGTGGAGACAAAGTGAGCAGACATCCTATAGCAAGCAACATGATCCGCTTCAGGGAAGCCACACCAGAGTCCTTTGCATGGATGGGTAAGAGCAACAGTGGACGGATCAGATGATGACATGAGATCTTTTGGATCAGCGATGAAAATTTCCTCGAACCCGTTATCTGATGAAGGAAACGGATGTTTCCGGGTCGTTACATTACAGTCAGTAAGTTTGAAGATGTAGCAGCTATAATAAGGAAACACCATCTTTTTCATTAGTAGAGACAGAGTAGATACATAGCATTGTTCTAGGGAACACAAGTCTGAGCGCTCT
The DNA here is from genome assembly GCF_022539505.1 of Lolium rigidum. Classification (NCBI taxonomy): domain Eukaryota; kingdom Viridiplantae; phylum Streptophyta; class Magnoliopsida; order Poales; family Poaceae; genus Lolium; species Lolium rigidum. Next base: position 283,335,412 of record NC_061514.1, on the reverse strand, counting down.
GTGACCACCATGACATAGTAGAAAAAGGTTACCAGTAGTTTTAGTTTGGCACGGTATTTATTATGGGCAGATAATTCTGATGTCTTTCAGGTTGCATTTCATCTTTAATGTTTTTAACTTTCAGTGGAAGAGAGTAATCATATGCTAACAGAGATCAAGAAACCATCAATAATACAAATTCTAATTACTGAACCTACAGTTTATAAAACATATCGCACTGGTGATTGAAAAATGATGATCTATGGTGTCCAACAAAAAAAAAATCTTGATAAAGACACCTTGTACAAAACAAGCGGTTGGTGGCAACAACCATTGCTACAAAATTGATAAATATGATAGGTTGCTACAAAGCTGATATAGCACCAGAACAAAAGAACACAAACCAATAACCCCAAAGCAGACAGCAAAAAAAAACATTGAGTGCAGAAGTGTCAAATATTTAGGCAGGTGACATTAGATCAGAACCTTTTTTTCAATGTCAACGCAAAAATGGCGTCATTCTCCACCTGCACAGGTATCAAAATCAATTTAAGAATTGGAACTGAAAAATGAGTTAAACTGGATAAGAGTTTTGATCTCGAAATGTATTTAATTAAACTAAGGCTTCACGAGCAAAATTGTACTGTGCTTATTAACATAATTCCTTCCGTGAATAGAAGACAAATGTGCTCTCCTACAACTAATTTTTGGGACCTTTTGATCAGCCAGCGTCTTCAAGTCATCCAATATATTATTGGTAGCCAACACGATCAACCTCTAATTATTAGGAGGTTGGTCTATTATTGAACGCACCTTCTGTTTGATATTCAAAACTGTCTCTGTTGGATCACAGTTTATGAAGTAGGTACTCTTGTTCCACTTGACTCTAATATACATGCTTGGACCCTACATCAGAGAGAGACTATAATTGTCAGCAAATGGGAATACCATGCATATCTCTCTAAAACAAATTTCGAAACTCCATGGGTCTGTCAGAACACCAATTTCCTCTCTATCTCACTATCACGGTGGACACTCTGGAACTCAATTACACATACAGGAATTGGATCATAAACTTGTTGAACACTTGATGGGCACAAAGAACAAGAGCAGAGGAATAAAACAGAGGAGACAAACACATGGGTTCCAACCCCCCTAAGCAATGGGGTTGCTTTCCTTATTTGCTATGCACTATGAAGCTGCTCCGTCAGTCGAAGCTGGGGAGGTTTACACGGAGACCACCCAACTGGCATATATGAAGTTCCGTGGCTAAAACGGGTACACCAAGGAAGGATGGAACACTATGGGGCAACAAACAAATTCCAAGCCCCTTGAGGCTTGAGCTATCTTTACTATGTCACAACTGAGATGGAACCAAATTTACAAAAGGACCAATGTGGTCAAGCCTATTTTAGATAAGAGTGGATTTGGTTGAGATCCTGAGAAAGGAGAGCCAAACGGACCGAGAATAAAATGGAACAACAGAAGATCATATTGGAGGACATTGTGATACTTCTTTGGAAAACTATGATTTTTTTGCTGTCCTGTTCACATTGGAGGACATTGAATTTGGCATAACGAATACGTTTTGAATGCTAACCATATTCCAACACACTTTGTCATATCTTAGACAGATTTAATCAAGAGTGGCAAGATTAATTTGTTGTGGACAACAATAATACGTACAAGATTAAAGCAGACAAACTTCCATGTACGTTAATAAACTGTCAACTGATTTTAACTGCAACTCTATCCACATAGACAGTACATTAGCTCTTAGGAAAAAATCCTGTCCTGTTAATCGACATAACTTGGAACAAATACTATGGTGAAAACCCAGCTCACAGATGGGGGCTATGGTTTTTGAAGGGCAGGACGCAAGAGTAAGTGACATACTTTACACTATCAATCAGGACTACAACAAATATACGCGACAATGACTTCGAAGAGATCCTCCCATCAGCATCCTCTCTTGGGTCAGCCAAGACAGACACCACCACAGATGAAGCCGGCTTATTTCCAGCAAAGCTCTCGTTCTCGGGGTGCGCTTTAAGGTGATCGGTATGGTTAGATGTTGACCCTTGTACAGGAATGGCCATGGAGTGTAAAATCCTTCTGGTCTTGACCTTCTGAGATGGGACATTTTCAGTGAAGTTATGTGATGAGTTGGACATAGCACTGGAGTAGACAGGAACAATGCCATTTGGATCAGCCGACGTCGGAGATGTATTAAACTGGAACACTTCAGTGCACATTCCAGAGCTCAACATAGGACCTGCAAAAGGATCATGAAAAAACACTTCAGACAACAGCAAATAATTACACGGAGTAATTAAATTGAACTGCACAAAGGCTACCAAAATAGCATACAGTACTTTCCCTAAAAGAAAAAAATCACAATGTGAAGCTACAAGTCAATTTTGCAGAAGTATATATGCATTACTGTACAATGGCAACCAAGATAGCACATCACATATGGCCAATTCAAACACTTCAGAAACATATCATGATACCCAATTAGATGTCACAAAGACATACACAGACCAGCCGGAACTTCAGCAAACCAAGGAAAACCATGCTCACCAATGAAGTCAATTACATGCTCTACCAAATTCAATGAATCACTTTCCATTGTGTTAGTCAATTTTTCTAGAGTAATGAAGTTCTTAGGGACAAGTGAAATGTATATATGTTGATTAAGCCCATAACAAAGTAAAACCACATGTTAACACATGTACCAATACTGTATAACTGATTCAAGATGTCATATGTGCCTACTTAGCAATTGTTCCAATAACACAAGGCGATGATACAAATAATTTACACCTTTGGACACCTAACCATACTAGCTCATGATTGCTTAGCTATGCACACTTCAAATGGTAACTATTTTTCAAATTGTATGCTGACCCCAAAAGAGGCATCTATTAACTAGAATATTAGAAGATAAAGTAATATATGCAAATTAACCACTCCTAAGCGCATGCTTAAGCGCGCCTAGGCAGAACCCCTAGCTCTTAATTGCGCTTAAGTGTGCGCTTAGCGCTTTAGACCTTCAGAAAATGTAAAACTGGAGGCAAAACGCTTGCTCAGCACTTAATAGAACCTTGGTTTCATTCAAATTAGTGCATATTTTTAATTATTCACAAAGCACTTCATAATATCTCCAAGGAATCGTCACCATTATGTTAGCCAGGTTATTTGCAAAAAATGACAATTATATAGTATTAGCAAGGTATAGCATCTAGGTATTGCTATGTCCATGTTCACACCACTAAATGTCAGTCTCACTAACAAGCATTGATGCAACGTGGCACAAACAAATCATTTTTATTTCAAAAAAATCAACTGGAGTATGTAGCTTATTTTTTTGTAAAATTCTTACCAGACATTGCTTCGCTAAACCATTGTGGCAGCAACTCATCATCCTCCCTGTATACGCTTCCATCTCCAGGAGGCAAAGCAATCAGTTTATTAGTTATTCTCTTAGCCGACTCCACGACTTCCACAGAATCCAATTTCGCCACATGGCGAGGAATCGCCAAGCCAGTCCCTTCATTTCCTTGGTTAACCGAGCTCTTCCCGTCAGAACGAGGTATCCGCGAAGAAGCTTTCTCACTGGCAACAACGGACTTGATAACCAGATTCCCATTGATCTTGACATGCTTCCCGTTCCTCGGAATATACAGCAGTGCCGGGAGTGTCTCGCTCGCATTCTGCTGAACCTTCGTCGTATCAATATCTTCGGATACACCGCTCCGAGGCCCGTCGACAGCCAGAATCCTCCCATGATGCGACTGACCAAGGACAGCGCCTTCTCCGGAATCAGCTGTACCACACATCCTATTTACCGCAGGAAGCAAGCACCCGCAAAGCATCGTCAGGAGCAGCAGTCCAAGGAGACTGACACTCGCAACCTTCTTGGTCTTCTTAGCCTTCTTGGCTGGCGGCTCTGCGCCGGCAGGAGGAGCAGGCTGCCGGGTTTTCAGCCGGGGTATCGGCATGAGTGGGACTTGAGACCCCCGCATGGCGTACGCGGGGTGGATCCACGGCGGCGGCAGCGGGTACAATCCCGGGTACATGGGCAGCGGGGGAGGGGTGCCTGCAGCACCGGCAGTGGCGGCGAGCTGGTGCTTGAGGGCGGCGTTCTCGGCGGTGACGCAGGAGATCCGGGCGGAGAGGTCCGCGATGGTGGCCTGCATGGCCTTGACCTTGGCCTCCAGCTCGTCCACGTACTGCTTCTTCCGCTGCCGCGACAGGTGCGCGCTCTCCCTGTTGCGCACCAGCCGCGCGCGCCGCTTGTCGTCCCCGTTGTTCGTGTCCGCGGGCTTGCCGTCGTTACCAGGGCTGGCGGTCCGCGAAGAGGATTCAGAGGACTCGTCGTTCTTCGGGCTGGTTTCGACGGCGGAGGAGGAGGAGCCTCCGGGAGGGGATCCGGCTGAGGAGGAGGAGCCCCCGGCGGGAGATCCGGATGAGGAGGAGGAGGTCGCGAGCGGCGGCGGCGGGGAGGGGAGGTGCACGTCGTCCGTGGGGAAGAGGTCGAGGTCGAGGTCGAAGTCTAGGTCGTCGAGGTCGAAATCTTCGAGGGCGAAGGCGTCGTCGACGGAGTGGTGGGGAAACTCCGGGAGGTCGTCGGGGAAGGGCAGGTCGGCGAAGAGGGACGCCTCCGCCATGGTGTTGGCCGCCGATCCGGTCACGGCGAGCGCATGCGCGGCGGCGGTGGGATCGCGGTCGCCGTAGCGTGCGTGAAGGGTTTGCGATGCGGTGGAGGGGAAAGTCAGAAACTGGAGTTCGGGGATTTGGTCGGAGTCGTCGTTGCCTTTGCCGTGGTGGAGACGAACGAACCGACCCCGCCGTGCCCGGCCGCGTGGGTGACGTGGCGCGCCGGACGCGTCTGGAACGTTCCCGTAGTGGGACTGGGTACCAGGCCGGGCTATCGAATGGGCCATTCTTGGGCCGGGTACGTGAACAGGCTGGAATTACTTTTGTAGGGTACTAGTAAGACGAGAGGCAAGGCCCAAGTGAAGCGGCGACCAGTCCAAGAATGGCGACGACGCTCGCAGCCCGCCGCCTGCTCCTTGTCAGCGGCCGGTCTCCTCTGGACAGCGAGGGGGCTATGGAGCAAGTCGACCAGGAGCAGGCTCGAGATGGGGCGAGGCCCAGGAGGAAGCGGCGGGCCCCTCGGCCGGGCTAGCCACTGGGGAATGGGCCACTTGAGGCCACCAGAAGCCCAGGAAGGCATCGGCGCTACGAGAGCTATATGTATGAGAGATAGGACTAGGATAGAACTTGGCTTCTAAGTTAAGAAAGGACGGCAGTGTCGTGTACTCGTTGTGTGGGTGGTTGGATGGATCTTCAGCGAGAAATCCTAATTCATGTGAGTTCCCTTGATTCGAATTATGTAGAGGAGTCGATGCTTACAATAGGTATCTAGAGCCTCTTTCGATCCCCCCACCAGATCTGGATTTCCCCACCCACCGCCACGATACTCGATTTTCTGCTCGCCGGCGCTCAATCGCCATGGAGAGCTTGACGCCGGAGGCCAAGTCCCTCTATGAGCTCCTCAAGGCTGACTCGGAGGAGGCGTTCGAGGTGCGCTTCCTCGATTATAAGAAGGAGATGACGGTCGCCATACGCCAATACATCGGCGACACCAGTAAGAAGCTCGAGACCATGAGCACCACGGTCGATGCGGTCCTGTTGCGGTCAGAAACCCACCGTCGAGCAACGACTGGCAACACCGTAGAGCCGGGAACAACTAGGGCTGCGGCTGGCCCCAGTCCCTCAGAGCGACGGCCCGCAAAGCCTTCTGGTCACACGCCCGACGTCGTCGCAAGGGCGTGCCACCCGACCTATACCCGGTCGTGGAAGGTGTTGGATGATGCCTCGCTTAGTTTCCTCGCGTGGCACACACGTAAACGTTAAATACGAGCCTCGATCGGCTCTCGTGTTATCTCGTGAATCGGCTCAAAGAGCCGATCCACCCATGATTCGAACAAGGTGTCCGAATATATGGTGGTCCCGCTTCGATCAAGATAAAGCTAATGCGATCTACGACGATTTAGGGTTTTCACCACATAATCGGATCATCCTACTCACGATTGGGCCTCGCGCTCGCGTACGGTGATCGTAAGCCGATCCTAGACAGGGCCTAAAAACCAACACGAGGTTGATCCTCGGAACGTCCCGTCTAGGGCTAGCAAACTACACCCTACACGCCGCTGGATCCTCCAACCCTTTGTAAGGCCTAACTATTGCGGATATTAAACTAATCCTTGAAGAAACAAGGAGCAACCGTAACGGATCGGATCTACTAAACAATGATCAAGCGGGGTGCCCCCCCTACACCTAAGATAGGTGTAAGGGCGGCTAGATGCATAAGGGTTGCACTACGACAGCATATGATATTAAGAACAATGCTAACCCTAATACATCTAAGATAACTACGTTGCTCGCCATCAAAAAGGCTTCAGCACGAGCAACGCATGAACAACGTGGATAAGCTTCTGCTGCCTAGATCGCAAGATGCGATCTAGGCAAAGATGGTGCTTACCGGAGAAACCCTCGAGACGAAGGAGTTGGCGATGCGCCGAGATTTGTTGTGTTGAACGTTGGTTGTTGTTTATTCCATAAACCCTAGATACATATTTATATTCCAGGGGACTTTCTAATTTAGGCGTGCACCTAACCGTGCACGGGTCAAACTCTAACTTCTAATCGACACGTATCCTAATATGTTACAGATACACGGGCCAACTAGCCCACACTTTGCATATAAAGGCCGATTCACATATTTCTTCCATGTGCATTCTTCAAATCCATCTTGATCGCGGCTCACCTCTGATCCGGTCAAATTCTGGTGATAACACATGCCCCCCTGGTTTTGGAAATGACATTTCCAAAATCATTACGCTTTTCTTTCGTCGGGTCATGTCGTGGCGTCTTGCCTCCTTGACTTCATTACCAATCTAAAAAATGAAGGAATGTCTTCACTTAACTCTGCCGATAGCTAGAGTCAGGCACTCCCAAAAGAGCCGATGGTATCACATCAGCCTCTACGATAAAACGGGAGCAAGGCTAACCTAACTGTCTCTCCAAACCGGTAACTCGCGCCCTTCGTCCGAGAAACTCGAGATCCCCAAATCGCCGCCCAACGGCTCTACGGATCTCGGATCTCGCCGCGCGCGTCCCGATTCCTCAGCGCATCCAATGGCGGAATCATCCAACGCCAACGCCATGGTCTCCGGTCCGAAGGTAATCCTCAACGAGCCCCTTGCCACATGCATCAATGTCGGGAGTCAACGAAGCAAACACCTGAATTAATGTTCTATTCCACTATCAATTTTAGGTCTCGGACATCCTCGTCGCCACATCCTTCTCTCGCAAATTCTATGTGCCTCGGTCCTCGTTCTTCCGAGAGTCCCGCCCTCTTAATTTCATGCGAAGCTAACGTAATCCCCTTCGTGAATCAGAACTTAGATCCGACCTCCCGGGCTGACTGCCTGCGAGCCTGGCCTAATCCCCCTGAAGGTTGGGTGACATGGTACAACAGAGTATCCAAAACCCATTATGCCACCTGGGAAGCCATAGGGATAGCCGACGCCCTATCATTATCATTGTCTCCTCTTGAGAAGAATGAAAATATTCTGAAAACCATCGGCTACTTCTGGTCTGACGCACTGAACTGCTTCATGTTTGGCCATGGCCCTATGACACCAACCCCGCTTGGATGTGGCCATGATTACGGGCCTAGACATTGCATCCCCAAGCCCTTCCGCATTCAAACCGCCGAAAGTCCCTTTCACCCTTTCTTCTAAAAAAGAGTGTACCAGCTTGGGGTGCCTACCTCAATCGTTATATGAAGACCAAAGGCCCCGTGACCGAGAGAGAACACACGAGCCTTCCCGAACTTTTGGTTGGAACACTTCATATTCTCGTGGCCCATCACTTGCCCCTACCAAGAATTACCTTTCCCTAGCCTATGAACTGGCCAAAGGCACCCATCTTGGCCTAGGCAAATCGTTCCTTGGAGAGGTCTATCGATCTCTTCAATCGATGTCTATCAAACCTGCTTCTCTCAAAAGACAGATTAAAACCGGCGGTCCCCGGTGGTTTATTCAGGCTATGGGCGCAGCTATACTTTCAGAACCGGATCCCGGACTTCCCACCTTTGACCTCCCGCACCTTTCCGGATGCTAACGGGAAGGATATCGATGCACCAGACTATGGCCAAGCCTTGTATGGTCTCCCGAGCAGCAGGTCGATCCCTAAGGAAGCAAGCAGGGTGGTTCAAGATCTTCTTCCAAGGTTTGGACAACCCCTTGTTCTTTCCTTATACTGAACCGGAGAATTTTGAAAATCCAATCTCCTTTCGATTGGATAACTTTGCCGATGACGATAGCACCCAGCATCTGTATTCCATCATGATTCGTCCTTGCTTCCTCCCTGTTGGCATGAGTACCTCAAACCGGATCATCAAGCCTCGGTTATGAGTGTTATCAATCGGTAGTAGTAGCCCGTCGGCTCGGTCTTGGGCAGGTGCCTCCACACTTCTTCTTACACCACCCGACATCAAGCGAGCCGAACCGCCCGACATCCTCACTGGCCAAAGGTGTTATACCTTCTTTGATGCTTTGGCCATTCCAATTCCCCACAACCTCCGTTTCTCCTTCACTACCGACGGTTTCGAGACTTGGTGGTCCATGTGGAAGACCCATGTCTTCAGAAGGGCTTTAGGACCGCTGTTGAGACAACTTGATGCCGAGTATGACATCCCCGCAGACCAGGGTACCATCTCGTCAAAATATTTCCCGTAACCGCTTATGGTGATTGTCCGTGACCTAACTCCATCTCCCCGGCAGCAACAAGATGGCCCAGCTCCCACGCAAGCCGATGGTTCTCCCTTCGTATTCCTTCCTCCGGCCCCAGTGGTTCTCTTCTCGCGGAGCTCGCCACCTCCGAAGAAAGTCATAATGCGAGCCGCCCGATTTCACCGAAATCGGCTCCCAAGAGCAAAGCATCTTCGGGGCCGTTGCCCCCCGAGCCTCGACTCGGGCGAGGACGGCAGCGTGAGGAAGGTGGCCGTCGAGAAGACCCCGAAGCGCAAAGCTCCTCGCCCAGGAAAGCTTGCGAGTAAGTTGTACCGTGTCTTGACCGACCACATTTGCCTTCCCAACCTTTGTAACATGGTTGTACCTATTCTTTCAGACTTCCACCGAAGAGAACTCCAGTGAGGGAGCACAGTCTAGTCCAAGGGACTCCTCCCCAGGCGATACAGAAAGATCCACCACACAGAGCCAGACGGACTCGCCAACGTCGGCTTCTAGGAAAAGGTCGACTCCCGAGTCTGCCGCTCTTCAGGCACCGATCCAAACGAGGTCACGCATGAAGCGTAGATGCGTCAAAAGGGCTCGCACAGGCCCACAAGTCTCCTCGCCTAGCCAGGAAGTTTCAAATGTAATTCCCTCAACAGCTCGTGTTCCATTTCGTCTTGTCACTAACTGGATTGCTTCACCACTTCCCTTGCAGACTAATGAGACTTCTAGCGGGGACGTTGAAGAGGTGCCGATGCCATCTGCTGCCCGTGGCCTATCCAACTTGCCAAGCGTGACCGACCAAGTGGCTAACCTAGCCCAGACTACCGCAAAGCCGATTGTCACTACATCGGCTTCCCTTCCTTTTTTGGGAGAGGTAAGCTCCCTCTCTCTCTCTCTCTCTCGGGCCTACTCTTTTCCTTTGCCGTATGCCCATGCTGCTCTTGCTCGTCTGTCAGGGGTGTGATCCTTCAAGCTTGCTGACGTTCGACCCCGACTCTATCGAGCCGGCCGTTTCCAAAGCGGTGAAGAGCCGCACCCTAGTGCGGTTGAAGGCCCGCTCCCGACCGTCTCAAAGTTTTGCTCTCCTCCTCGGCCGATACCCCGGTCGAGAACCCCGAGGCGATCAAGGGCATCCTCGAGGACATCCGAGCCCCGTCTCCCGGCTGACGCCGCAAGTTAAGCTTTGGCCGGCAAGTGACTTTGTCGGTTTCGAGGTCAAGGGTGCAGTCGGCTCGTCAAAGGATTACTCTTCGCCGCGCCCAACTCCCGTTGAGAGCCGATATTGCAGACAAATGTCAACGGCTCAACGAGAAGAAGGCCGCTTTAGACGCCAAGACCGCCACTTCTACTCATAGTGTCAAACTTGAGACCTTGCGCAAGGAACTGGAGGACCTTGAAAAGAGGGCCGAGGAGACCAAACAACTTATCCAAGATGAGGAATCCCTCATTGCTCGCTCCCAAGAGGAAGCAAAAGGTCTCACCGCCGATCCGAAGACCGACCCGGCTGAAATTCGTGCCCCGAGCAGCCAGCTGGTGATGGGGAGAGACGAGGACGACGAGGCCGAGATCGCCGAGGTGGATCGAATCCGTGCCGATGCTCTTCACGCTCTTAATGCTTTTCTTCAGTAGGGCCTCTTTGTGTAAACTGATACCTGTAAACTTGCCTCGCTGTACTTGTCAAAGTCGACTGCCGTGCATCGGCTTTCTTAAGATTCTGAAGGCAGTGTCTGCGCATCGGCTCTGGTTGCATCGCCAACTCGATTCGATGATTTTTTTTTATATATATATCGGCCCCCAAAATTCCTCCGCACATGCTCAATGGTGTCGCGCATGCTCATATGATTAGGTGCCCCCCGAGCCGATTCTGCCAGGTAACTGCTGAAATAGGCTCTAATGGTTAGCCAAGGTACTACGATGTGAACGTCGGCTTCGTTAGGAACAATGTGGATTTCTTCCAGTGCATCAGCCGACGCATCCCATTGCCCATTAGATCGACGTTGAGCCCAGACCGAAAGCATGGTGAGGACGAGTTTGGCCGATTCCTAGAATCGGCTTCTATGTTAGTAGGTCCACGAAGGTCTGGCGATGCTCTTTCACAGGTCTTTGGGGCCAATCCCACGGATCGGCATTACCGCGTTTGCCCATACATAGTGTAGGAGCCGGTCGCGTGGAACGGCTTCTTCCTTGTCTTCGCTGTGAGAGCAACTCGCCCTCGTCTCCGTCCTTACCAGGGTGGTGCCCGAGTCCTATCATGTTGATGTCGAGTGAGGATCTTGGCTGGCACTCTCCAAGGTAAGTGCGCTCCACTATGTTAACGGTGGATGCCGGTGAAATCGGCACTCTTGGTATCATTGTTTAGTACGCCATCTTCTTGAGCTCGTCAGGTAGATCCTCGTACTTGACCAAAGTGCTTTCCGCCATCTCGGATGTAGACGGCGGTGCGGTGGGTGTCGAAGATTGTCCCACTGGGCGTGCCAGAATGTGTTGCGGTCAGAAACCCACCGTCGAGCAACGACTGGCAACACCGTAGAGCCGGGAACAACTAGGGCTGCGGCTGGCCCCAGTCCCTCAGAGCGACGGCCCGCAAAGCCTTCGGTCACACGCCCGATGCTGTCGCAAGGGCGTGCCACCCGACCTATACCTGGTCGTGAAGGTGTTGGATGATGCCTCGCTTAGTTTCCTGCAGGGCACACACGTAAACGTTAAATACGAGCCTCGATCGGCTCTCGGGTTATCCCGTGAATCGGCTCAAAGAGCCGATCCACCCATGATTCGAACAAGGTGTCCGAATATATGGTGGTCCCGCTTGATCAAGATAAAGCTAATGCGATCTACGACGATTTAGGGTTTTCACCACATAATCGGATCATCCTACTCACGATTGGGCCTCGCGCTCGCGTACGGTGATCGTAAGCCGATCCTAGACAGGGCCTAACAACCAACACGAGGTTGATCCTCGGAACATCCTGTCTAGGGCTAGCAAACTACACCCTTGTTATCACCAGAATTTGACCGAGTCAGAGGTGGGCCGCAATCAAGATGGGCTTAAAGAA
>NC_061514.1:283263568-283323464 GCF_022539505.1 Lolium rigidum | reverse complement strand
ATAAGATCATCACGGCCTCCTACTTTACAATGAGGTAAAACGGCAAATAAACTCCGGAAGAACGACTCGTAGTCTAGTCTTATCACGAACTCTATTTGTAGAGTATTTAACTAGCTACTGTGGCTATGAATAGATTCTAGCTAAATAGGAGCTAGGTTTAGGAAGCTAGTTCCCTTCTATAGCTAAACTAGGTTTTCTCCTTGTTATATGTGGTATCTGACTCTTCCGTCCGGTTCTCGTCTCGTGAAGTAGTTGTTGTCTCCTCGGCCTTCGAATTGCACTTGTAGATCCTCCTTGGATGCCTCCATATCTAAGCAGGGGATTTAAGAGTGGGATGAGTACGAGCGTACTCAACAAGTTCATTATAGGAAAGAGGTGTTTAATGCACTAGCTACGAGCATTAGACCGTAAAGTCTAATACCAATGCAGGTTTTCATAACCATTTCTTCAAAAGGTTGCTTTTATTCGGAAGAACTATGTCCGTCAGCCTTCACCGGTTTACTAGAACTTCATGGAGCTCCTTTCCGGCCGCGTTCGCGAGTTCCATATCCCGGAACGAGGGAGTGACAGTCACGGTTCTTTACACTCTGCAGAGGTGTGTTGCTTTACCCATAAGAGATCTTAACCTTGGTGCCAACCGAGTCATGTTCTCGTCCACACTTCCTATGGTGTGAGGCCCGGTATAAGGTCTAGCCAATCATGTTCCTCCGCTACCTCGAACACCCACCCGTTGTTGCATGCGCCGACCCTGGGTCCACGTCGGTCCCATTATTCCTGTAGATTTCAAGGTGGACCCCGACCACGACAACGATGCTTGGGCTCTACCATACACTCCTACGCCGGTGGCTGCAACCCATCATAGACCGCAATACCGTGGGGACTTAAGGCTTCCCCAGCCTACCGCTTGTTCTTCGAACGACAAGTGTCTACGGACCGTGCCGTGGGGACTTAAGGCTTCCCCAGCCTACCGCTTGCCGCCGACAGATACAAGTGTCTACGGTAAAGCGCATCCGTTGATGAACGAGAGGTGGAAACACTTTTGACTACTCCGTCCCACTCCGGATCTTATGGTTAACACGGGTATTACGGCACAAGAATCACTGGCGACGTTTGTTGTTTAATCCTAGATGGATATAAACCCTTGCAATGGAACCTCCACCATATCAACACAATCCATGGTTCCATTGCCCACCACATAGTCATATTCATAGTAATGAAAGTAGTGTTTTTGGTTTTTATGCAATAGTGATAATCATAGTACTTTGCAAGTAATTTGATAGAAATAATCAAATGACATGAGCAAGCGATGAACTTGCCTTTCTTGATTGCAAGATTATGCAGTCAAGGTCTTCGATACGTAATAACTCCAAATTCTGAAATAGCATCATCGTCCGGTAAGGACGATGTTTTAAGATTGGCAAGGATGCAATAATGCGTAAGTATGAGATGCAATCGCTCTAAGCGTGATCTAACCCCGATGATTTAGGTTTAGTGAATGGTAATGATTAGTTCGGGGTGTGTTGCACTTTTAGAGTGATTCACAATCAAGGTTCTTATTCAGGTTTGTGTTGTTTCAGAATCATAAGCAAGTGGTAAAATGCATAGTAACAATCATACACACTAAGGAATAGTAGTGGTATAATAAGTAAAGAACGAGTTATCAAGTTTAAGTCCTATAGTGCATGGTTGATGATTACTTATTATATAATTCAAAAGAATAACTTTTGAAGAACATGTTCTATAATAAAGAACAAGTATGATATCTAGGTTTGTGGGGTTCTATGGTTTTCTATGATTCTAATTGGTTTCTGGAGTAAGTAGTAGATGGATCACAAAAATGTTGGATTCATCAATACCTAGAGCTTGTAAGGTTGAATGAAGCCTGGGCATTCTAAGCAATTATCCATACAAGGTTGCTATCAAGATTGGTTCATTTTGCTGGAGGTAGCTAGCTAGAGTTAATAGGTCCTATTAGGTAGGGTTTATGATGATTCCTTCTTTCTTCAAAAGAATAACTTTTGAAGAACATACTTCTTAAGGAATAAGAAGTATTATAATTAAGGTTGAGGTTGTCTAGGGTTTCCTATTGGCTTTACTAAGTAAAGAATGATTGGCTCCTAAATAGGATGGTTCATAATTATCTCACACTAGTAGGGTTTAGTGGAACATGGTTATGTAATGTAGAATAGTAGGTATGGTTGCTATTAGGGTTCATCACAATGGTGTGATGCTACATAGGAATAAATAAAGAGGTTGACTTTGGTAATAGGATCTAGGGTTTATACTTAGTTGACCCTACTTGATTATTTAGGTCTGATGAAAATGAACACATGGGATATCCATATATTAGTGATAGGTCTTCTACATTTTATGTGGTCAAGACAAGTATTTAGTGGCTATTAGGATTCTATGCTTTGAAATAAGGTGCCATGATCACATGTTCTAACCTAGGTATTAGTTTTAGAAGCAATCTATGGTTCACATGTAATAATGGAACTAGGGTTTAAAAGGCATTAGGGTTTTAGGATAACACATGAAATGATGAGGTTATCACTTTATTTATAATGGAATTAGGGTTTCCTAATTACCCTATAGGTCTATGATTAATAACTTCATTATCAAGTTGAAGTTATTAATAATGTTGAAATAAAATTAGTTTTTGGATTTGACATTTATTATTTTTAATGGATTAATAATTAAGGTAATTATTAATTAGGTTTTAAATCTCTCTAATAAAGATTAAATAGGATAACAAATAAAGAAAATGAGTTTTCATGTTTTCTTTATTTGCTTACTGGTTTTAATTATTTTATAAATGTTTTCTTTTTTTTTTTGAATTTTAATTGTATTTAGAATTAAAATTAAAGGCTTAAATAACAAGTATTAAATAATTAAATTTTTATTAAAAATAAAATTTTCATTTTATATTTTTATTGGATAGAGTTTTCTTTTCTAAGAATTTTGATATCTTATTTTCATTTTTCTGAGTTATTATGAATTTTATATGTATTTTCAAAGTTTCAGGTATATACTAGTATTTTAAATAAGGAAAAGCACTAAATGTACCCGAACCAGTACTAGTTACACACACAGACATGTGGGTTCCAGTTGACATGTAGGCTGCCACGGAAGCAATGACCGGTCAAATATTTTGACCAGGTCAATGTTGACGTCACCCGCCGAATGTCGACATCGACACGCCGGTGCACGGAGGCGACGCCGATTTAAGGCCATCGGCGAGGTGCCACTTATGGTGTTCGAAGCGGTTATGAAAGGGGAATCTACCGGTGGTCACGCTTTTAGGAAATAGGCACCGGAGCTTGCTCCGTGAACTATACCGCGGCGGCAAACTCCGGCGAAGTGCCAAAAGGGAGCTAGGATGCATGCTAGGCAGTGAATAAGGGCTCAATCGATGCGCAATCTCACCCTGAGTTGTTAGAGGTGGTCGCCGAAGGCAGTGCTGGCCGGAGACGAGCTCACGGTCGCGGATTCCGGCGAGCTGCTGTGGACGAAATCGTTGGAATTCTCCCAACTGAGATCACCCCGGACCAATTCCTCTCGCAGAGATGCTCAGAATGGTCCTGCGCATCTCCACGGACACTTCGTGGACGCCGGGATGGCTGCAATTGACGGTGGCGGTTGGGGGCCTAGGAGCTAGGGTTTCGGGTTTTTGAGAAAAAGGAAAACGAATAGGGTCGGGGGGGGCTTCGTCGCTCTTTATAATGTCTCCTACGTGTTACGGGAGGTCAACAATGGCGGCGCGACCGCGGGACGTGGCTATCCTCGTCGTGGTGTCGATCGGTTGGCGTGCCGGGGACGAACGAGACGAAGACGACGACGTCTTTCTCGTGGATGGATAAGGGAACCGGTAAGTGGGTTGGGCTGTCGGTGGGCTGGTTCGTGGGCTTCGTTGGGCTGCGTGGCCGTCCGGGTAAGCTCCTCTCCTTTTATTTCTTTTTCCTGTTTTCTTTTTCTTGTTTTTATTTCTTATTTGAATTCTCTTTTCTTTTGCAGGTTTCCGGTTTATCTCGGTTTCTAATATAACGAGATATATTATTCCCAGTAGCATTTTATAGTTAAATCATTTTATTAGTATATCTATAGTTGTATTGTAATATTTATTAACTTCAGATATGTGTGTTAATGAATATCATTTTATCCTCTCTTAATTTTTTTTGGAATTCATGATAGTTGCTAATACTTAAAACTACTTTTGATAATAGATGATATTGTTACTTTGTTTGATTAGCAAGAACTGATTCATAATTTGTGATCTTAGTACTTAGTGTCTTATTTTAGAATATGATCTCAGGGTTGCTATTTCATGTGTGATTCCTTTCCTAGATATTTTTAGAATTGAATAGAGTTTATTCTATGGCTAATAGTATTGTTTTCTTAGGCCTTGATGTGAAGTGACTAGGATCAATTCTATTCTTCTTATGCAATTATTCATCATTAATAGGAAACATATCATGATGGTGTATTCATGATTTATTATTATATCTTGAGTTGCTTTCCAAGGATATGGTTATGAACACCATCCTTGGAGTTGGTATCTAGGATTTAGTATTAGGAATATTTTATGTTCACCAAGTGAAGCATATACATATTTGGGATATGGTTTAAGGGTTTTACTTGTGTTCATCAAGTAATACTTAATTTAGTTTGAGATAGGGCCTAGGTTCTATATGTGTCTTAACACCATACTATTGGCTAGGGTTACTCTTCCTCACCACTCGTAGGATGATTCAATCCAAGATCATTTAGATTGATATATGGCTGAATTTCAAAAGGGTTGTTACTATTCAGGTTGTTTCTCTAATTAACATATTGGAGATAGTTTAGAGTTGCTAGTAGTTCCCCTATGATTTTATGTGCTGGATTATATCTTCTTAACCAACTAAGGTTTAATTGGTAATTATCTATCCAAAGCATAGTCATGATTATACATGATTAACTTGTTCATATATCTCTACCTCAAGTTCTTAGGGTTTATGATCATTACTCAATTTATAATGATCAAGGTTTTGGCTTCCTAGGGATCTCTCATTAAATGGGTTCTCACTTCCATGATCAAGCATTGTCTAGATCAATCAAGGTATAGCACTTCTAATTTACCTTCTTGTATGGGACTACTATGATTGTCTCTAAAGTTTATATCCCAGGAGAATGCCTGAGATATTATGTTAGGGTTCTACTCAACAATAATGATATGATCATCTGGTTATAAGAATAGTTCTCTCTCTCAAATCCAGATGTTGCCTCATTTATTTTTAGTGTACTCCATAGCTTGAGTTCTCTCATATAGGAATGGTTTATTCTAGGGTTTATGGTGTACTCTTAATATTTATTTAGGTTGCTGAGCTAAAGATTCAATTGCCTAACTTAGTTGGATTAGTCCAACCCTTATTTCACTAATTCATGGATATAGTCTTATTCCACTTGGTATTTGGTTATCTCACCACTCCAAGATGAAATGGGTTACAACCCAATACTTTAGTTCAAAGATTGTCCTCTATTCATTAATAGGTAAAGATGGAATTGATATGGATGGGCTCTCTCACTTGGGAAGGACTTCAATACTAACCTAAGGTTATTCTCCAAAGATAATTATGTGGTCACCAATATCTATGGTTAATATAAATGGGTTCTCTCTCTAGGGATAGTCTGGAATAATATTCTAGGGTTTCTCTTCAAGGGTGATGATTTGAATACTTGGATGTATATCCAAGGTTTAACTCAAGGTTTGTTATTGCTTCTTTAATTATTAATATAGAACTCTCACCTCTCTAGGTTTGATGTATAATAACATGGAATAGAGAAGGATAAATATTTCTAGAGTTGATCTCCTTATTATGTTCCCAAGATTGAAACAGAATGAATACCATGAGGTTCATGGTAGGATCATGGATTAGTTTAAGACATGGAAAAGATAAGTCAAGAATGGTTTCTCCAATTATTGTTACTTGATTTCCAATTAAATGGATGTTCATAAGTTATGGCAAGGATTACCATGTTGTGATCTTTTGTATGATCAAGCAATTGATCATTGAGTAAAGTGTTGTTGTGTTGAATATCAATTCTCTAACCCCTTAGATCAAATCCTCTCTACCCAAAACAAGGTTTTGGCAAAGTCACATTGAGGTTTATAGCGCTTGACTTGATGATCTACTTCAATTCCACCAAGGTCAAGTGAAACTTCAGTTCCGTGGACTGTTTTACTTTAAAGCGCGAAAATTCCCCAGATTTTCTATGCATGAATGCAATGCACACATCTGTTTCCTCTATTATTTGTAACCCCATTACCTGGGATATTACAGTCTCTACCCCTTAAACTAAACTTCGTCCTCGAAGTTTGATCTCTATCACGTTTCGGAGTGTGGATCTGACTTGTGCAGACTAAATCTTTTCTCGACTCCATGGTGATCTTACTGGATATAATTGAATACATCCCTTGTCCAGATTGTTCCTGGAATCCATTAGTGTTTGACATCAAACAACTATTACTTCCTTTACTTCCATGATTTCCTCCAATATTATAAGCTTGTTTCCTTTCTCATTGAATATTCAATGATTGGAACTTCTTCTTGTCCTGACAGTCTTAATTGAAGACTAATTGGATAACATTCTCCTATTTGATAAAATAGGTCTTTGTTTTCCATTACTACCAAAACTGCAGTAATGGTGCTTGATAAGGTACTAACTTTGGAATTGATCGTGATGGTTTATTCTTCTAAGAATGAATTAGACTCATTTAGTCCATCCAATCATGGTTTATAATTGATACCTATAACTATTTTGGGTCATTTAAGTTCCATGAAAGGAATCATTCTATTAGTCTTTGGTATTGATGTGTTCAATCTTCTTCGATCTTTGGCCATCTAGAGCTTTATTTAGTCTTTGGTATTTTCTTCTTCCAACTTCATTAAGCTTAACATACTTGAGATTTCGTACTTCTGAGTAAATATTTCTCCCTTTCTCAAGTTATAGTCCACTTCTTACGTCCTTGAGGTATGAACCTCGGCTTCTGGTCTGACCTCCTTCTGAAGGTATTGTTCAACAATCTTATGAAAATAAGATCGAACTTCCTCTCAGTTCAGACCTTCTTCTTCTATTATGCTCAAAGTATTGAGTTATTGTATATCCAACTCAATCTTTACTCTACCCCTTAGAGTTTTCTTATGGTCTTCAACTCCTTTTCTTCCAACCATTGGATTGATGGATGGAATATTGGTCTAAGTATAGCTTATGGTTTGTACTCTTCTAGATCTGGTGAAGAATATATGTGGTGCATCCACTCAATCGTGGCCATCCAACATGAATCCTTTGACTAAATGTTTATAGATCTAGCTATTTGGCTGACAAGATTTTTACTTGTTCACAAACTTTTGTTACAACTAATTAAATCGTGGACTATTTGTAATACCAACTGATACCAGTTGTGGTTATTATACCAACTGTGGCTATTTGATATCTAAAAATGGATTCTATTATAGGTTCTGATCAACTGGACGAGACATCTTCTACTTTATCTCGCAGTATTGATATTATACCAATTGTGGTCTTCTGATATCGACTATGGTCTTCTTATGTATGCTATGGTTTCATAAGTCATCTCCCTTCATTCGGGTTTATTTTGCAAGAAAACCACTAGCTGACACTATGAATATAGTATCCTAAGTGATTTCCCATGCATTCCCTCTTCCATAATGATTATGGTTCTACTTCTACTTCTCCATAGTCATCATATTTCTTACCTTCATGCTTCTCATGTACTAAAGTACTCCTCTGTTGAGGTAAAGCATGAATGTTGATTGGCACTTCCTTCAGAGTGTTGTGGTTGCTTCCCACAACTTTGTTTCTTTTATCTGATGAACCTTCTTCTTGTCTTCAAAATTATACAGAATTCGTCACTTCCTCACACGAATATCATACCCTCTAGATCTATAGCAATAAGTAAGGACTTGATATAGCAACATGCATTTGCATATCAAAGTCAAACTTCATGTATGGATCTAGTCAAACAATGAAAATTCAATAAAATCCAAAAAGATTCAGCTTTGTGTTTATAATACACATCATCATAAGCCTGAATATGATTGTTGAGTAAGACATCTCTAAACATCGAGCTCGATGTGTAGTATAGAACACCACGTAATATAGGTTTATTTCGTGATACTTAGCACGAATATAGGGAATTCTACTATTTGTCTCAACCTTTACCTTAATTGCACAGTTGCAATGAGATAAACTTGAAACAAAGTGGTCTAGGATAGTTAAGGTTGACCTAAAGTTCTTTGGGAGAATCAACTTAGCTTCCATTTTGTTGAGGACTATCCCACATGATATGTCTAGGTTCTAACTTTGGTACTCTAAACACATAACTATGGGAATATAGCTCCTATACTTTCAAGTGTTTCTACTATAAACCAATGGTCATGATGTGCTTGGCACACTTCCCATGGTTTTGGAACACAGTTATTGCACTATTGTCTGGCTTCTTATTGTTCTCCTCCTAAAGGTTTATGATGTTCTATTCCATCACATAATGATTCTCAAGTGAATCTTATATGATTACTATTCCTACCATGTATGTAGACATATTTTATTCCTATTTCTCTTCCTTACCTCCCATGATTGACTCATCATGGTCTATACTACCTCATATGACTAATAGTTATCACTTACTATCAATTGTTTCACATGTCTAGATAAATTTAATTATTCATTACTTATATGGGTCTACATTTTCTTTTAGGATTTCTTAATTATCTTCATCACTTGATATTACTTCTAGTACAGGTCTGAGTAATTCTTATTTAACTATAACATGTGTTGGTACACACCTTCCAATAGGATATCTTCCTTATGGTTGTATCCTCTCTTTGGACTACCATGTATTGTATACCAACTGGGATCTACTCATCTGTTGTTCTAAGGGCTTAATTGTGTACTATATGTTTGGGATTAACTAGCTAACTTTACTTTATCTTGGTAAGTTAGGTAAGAAATGTTGACTCAAGTGTGTCAGGATTATTCTCAAGTGAATATCCATCTCAAGTCATAAAAATATTTGGTTCACCTAAGACAACTTCCTATAGACACTACCAATCCTATAAGTCTCATTTAAAGGGTTTCAATCCTAGGTCAAAGCATTTGCTCTGATACCAACTATGGTGACCCGGCATACCACTGCATGGTGTAGTATGCAAGTCTGATATAACACCAATGAAACACCGTTCCACTAGTGTTATATCGCTCAGAGTGGTACAACAGAAACATATGCGGGTCCAAGGCATGTCTATAGAATTACAACACAGACTCTGTTACATAAGATCATCACAGCCTCCTACTTTACAATGAGGTAAAACTGCAAATAAACTCCAGAAGAACGACTCGTAGTCTAGTCTTATCACGAACTCTATTTGTAGAGTATTTAACTAGCTACTGTGGCTATGAATAGATTCTAGCTAAATAGGAGCTAGGTTTAGGAAGCTAGTTCCCTTCTATAGCTAAACTAGGTTTTCTCCTTGTTGTATGTGGTATCTGACTCTTCCGTCCGGTTCCTGTCTCGTGAAGTAGTTGTTGTCTCCTCGGCCTTCGAATTGCACTGTAGATCCTCCTTGGATGCCTCCATATCTAAGCAGGGGATTTAAGAGTGGGATGAGTACGAGCGTACTCAACAAGTTCATTATAGGAAAGAGGTGTTTAATGCACTAGCTACAGCATTAGACCAGAAAGTCTAATACCAATGCAGGTTTTCATAACCATTTCTTCAAAAGGTTGCTTTTATTCGGAAGAACTATGTCCGTCAGCCTTCACCGGTTTACTAGAACTTCATGGAGCTCCTTTCCGGCCGCGTTCGCAGTTCCATATCCCGGAACAGGGAGTGACGAGTCACGGTTCTTTACACTCTGCAGAGGTGTGTTGCTTTACCCATAAGAGATCTTAACCTTGGTGCCAACCGAGTCATGTTCTCGTCCACACTTCCTATGGTGTGAGGCCCGGTATAAGGTCTAGCCAATCATGTTCCTCCGCTACCTCGAACACCCACCCGTTGTTGCATGCGCCGACCACGGGTCCACGTCGGTCCCATTATTCCTGTAGATTTCAAGGTGGACCCCGACCACGACAACAGATGCTTGGGCTCTACCATACACTCCTACGCCGGTGGCTGCAACCCATCATAGACCGCAATACCGTGGGGACTTAAGGCTTCCCCAGCCCTACCGCTTGTTCTTCGAACGACAAGTGTCTACGGACCGTGCCGTGGGGACTTAAGGCTTCCCCAGCCTACCGCTTGCCGCCGACGGATACAAGTGTCTACGGTAAAGCGCATTCGTTGATGAACGAGAGGTGGAAACACTTTTGACTACTCCGTCCCACTCCGGATCTTATGGTTAACACGGGTATTACGACACAAGAATCACCGGCGACATTTGTTGTTTAATCCTAGATGGATATAAACCCTTGCAATGGAACCTCCACCATATCAACACAATCCATGGTTCCATTGCCCACCACATAGTCATATTCATAGTTATGAAAGTAGTGTTTTTGGTTTTTATGCAATAGTGATAATCATAGTACTTTGCAAGTAATTTGATAGAAATAATCAAATGACATGAGCAAGCGATGAACTTGCCTTTCTTGATTGCAAGATTATGCAGTCAAGGTCTTCGATACGTAATAACTCCAAATTCTGAAATAGCATCATCGTCCGGTAAGGACGATGTTTAAAAGATTGGCAAGGATGCAATAATGCGTAAGTATGAGATGAAATCGCTCTAAGCGTGATCTAACCCCGATGATTTAGGTTTAGTGAATGGTAATGATTAGTTCAGGGTGTGTTGCACTTTTAGAGTGATTCACAATCAAGGTTCTTATTCAGGTTTGTGTTGTTTCAGAATCATAAGCAAGTGGTAAAATGCATAGTAACAATCATACACACTAAGGAATAGTAGTGGTATAATAAGTAAAGAACAGTTATCAAGTTTAAGTCCTATAGTGCATGGTTGATGATTACTTATTATATAATTCAAAAGAATAACTTTTGAAGAACATGTTCTATAATAAAGAACAAGTATGATATCTAGGTTTGTGGGGTTCTATGGTTTTCTATGATTCTAATTGGTTTCGGAGTAAGTAGTAGATGGATCACAACAATGTTGGATTCATCAATACCTAGAGCTTGTAAGGTTGAATGAAGCCTGGGCATTCTAAGCAATTATCCATACAAGGTTGCTATCAAGATTGGTTCATTTTGCTGGAGGTAGCTAGCTAGAGTTAATAGGTCCTATTAGGTAGGGTTTATGATGATTCCTTCTTTCTTCAAAAGAATAACTTTTGAAGAACATACTTCTTAAGGAATAAGAAGTATTATAATTAAGGTTGCGGTTGTCTAGGGTTTCCTATTGGCTTTACTAAGTAAAGAATGATTGGCTCCTAAATAGGATGGTTCATAATTATCTCACACTAGTAGGGTTTAGTGGAACATGGTTATGTAATGTAGAATAGTAGGTATGGTTGCTATTAGGGTTCATCACAATGGTGTGATGCTACATAGGAATAAATAAAGAGGTTGACTTTGGTAATAGGATCTAGGGTTTATACTTAGTTGACCCTACTTGATTATTTAGGTCTGATGAAAATGAACACATGGGATATCCATATATTAGTGATAGGTCTTCTACATTTTATGTGGTCAAGACAAGTATTTAGTGGCTATTAGGATTCTATGCTTTGAAATAAGGTGCCATGATCACATGTTCTAACCTAGGTATTAGTTTTAGAAGCAATCTATGGTTCACATGTAATAATGGAACTAGGGTTTAAAAGGCATTAGGGTTTTAGGATAACACATGAAATGATGAGGTTATCACTTTATTTATAATGGAATTAGGGTTTCCTAATTACCCTATAGGTCTATGATTAATAACTTCATTATCAAGTTGAAGTTATTAATAATGTTGAAATAAAATTAGTTTTTGGATTTGACATTTATTATTTTTAATGGATTAATAATTAAGGTAATTATTAATTAGGTTTTAAATCTCTCTAATAAAGATTAAATAGGATAACAAATAAAGAAAATGAGTTTTCATGTTTTCTTTATTTGCTTACTGGTTTTAATTATTTTATAAATGTTTTTTTTTGAATTTTAATTGTATTTAGAATTAAAATTAAAGGCTTAAATAACAAGTATTAAATAATTAAATTTTTATTAAAAATAAAAATTTCATTTTATATTTTTATTGGATAGAGTTTTCTTTTCTAAGAATTTTGATATCTTATTTTCATTTTTCTGAGTTATTATGAATTTTATATGTATTTTCAAAGTTTCAGGTATATACTAGTATTTTAAATAAGGAAAAGCACTAAATGTACCCGAACCAGTACTAGTTACACACACAGACATGTGGGTTCCAGTTGACATGTAGGCTGCCACGGAAGCAATGACCGGTCAAATATTTTGACCAGGTCAATGTTGACGTCACCCGCCGGAATGCTGACATCAGCACGCCGGTGCACGGAGGCGACGCCGATTTAAGGCCATCGGCGAGGTGCCACTTATGGTGTTCGAAGCGGTGATGAAAGGGGAATCTACTGGTGGTCACGCTTTTAGGAAATAGGCACCGGAGCTTGCTCCGGTGAACTATACCGCGGCGGCAAACTCCGGCGAAGTGCCAAAAGGGAGCTAGGATGCATGCTAGGCAGTGAATAAGGGCTCAATCGATGCGCAATCTCACCCTGAGTTGTTAGAGGTGGTCGCCGAAGGCAGTGCTGGCCGGAGACGAGCTCACGGTCGCAGATTCCGGCGAGCTACTGTGGACAAAATCGTTGGAATTCTCCCAACTGAGATCACCCCGGACCAATTCCTCTCGCAGAGATGCTCAGAATGGTCCTGCGCATCTCCACGGACACTTCGTGGACGCCGGGATGGCTGCAATTGACGGTGGCGGTTGGGGGCCTAGGAGCTAGGGTTTCGGGTTTTTGAGAAAAAGGAAAACGAATAGGGTCGGGGGGGGCTTCGTCGCTCTTTATAATGTCTCCTACGTGTTCTGGAGGTCAACAATGGCGGCGCGACTGCGGGACGTGGCTATCCTCGTCGTGGTGTCGATCAGTTGGCGTGCCAGGGGACGAACGAGACGAAGACGACGACGTCTTTCTCGTGGATGGATAAGGGAACCGGTAAGTGGGTTGGGCTGCTGGTGGGCTGGTTCGTGGGCTTCTGTTGGGCTGCGTGGCCGTCCAGGTAAGCTCCTCTCCTTTTATTTCTTTTTCCTGTTTTCTTTTTCTTGTTTTTATTTCTTATTTGAATTCTCTTTTCTTTTGCAGGTTTCTGGTTTATCTGGTTTCTAATATAACAGATATATTATTCCCAGTAGCATTTTATAGTTAAATCATTTTATTAGTATATCTATAGTTGTATTGTAATATTTATTAACTTCAGATATGTGTGTTAATGAATATCATTTTATCCTCTCTTAATTTTTTTTGGAATTCATGATAGTTGCTAATACTTAAAACTACTTTTGATAATAGATGATATTGTTACTTTGTTTGATTAGCAAGAACTGATTCATAATTTGTGATCTTAGTACTTAGTGTCTTATTTTAGAATATGATCTCAGGGTTGCTATTTCATGTGTGATTCCTTTCCTAGATATTTTTAGAATTGAATAGAGTTTATTCTATGGCTAATAGTATTGTTTTCTTGGGCCTTGATGTGAAGTGACTAGGATCAATTCTATTCTTCTTATGCAATTATTCATCATTAATAGGAAACATATCATGATGGTGTATTCATGATTTATTATTATATCTTGAGTTGCTTTCCAAGGATATGGTTATGAACACCATCCTTGGAGTTGGTATCTAGGATTTAGTATTAGGAATATTTTATGTTCACCAAGTGAAGCATATACATATTTGGGATATGGTTTAAGGGTTTTACTTGTGTTCATCAAGTAATACTTAATTTAGTTTGAGATAGGGCCTAGGTTCTATATGTGTCTTAACACCATACTATTGGCTAGGGTTACTCTTCCTCACCACTCGTAGGATGATTCAATCCAAGATCATTTAGATTGATATATGGCTGAATTTCAAAAGGGTTGTTACTATTCAGTTGTTTCTCTAATTAACATATTGGAGATAGTTTAGAGTTGCTAGTAGTTCCCCTATGATTTTATGTGCTTGGATTATATCTTCTTAACCAACTAAGGTTTAATTGGTAATTATCTATCCAAAGCATAGTCATGATTATACATGATTAACTTGTTCATATATCTCTACCTCAAGTTCTTAGGGTTTATGATCATTACTCAATTTATAATGATCAAGGTTTTGGCTTCCTAGGGATCTCTCATTAAATGGGTTCTCACTTCCATGATCAAGCATTGTCTAGATCAATCAAGGTATAGCACTTCTAATTTACCTTCTTGTATGGGACTACTATGATTGTCTCTAAAGTTTATATCCCAGGAGAATGCCCGAGATATTATGTTAGGGTTCTACTCAACAATAATGATATGATCATCTGGTTATAAGAATAGTTCTCTCTCTCAAATCCAGATGTTGCCTCATTTATTTTTAGTGTACTCCATAGCTTGAGTTCTCTCATATAGGAATGGTTTATTCTAGGGTTTATGGTGTACTCTTAATATTTATTTAGGTTGCTGAGCTAAAGATTCAATTGTCTAACTTAGTTGGATTAGTCCAACCCTTATTTCACTAATTCATGGATATAGTCTTATTCCACTTGGTATTTGGTTATCTCACCACTCCAAGATGAAATGGGTTACAACCCAATACTTTAGTTCAAAGATTGTCCTCTATTCATTAATAGGTAAAGATGGAATTGATATGGATGGGCTCTCTCACTTGGGAAGGACTTCAATACTAACCTAAGGTTATTCTCCAAAGATAATTATGTGGTCACCAATATCTATGGTTAATATAAATGGGTTCTCTCTCTAGGGATAGTCCGGAATAATATTCTAGGGTTTCTCTTCAAGGGTGATGATTTGAATACTTGGATGTATATCCAAGGTTTAACTCAAGGTTTGTTATTGCTTCTTTAATTATTAATATAGAACTCTCACCTCTCTAGGTTTGATGTATAATAACATGGAATAGAGAAGGATAAATATTTCTAGAGTTGATCTCCTTATTATGTTCCCAAGATTGAAATAGAATGAATACCATGAGGTTCATGGTAGGATCATGGATTAGTTTAAGACATGGAAAAGATAAGTCAAGAATGGTTTCTCCAATTATTGTTACTTGATTTCCAATTAAATGGATGTTCATAAGTTATGGCAAGGATTACCATGTTGTGATCTTTTGTATGATCAAGCAATTGATCATTGAGTAAAGTGTTGTTGTGTTGAATATCAATTCCATTTGATCTAACCCCTTAGATCAAATCCTCTCTACCCAAAACAAGGTTTTGGCAAAGTCACATTGAGGTTTATAGCGCTTGACTTGATGATCTACTTCAATTCCACCAAGGTCAAGTGAAACTTCAGTTTCTGTGACTGTTTTACTTTAAAGCGCGAAAATTCCCCAGATTTTCTATGCATGAATGCAATGCACACATCTGTTTCCTCTATTATTTGTAACCCCATTACCTGGGATATTACACTGATCAAAACCAACGTGACATTGAGCGATTTCAACGGACAAGCATCTGACGCGCAAGGTGTTCTGAATGTGGATCTGACCGTAGGAAAGAAAACTGTCCCTACGACGTTCTTCATCGTCGACGACGAAGAGTTCCTATGCCGTCCCGCTAGGAAGAGATTGGATCCACGCCAAGCTGTTGCATCCCATCCACGATGCACCAATGCCTAATACGATGGGATGGAGATGAAGTAGAAGTCGTCCACGCAGATGATTCGGCCGAAATTTCAACGGCTGGCATGAATGTTTGGGAGACATCAGGCCAAGAACCACTCTCAGGCATCAATTTGGACGACTGCGAGCGCATCGACGTGACAAAGAACGGGGTTAGGCTGGTTTTATCCACTGGCCTGACCGTGTAACAAGAACAACGTCGATGAACAAACGTGGCGATACCGATCCAGACGATCGGCCCCAGGGATCCATGAAGGAACATCACACAAAACCCTCATGAAGCAATTCAACATGGAGGCCGGTTCCAGCAATCGGCCAAAAATATCCTCACCATCCATTCTGCCTGAATTCCACATCGATATGATAAGCGATGGGTTTACGTCGGCTCTTGAGTTGGAGGAAGCCCACGCTGGTTGTATCAGAGCCGACGTTCACATGGAGGTGCCTTGGCTAACCATAGAGCCGATTTCAGCAGTTACCTGGCAGAATCGGCTCGGGGGGCACATAGAAGGATAGAGCACGAGGGAGCACGAGGATACGGGGTTTTTGAAGCAACTCAAGATATATTCTCTGATAAAGTATGGGGACCGATACGTGAGCAAATCGGCCGCAAAAAATCCAAAATTTTTAAGCAAAGCCGATGCATGGCCATCGACTCAAGAGGTACAACTGTTGTAAGGGTTTGGTGGCTCAGATCCTCTCTTCAAGAACCTCCAAATTCTTTTTGCAAGTATTCGAGGCAAGTTTGAGGGGTCATGACCCTGCCCAAGGATGAGCCCGACGAAGACCATGTGGACAGCCGATGATGAGGCAATCGGTTATGGCGTTTTTGCCTAGGTCCTGGCCAAGATGGCGACTTGGTAGCTGTCACTTTCAGAGGATGTTACTTCCAGAGTTTTGGAGGGCATCAGGAATTCAAAACATCCTCACCGGAAGTTGCATCAGCCTGCCAAAGATGATGAGCCGATCTGGTCAGCAAGGTGCAAGGATTAGACTGAAGAAGCTCGGGGGGCAGCTCACCCTAAAGGTTCTCTGCTTTTAGGAGTCGATTTTGTTGGGATCGGCTGGCTCTGTATTACCGCTTGGAAGCTGATGATGACTCGTGTGGATGGCTCACTTCTGTCCTCGTCTGAACTGAAGAAGCTCGGGGGGCAACTCACCCTGAAGGTTCTTTGCTCTGTGGAACCAATTTTGTTGGAATCGGCTGGCTCTGCCCCGCAACTTTTCTAAAAGGTGGTGAGTTGTGCAGAAGAGAACTACCGGAGCTGGTGGGAGGAAGAAGCAGAGTATCACGAGGAAAGTTGTGAGCAAATGGTACCTATTATGCAGGAGTTGTGGCTTCGGCGTTGAGGTTTTTAGCAACGGTCCTAGATTTCTCCTGAAGGCATTAATTCCAGAGTTTTGCCGTTAAAGCTAACTTTGAGCTCAGGTGGTTTGGAGTCCAAGATCTAGGGTTCGCGCAGCTGTCAATTGAACCTATTCGATTGAAAATCCCGGGTCTGGATTTGAGCAAAGGTGCAGGAGATTTTTTGAGGAGCTAATTGACTTGAACCCGCTTTACCGCGAAGGACTGACGCGCTTCCATCGGCTCATTGAGCATTGGTCAAGTTCACAATCGGCAAAGTCAGGATGAGGAGAAATCGGCTAAGTTAACACAAAGGAAATCGGCGAAATCAAAGGGAGTTCTTCGTTGCAAAGGAAGTTCTTCATTGATAATAATATTTTTTACATAGAAGAGCTGATTGCCCTCAAAAGGAAGAACTAGGGGGTACATTGCCCCATCTACTACGGTTGATCCTATTCTAGGGATCCTATCTACGGGCCATTGCTTCCCTCGTCGTCGCCGTCGTCGCCGTCGTTGCCGCTGTCGGCGCTGCTCCTTGCCGGCTCGTCGTCGCTGCTCCAGCGGCCGCCGGCGGGGCCTTCGTTGTCCTCATCCTCCTCGTCAGCATCGTCATCGCTATCAAAATCACTGAGGTTCCCCGGCCAGGGGAAAAAGCGCTTGGCCGGGGGCTCGTCGGAGGAGTTGTCCTCCTCCTCTTCCTCCTCCTCCTTCTCCTCCTCGGAGGAGGTGAAGTCTGCCCAGGAGAAACGATCGTCATCGCTCTCCTCCTCCGATTCCCCGTCAGCAAGGAAGCGGAGGTCACTCTCCCCGTCGGTCAAGGATTTGTCATCCTCGGACCAGACGGAGGAGTCGTGGTCCTCTTTGTCCCACGCCGTTGGGGCGAGGATGTCGTACGCCGCCTGCGTACCCCACTCGGGCGTCGACTCTCGGATGGGAGAGGACACGTAGGAAAGACCCGATGAAGAGGAGGAGGAAGAAGAAGAAGGCATGGTGGCAGAGGAGGGCTTTTTGGGAGTGCTAATGCGAAGAGGATGAAGAGGAGAACTGTTCGATGAGATTAAATAAAAGGAGATAGAGCGGAGATTTAATGTTCGAGCAGTTTTCGAGGATACGGTGCCAAAACTGTCAAATCGTGCAGAGAAGTTGGAAGGGAAAGACGTCATGATGAAGAATACTGCGGCGGTTCTGCTCTGCCACGACGTGACCCCTCGGAGGAAAAAACGGAGTGGTTTTGAAATTATCATTACCAAAACCAGGGGGGCATGTGTTATCACCAGATTTTGGCCAAATCAGAGGTGGGCCGCGATCAAGATGGATTTAAAGATTATACATGGAAGAAATACGTGAATCGGCCTTGTGTATCAAGTTTGGGCTAAATTGCCCGTGTATCTGTAACATATTAGATCGCATCTTAGTTTAGAAGTTAGAGTTTTACCCGTGCACGGTTTAGTGCACGCCCACATTAGAAAGTCCCCTGGACTATAAATATGTATCTAGGGTTTATGGAATAGACAACAACCAATGTTCAACCCAAACAAATCTCGGCGCATCGCCAACTCCTTCGTCTCGAGGGTTTCTACCGGTAAGCACCATGCTGCCTAGATCGCATCTTGCGATCTAGGCAGCAGAAGCTCCATGTTGTTCATGCGTTGCTCGTACTGAAGCCTTTTTGATGGCGAGCAACGTAGTTATCTTAGATATGTTAGGGTTAGCATTGTTCTTTGTATCGTATGCTATCGTAGTGCGACCCTTGCATGTCTAGCCGCCCTTACACCTATCTTAGGTGTAGGGGCGGCACCCCGCTTGATCATTATCTAGTAGATTCGATCCGTTACGGTTGCTCCTTGATTCTTCAAGGATTAGTTTAATATCTGCAATAGTTAGGCCTTACAAAGGGTTGGAGGATCCAGCGGCGTGTAGGGTGTAGTTTGCTAGCCCTGGACAGGATGTTCCGAGGATCAACCTCGTGTTGGTTTTTAGGCCCCGTCTAGGATCGGCTTACGATCACCGTACGCGAGCGCGAGGCCCAATCGTGAGTAGGATGATCCGATTATGCGGTGAAAACCCTAAATCGTCGTAGATCTTATTAACTTTATCTTGATCAAGCTGGACCACCATATATTCGGACACCTTGTACAAATCATGGGTGGATCGGCTCTTTGAGCCGATTCACAGGATAACCTGAGAGCCGATCGAGGCTCGTATTTAATGTTTACGTGTGTGCCCTGCAGGAAACTAAGCGAGGCATCATCCACACCTTCCTGACCAGGTATAGGTCAGGTGGCACGCCCTTGCGACAGCATCGGACGTGCGTGCCCAGAAGGCTTTGCGGGCCGTCGCTCAGAGGGACTGGGGCCAGCCGCAGCCCTAGTTGTTCCCGGCTCTACGGTGTTGCCCGTCGCTGCCCGCCGGTGGGTTTCTGACCGCAACAATTTGTCAATTGCCCAACTGTAATTCGTTCACCCAACATCTGTTTATCTTATGGGAGAGACACCACTAGTGAACTGTGGACCCCGGTCCTATTCTTTACATCTGAAATACAATCTACTGCAATTGTTCTTTACTGGTCTTCGCAAACAATCATCATCTTCCACACAATACGTTTAATCCTTTGTTTTCAGCAAGCCGGTGAGATTGACAACCTCACTGTTACGTTACTTTGGTTGTGTTGTGCAGGTTCCACGTTGGCGCCGGAATCCCTGGTGTTGCGCCGCACTACACTCCGCCGCCATCAACCTTCAACGTGCTTCTTGGCTCCTACTGGTTCGATAAACCTTGGTTTCTTTCTGGGGAAAACTTACTGCTGTGCACATCACACCTTCCTCTTGGGGTTCCCAACGGACGTGTGTCTCACGCGCATCAATGAGCTTGGGCCATAGAACCTTCAGGGCGCTGATTGATGAGGTATGCCGCGAGATTGGTAGTTGCTCCTGCGACGGTTTTTGGCCGTGGCATGCCCGCGGTGTCCGTGGTCATAAAAGACTTGGTCAGGTTCGATGTTATTTCCCTGGCGTCATCTTCTGAGAGTCTGGACAATCTTGATCGGTGCTTGCCCGCCCCTTGAGTGCTTTGAGAGGCGCTTCCTCGCGAACCTCTCCTGGATTGTTCTGCAGTAGTTAAGCGTCTCTGGAGGGCGGCTTGCTCTTTCGATAAGTGTTCCCGGTTTTTCTCTAGTGTAGAGCGATAAGCATTGAGGGTTCCAACCGAGGTCCCTGCGGGGAGCGGTGTGTTGTTAAGTACGGCTGCCTTGGCTGCTGCCCACTCCTCGTCCGCGATAGTGTAATCGCTGTTGTTGTTGCTGGCGCTGTTTTCGAAACTTGCTCGTCTACTAGACCGAGGGGTGTGATCTCCGTCTCCCCTGTGCCTTGTGTTTCCCGTGTTATTGGCGACATAAACCTGGTGGTGTGCCGTTCTCCGGGTGGTTCCTTGGACGATGCTGTCGACACTGTCCTCTCCCGACGAGTACTGGGCATTGCAGATGAACGGTGTGTCGCTTGAACCCAGCCCGTGCCTAGCGTCACAGTGCAAACAGTAGTATGAGGTCATCTCCGAAGATGCTGGATTGTCAGATCCAACCGACATGGAAGACGTTGAACGAGAAGTCGGTGACGCAGACGAGTCCGTTGAGTCCGTCAGACCAGCCGAAAGGTCGATTGATGACGACGCGCTTGGATCTGTCGATCCGGAGGCGAGTGGCTCCAGCAGTCGAAGAATTCCTTCCGCGTTGACGTTGTAGTGGACGCTGCCGAAGGTCATCTCCATGTTTCCTTGTAGATCTGAGAAGGTTGAGCGTGAGGAGTCGCTGTGCGGGGCGAATTCATAGGAGCCGAATCGAATCGGGCTTCCCAGGCTTGGTGATGACGGTGTCGATGAAGTTGCCGATGACATGACTGGATCTACCGATGACCGATCTTGTGCCGACAGGGTTCCCACAGACGGCGCCAATTGTCGAGGGTGCTCCTCGGCAATGCCCTCCGATAGGGGCTTAGGGTTGATGGAATCCTCGTAGGCCGACACGAGACATCGGTTCACGGACAAGCGGGGAGAGCGATTTACCCGAGTTCGGGGCCCTCGATGAGGTAAAACCCTTACGTCCTGCCTGTCTGATCTTGATTATGAGAATATTAGGTTACAATGGGGTGCCGAAGGGTTCGGCTGAGATCTCGTCGAGAGGCTAAGTGCTGCGGCGACCTAGCTCTAGACTTCTGGTGGCTAAGATTGTACGTGTCCCTCGGCAACCCCTCTCCTGGCCTTTATATAGGAGGCCAGGTCTCAAGAGATCTGTCCGGGTACGCCTAGGTTTACAAAAGACCTAGCACTAAACTTTCCTTGTTCGGCTCTTCGTCTTGTTCTTCAAGGAATCTTTTTCAGCACCGTCCTAGTAGCCCACCTTGCCATCGGGTATCTTCATGGGCCTCTAGTTGGGCCGTATAGGATAGGGCAATATCGGTTACCCGAAGGGTAATGCCCACGTCAAACCCCTCTAATGAAGTTTATGAGAAGTTTGGTATGGCAGAAGTTTTCAAGGGTCAAGAGAGGAGGATGATATATGATCAAGAAGAGTGAAAAGTCTAAGCTTGGGGATGCCCCCGTGGTTCATCCCTGCATATTTCAAGAAGACTCAAGCGTCTAAGCTTGGGAATGCCCAAGGCATCCCCTTCTTCATCAACAACTTATCAGGTCACTTCTAGTGAAACTATATTTTTATTCAGTCACATCATATGTGCTTTACTTGGAGCGTCTGTGTGCTTTTATTTTTATGTTTGAATAAATTCGGATCCTAGCAATCCTTGTGTGGGAGAGAGACACGCTCCGCTTTTTCATATGAACACTGGTGTTCTTAGCTTTATTTTAATGTTCATGGCGGAGTTGAAAACCGCAGCACTTGTTGTTCTTTGGTTGGAAACAGAAAATGCTTCATATTGTCTTGAATAATTTGATACTTGGCAATTGTTTTGAGCTCTCAAGTAGATCATGTTTAAGCTCTTGCATCATGTAGTTTAAACCTATTAGTGGAGAACTACCGTAGAGCTTGTTGAAATTTGGTTTGCGTGATTGGTCTCTCTAAGGTCTAGATATTTTCCGGTAAAAGTGTTTGAGCAACAAGGAAGACGAGTGTAGAGTCTTATAATGCTTGCAATATGTTCTTATGTAAGTTTTGCTGTACCGGTTCATACTTGTGTTTGCTTCAAACAACCTTGCTAGCCAAAGCCTTGTATTGAGAGGGAATGCTTCTCGTGCATCCAAAACCTTGAGCCAAAACCTATGCCATGTGTGTCCACCATAACTACCTACTATGTGGTATTTCCTGCCATTCCAAGTAAATACTTCATGTGCTACCTTTAAACAATTCAAAAGCTATTATCTCTTATTTGTGTCAATGTTTTATAGCTCATGAGGAAGTATGTGGTGTTTATCTTTCGATCTTGTCATTTACTTCGGACAGACTTTCACCAATGGACTAGTTGCTCATCCGCTTATCCAATAAATTTGCAAAAAGAGCTGGCAATGGGGTTTCCAGCCCCAATTAATTAACTTGCATTAATAATTCTCTCCACATGTTTTGCCCTGACCTATCAGTAAGCAACCTAATTTTGCAAATAGACACTCCTCCATGGTATGTGAATGTTGGAAGGCACCCGAGGATTCGGTTAGCCATGGCTTGTGTAAGCAAAAGGTTGGGAGGAGTGTCATCAATAATGAAACTAAAGTACATGTGTAAACAAAAGAGAAGAGGGATGATCTACCTTGCTGGTAGAGATAACGTCCTTCATGGGAGCCGTTGTTGAAAGTCTGGTTGATAAGGTAGTTAGAGTACCCATTACCATTCGTTGACAACAACAAACACCTCTCAAAATTTTACTTTTATGCTCTCTATATGATTTCAAAACTTGAAAAGCTCTAGCACATGATTTAATCCCTGCTTCCCTCTGCGAAGGGCCTTTCTTTTACTTTACATTGAGTCAGTTTACCTACTTCTTTCCATCTTAGAAGCAAACACTTGTGTCAAGCTTGTGCATTGATTCTTACATGCTTGCTTATTGCACTTATTATATCACTTTGTGTTGACAAATATCCATGAGATATGCATGTTGAAGTTGAAAGCAATTGCTGAAACTTAAATCTTCCTTTGTGTTGCTTCAAACCTCTTATTAAGAATTTATTGCTTTATGAGTTAACTCTTATGCAAGACTTTTTGATGCTTGTCTTGAAAGTACTATTCATGAAAAGTTTTGCTATATGTTATCTATTTGTTAGCAAACTATAGATCATTGCCTTGAGTCACTTCATTCATCTCATATGCTTTACAATAGTATGATCAAGATTATGTTGGTAGCATGTCACTTTAGAAATTATTCTTTTTATCGTTTACCTACTCGAGGGCGAGCAGGAACTAAGCTTGGGGATGCTTGATACGTCTCCAACGTATCTAGAATTTCTTATGTTCCATGCTAGTTTTATGACAATACCTACATGTTTTATTCATACTTTATATCGTTTTGATGCATTTTCCGGAACTAACCTATTAACAAGATGCCGAAGTGCCAGTTCTCGTTTTCTCGCTGTTTTTGGTTCCGGAAAGGCTGTTCGGGCAATATTCTCGGAATTCGACGAAACAAAGACCAAATATCTTATTTTCCCCGGAAGGTTCCAGAACACCGAAGGAGAGTCGGAGGCGGGCAGCAGGGGGCCCACACCATAAGGCGGCGCGGGTGGCCCCCTGGCCGCGCCAGCCTATGGGGAGGGGGCCCCGTGGCCCCTCCGACTCCGCCTCTTCGCCTATATAATCCCACGCGACCTAAAAACCCGATACCAATTGACGAAACTCCAGAAAGACTCCAGGGGCGCCGCCGCCATCGCGAAACTCCGTTTCAGGGGACAGAAGTCTCTGTTCCGGCACACCGCTGGGACGGGGAAGTGCCCCCGGAAGTCATCTCCATCGACGCCACCGCCTCCATCATGCTCCGTGAGTAGTTCCCCCATGGAATACGGGTTCTAGCTGTAGCTAGTTGGTACTCTCTCTCCCATGTACTTCAATACAATGATCTCATGAGCTGCCTTACATGATTGAGATCCATCCGATGTAATCGGTGTTGTGTTTGTTGGGATCCGATGGATTGTTACATTATGATTAGTCTATCTATATAAGTTTGTGAAGTTATTGTTGCTTGCAATCTTGTTGTGTTTAATGCTTGTCACTAGTGCACGAGTGGCATGATCTTAGATTTAAGCTCTATAATTATTGCTTAGATTGTATCTACAAGTTGTTTGCACATGTCTATGTCCGGAACCGAGGCCCCGGAGTGACAACAAGCGGGAATAACTGGAGGGAAGGCGTAGGTATGAGGATCACATGTTTTCACCAAGTGTTAATGCTTTGCTCCGGTGCTCTATTAAAAGGAGTACCTTAATTGCCAGTAGATTCCCTAGAGGCCCGGCTGCCACCGGCTGGTAGGACAAAAGATGTTATGCAAGTTTCTCATTGCGAGCACGTATGACTATATATGGACAACATGCCTACATAATTAATAGACTTGATGTTCTGTCTTAATGCTATTTCAATCCTATCAATTGCCCAATTGTAATTTGTTCACCCAACACTTGTCACTTGTTATTGGAGAGTTACCACTAGTGTAGATAGTCGGGAACCCGGTCCATCTCTTATCATCATATACTCGTTCTATATGTCATTGGAAGTAGTATCAACTATTTTCCGGTGCCATTGCCTGCGTGTTCTCGATTACTGCTTGCTGTGTTATCGTTACTATTGCTCTCATATTACTGCTCGCTTTCACATCACCCTCGTTACTAGTGCTTTTCCAAGTGCGGCTGAATTGACAACTCAGTTGTTAAGGCTTATAAGTATTCTTTACCTCCCCTTGTGTCGAATCAATAAATTTAGGTTTTACTTCCCTCGAAGACTGTTGCGATCCCCTATACTTGTGGGTTATCAGTGGGCACTATGAATTCCGTGTTATGGCTTTTGGGTTGACGGGAGCCCCGGCGACGTTCCAGCATGCCATGAATGCATCCTTGGCCCTGGTTCTACGGAAGTGTGCACTTGTCTTCTTTGATGATATCCTCGTATATAGTGCTACCTTCGAAGAACATCTGGTTCATTTGGCCACAGTCCTGGAGATACTGAGGAAGGACAAGTGGCAGGTAAAAATGGCGAAATGTGCATTTTCTCAACGAAAGGTTGCATATCTGGGCCATATCATTTGTGCTGAAGGGGTAGCTACCGATGATTCCAAGATCAAATCCATCAAAGATTGGGTGAGGCCATCCAACCTCAAGGAGCTGCGTGGATTTTTGGGCCTGTTCGGTTACTACAGAAAATTTATCCGCCACTACGCCGTGATCAGTCATCCACTCACTACTTTTCTCAAGAAAGGAGCACTCTTCGTGTGGACAGATGTGACTGAAACTGCCTTTGTGACTCTAAAGCAAGCCCTCATGTCAGCACCGGTTCTCACTCTCCCAGATTATACCCAGCAGTTCGTGGTAGAAACAGATGCGTGTGATGTGGGCATCGGTGCTGTTCTATCCCAGAAAGGCCACCCTGTTGCATATGTTAGCCGTGCTCTGGGGCCTAGAAACCGAGGACTTTCAGTTTATGAAAATGAATACCTTGCTATACTGCTTGATGTCCAACAACAGTGGCATCCCTATTTACAATTGGGAGAGTTCCTAATTAGGACAGGTCACAAAAGCCTGCAACATCTCACAGATCAGCGGTTGCATACTGAGTGGCAACATAAAGCACTTACTAAAATGATGGGTTTTCAATACAAGATTGTTTACAAAAAGGGTATAGACAATGGTGCTGCCGATGCTCTCTCCCGCAAGCCTGTTAGTACCTCCCAACTCATGATAGTCTCCACAGTACAGCCAGCTTGGTTGACAGCAGTTTATGATAGTTACAAGCTTGACACTAGAGCGCAACAGTTGTTGCAGAAGCTGGCAGTTGACCTACAGCTGAAGAGCATTACACTCTGAGCCAAGGTGTGTTGCGTTATCAGGGGAGAATCTGGGTGGGAAGTGACAGTGTGTTGCAACAGTAGCTTATTTCGGCCTTCCATGACAGTCCGCAAGGAGGGCATTCGGGGTTCCCTATGACTTATCGCCGCATCAGTTCTCTATTTAAGTGGCTGCAAATGAACTCCATGGTTCGCGAGTTCGTTCGTTGTTGCACTACTTGCCAGCAGGCCAAGCCGGAGCGCATTCCACTAGCAGGGTTGCTCCAACCACTCCCCATTCCTTCTGAGCCTTGGGAAGTGGCCACGATGGACTTCATTGATGGTCTCCCAACCTCCAGGCAGTTCAATTGTTTACTGGTGATTGTGGATAAGCTGACTAAGTATGCCCACTTCGTGCCATTGAAACATCCATACACAGCAAGCAAGGTTGCGGAATTGTTTTTGGATAACATCCATTGCCTCCACAGTCTTCCTCAGTCGCTTGTGTCGGATTTACCAGTCAATTTTGGCAGACAGTATTCTAAGCCACGGGCACGCAACTGATGATGAGTACCAGTAATCATCCCGAGACGGACGGCCAAACAGAGCGGGTCAACCAGTCTATCGAGTGCTATCTTCGATGCTTTGTCAGTGCTCATCCCCAGGACTGGTCTAAATGGATTTCGCTGTGCGAATTTTGGTAGGCATTCGTCGCTTGGCAAGTCCCCGTTCGAACTGTTGTATGGTCGGCAGCCCAGGTACTTTGGAATCACGACGTCGGATCAGATTGCTTTAGTTGACATCAAAACATGGCTGGCAGAGAGGAGCCTGGTTATGGCCTCAGTTAAACAACACCTTCTACGTATGCAACAACGGATGAAGACACAAGCTGATAAGAATCGCATAGAGCGCAGTTTCTCTGTTGGAGATGAGGTATTTCTTCGCCTGCAACCTTACATTCAGCGGTCTATCGCTCAACGCAAGAACCACAATCTTGCCTTCAAGTTTTTTGGGCCTTTCAGGATATAGCAGCGAGTGGGGCAAGTTGCTTACAGGTTGGACTTGCCAGAGACTAGCAGGGTTCATCCAGTTTTTCATGTATCCCAGCTGAAACCGTGCATCAAACCAGGCCAGCAGGTAGCGGCTAAACTACCTCCTCCTGATGCTGCATTTCAACTTCATGTGCAGGTCTTGCGTTCCCGGGTGCGGCAGAAGGGCGTGCACACGGTGGCTCAGGTTCTGACCCAGTGGAGCGGGATGCGAGAAGCTGAAGCTACCTGGGAGGACCTTTATGATCTCTAGTGTCAGTTTCCCTTCGCACCTGCTTGGGGACAAGCAGGTTTTCAAGTGGGAGGGATTGTCAGCGGCCGGTCTCCTTTGGACAGCGAGGGGGCTATGGAGCAAGTCGACTAGGAGCAGGCTCGAGATGGGGCGAGGCCCAGGAGGAAGCGGCGGGCCCCTGGCTGGCTAGCCACTGGGGAATGGGCCACTTGAGGCCACCAGAAGCCCAGGAAGGCATCGGCGCTACGAGAGCTATATGTATGAGAGATAGGACTAGGACAGAACTTGGCTTGTAAGTTAAGAAAGGAGTGTCGTGTACTCGCTGTGTGGGTGGTTGGGTGGGTGGATCTTCAGTGAGAAATCCTAATTCATGTGAGTTCTCTTGATTCGAATTATGTAGAGGAGTCGATGCTTACACTCGTACTGCAGCGACGCGCGGCCGGCCGCCGGCTGCTCGGCACGGCGGCGGAGGCCTCTCCGGCTGGCTAGGGCGCGATCTACGTGGGGATGCCGACGTCCGTGGCGATGCCTGATTACCGCTTAGTTTAACCTTGATCTCGCAGATTTAGTTTGTCCAGAGCAGTAGTGAATTATGAGAGGATGTCATGATCATTGCACTCTACTTTACATTTCGAAGTCACAGTAGCTGCTTTAGCACATGCATGCAAAATCAAATCAATTAGCTCTATCTCTGATCACCCACCTACCTCTACCGTTTGGTTTCTGTAGTTGCACAGAGAAGTACGTTCAATAACTACACACAAGTATAGTTGTGTACGCCTCACGAGTACAGTTTCGTACAACACACGAGTACAACTGTGTATATCACACGACTCCACTTGAACACACGGGCGAGTATAAGCACAGTCACGCACACGAGTAGGTACAGTCACGCACACGAGCAGGTATAGTGCGCACATGAGCAAGTACATGTAGAGAAGTACAGTCGCGCACACGAGCAAGTACAAGTACAAAAATACAATTCATGAACACGAGCAAATATAGATACAATCACACATACGAGTAAATACAAAATACAGAAGTACAGTCAGACACATGAACAAGTACAGTTACCAAGTAAAGGAAAAAACTGTACCAAAAACACTAAAAACAGAATTAATTATCAGTTAATGCATAAGCACAATTAGGTACACACCACGAGTACAAATCATGCAGTATTGGAAGTATGGAAAAAATTATCTCGAAACCTATCAATATGGGATGTAATTTTGAAGATCTCGACGCGAGCCTCTCAAATATGGAAACGGTTTGTATTTGAACTTACGATTCTCAAGATATCTCATTTTGAAAAAAAAAAACGAATCTAGAAAAAAAAAGCGAGAACACTTGGTTAGGAGAGTGAATGTACAACCTAACCATCCAAGTTCAAGTCCCCAAAAACACAAATTTAGGTTCTTACTATTTAAAAACAAAATCATTGTAGAAGTTTCTCCTACCGTATTTTTTTAAAAAAGGGAAAACAGACGCAACTCAGCCCCCCTTGTCTTCTCTCTCCTCCCTTGTCCCTATCTTGCTTCCCCTTGCGACACGTGACGCAGGGAGATCACTTCCCATTGATTTTCTGGCACCACATTGTACCATTTGTCGCGTGTAGAGTGAGTCGCTTTCCCTTCGCGCGAAGGTCGGCATTTTTCTAATGATTTCGAGAAATTTTTCATCACGGGCTGGAAAACCAGAACCGGGCCCCAATCCAGATTGATCCTTGCCTCAAAGGGATTAAATGAACTAGGCCTATTACTGGGCTATCCTTGGGCTGAGTTCGTGAACAGGCTGGGCTTACTTTTGTAGGGTACTAGTAAGACGAGGGCCAGGCCCAAGTGAATCGGCCACCAGGAATGGCGACGACGCTCGCAGCCCGCCGCCTCCTCCTCCTGCAGCGATGCGCGGCCGGCCGCCGGCTGCTCGCCACGGCGGCGGAGGCCTCCCCGCTTGGTAAGGACGCTAGCGATGACGCGATCTACGTGGGGAAGCCGTTGTCCGTGGCGACGCGGGACGAGACCTCGGTGGCGATGCCGATGTCCTTCATGACGGGGTCCGTCGTGGGGAAGCGCTTCTACCGCGACGCCACCGTGCGGCGCGCCGACGACGGCAACGGCTGGACCGTCATGCTCGACTACCGCACCCTCAAGACGCCCGCCAAGCGACAGCTCAAGCTGCACTCGCGCGCGCTCGCCGTGGCCGTCGCCGCCGAGTGGGAGTTCCAGGTCCGGATCCCGTTGCTCCTCTCCCTCCCTCCTGTGTTCTCATTCTTGTTCTGTGCTTTGGTTTCACCCCGACTGTGATTTCAATTGAGTTCTGAATTATGGTTCGTGTGGCTGTATGCTAGCAACTTAGCAATCAACAAAATCGTTCGTATGCAAATGCTCTGATTAGCGCTTAGTTTGACCTTGATCTCGCAGATTTAGCTTGTTCAGAGCAGTAGCGAATTATGAGAGGATGCCATGATCATTTCATTCTACTTCACATTTCAAATTGAAAGTATTGAATCTAGGTTTTTATCATACGATTTGGTGCTGCTGATGCGCTGACAATGTCTAATTAGGTTGTAACATTCTTGTTTCTGTATTGTTAATTGTGTCATGGCAGTTCTAAATTACCAGAATGGCTGTTTGGCTGTAAGTAGAAGGAAACAAATTAAGAGTAACCAAAACGTAGTCCAGGTATGTCGTCCTCACGTGAAAGTTATACAAATGGGTCAAGGCTGTTCTAGCACATTTTAGTCTATTACTCCTTCCGTTCCAAATTAGTTGACGCAGCCTTTTCCATCTAAGCGAACCTAGACCAAAGCTCGTCAGAATATGGAGCGGAGGCAGTATAAACTA
This sequence comes from Lolium rigidum, assembly GCF_022539505.1. Classification (NCBI taxonomy): domain Eukaryota; kingdom Viridiplantae; phylum Streptophyta; class Magnoliopsida; order Poales; family Poaceae; genus Lolium; species Lolium rigidum. Next base: position 283,293,174 of record NC_061514.1, on the reverse strand, counting down.
GCAGTTGCATTTGTGCAGACCACTTAGTTCATTGCCATCTGTGGAGAATACAGCATTTTAGGCTTGAATTTTCGCTTCTGATATCTAGAGAGACAGGAGAGGCTGAAAATTAAAATAAAGCAAAACTCAATATGGCCGATGGACAGTGGCAGAGGACTCGTTAGGGTGAGATAGGGCACCCGCCCTACCTTGAAAATTTCCAATCCTGCCATACACACAGCATATAGGCTACAGATCTGGTGGTCGCCATGAACGGAAGGTTCTGTCATCCTATTGAGAGAAAGAAGACGAGACATAGGCCAATCGAAGGAACTGGGCTGTGGGCTGGTATTGGCTGCAGCGAAGGGGTACATCCTCTTTCCATTTTTCTCTTTGAACTTGATCTTGCTCAACCAAGTCAAATGAGTTGAGTCGTGAGCGCTCAGCTGTGTCCAACTGAAGCAACTAGTGACAGTCATACGGTTGCGACCCAACAGTACTAGCCTGTTCCAAACTCCAGTAGAAATAAAATCAAGAAATGAGAATAGGTATCCCTAAAAATAAAAGAAGGAAACTGCCATTGCATGGGTGATGCCATTAAAGTTTCATTGAAGTGATGATAAATCATGGTGCAATCTTCATCTAGTGAGTTTTTTAAAAGAAAATTTACTTTACAAAAATAATTTTGTTGAATTGTATTCTTTTCTTGTTTTTTTTGTATATATGGACTATTTGATTTTACATCAATTTTTTTATATTCTATTCAATCTGCCCTACCTCAAAAAATTTCCGTCCTCCTCCGCTGCCGATGGACCCTCGGATGCTGCAATGGACGAATTTAAAGACTACTAGTAATTACTAGCGTATAACTAGGTAAGTGCCGCGTCGATTAAATCCGACTCGAGGTAGTACTTACTTAGTTCTGCAAATCTATGTTTTTTTGCATGGCTGAGTTGCTGCCTTCAAATGCTCTCTACTGTAATTTAAAATTTACGAGCTACATCAACTTGCATTATTTGTCCTGCTGCTCATCTGCCACTATGTAGGACTACACTATTTTATCTGAATTAATTTCTATGAAAAAGGGCTTCCTATATTTCTTTCCCTAGTTTGTCGATCAATGGGCACTGGTACTGAAAGTTCCGTATTGTCATAGGAACAAGATGGAATCCGGCCTTTTACAATGCCTCTTATGAAGCTTGCTTGTACTGCACTGGAGAGAGTTCCGTTGACACGAGCGAAGATAATTAACAATTTGATGCAAAGATTCCATCAAGATTTGGTATTTTGCCGCTCACCTGCCGATGATGAACTTACCAAAGGAGTTTATGGTAATGTGTTAATTGTTTTCCTCATAAGTTGGTTCAGTTATTGTGGTCCAACATGAATGATCTGGTTTCAGGCTACTTAGATCCATACAATTAAGTTACCGATGCCTTGTGTTATCGCCTCCAAAATTATGATTTCTCATGGTTTCTTATTATTACGTGCAGAAAAACAGAAGGAGAAAATTGACCCAATACTGGACTGGGTCAACACAGAGTTCGGGGTCAAGCCTGTTGTATACACAAGTTTTCTAGGGGGGAAGCAAGATGAGCGGCTAGCTAAGGCTGTAGAAACCGTTTTGAAGGATGCAAATGACCGTGAATTGGCATCTATTGATGCTATGGCTTCAGCAGCCCATTCCCTGGTCATCCCTCTTGCAATATTTAGAGGAAGGTTGGGAGTTGAGGAGTCCATTGAACTGATCAGGCTTGAAGAAGATCACCAGGTGTGATACTGCAACCGTTTATTTTTGTTAATTTTGTTAATTTTTCTTTCCTTTTTGTATCATATGATCTTTATTCCTCAATATCTCCAGGTCGATAAATGGGGCTTGGTTGAAGGAGGCCATGATGTTGATATTGCTGATCTTAAAGTGCAGATGTCATCGGCTGTTGTGTTTCTTCATCTCTCACGACGACAGTAAAAACCTTTCAATCGATTATCTATGAAATGGTTTATGCTTGTTGCTGTTTATTTTGTAGCTTGTCTAAACTTGTATGAAGGGCTGTAGAATAATAATTACCCGCATGGTTAAGGATAAAACAAAGCACCAGAATGTGCGGATCTTGAGTTTTGACTTCAATTTAGCTTAATATCTTACTAAGGGTGCATAGAAACCCCGAGTCAATGTGGGTTCCAGTGATTTCTGTTTTTCTGTGCAATAGCAGAATTGTGGTTTGGTATGATGAAGAGTGTCATAACAGAACATTTTTGCTGTAACTAGTTTTTGGGTGATTTTCTTGTTCAGGATGATGAAGAGTGTCATAGCGAAGCCTTTTTGTGGTAACTTTTTTTCCGGTGATTCCATGCTTCAGTACGATGAAGTGTCATATCAGAGCAGTTGTGTGGTAACTTAACTAGTTCTGCAGTGATTTTGTGGTTTGGTATGATGAAGAGTGTCATAGCATAACCATTTTTTTTGTGGTAACTAGTTTTTTTTTTGATGATTTTGTGCTTCAGTAGGTGAAGAGTGTCATTTGTGGTAACTAGTTTTTTGATGATTTTGTGGTTCAGTAGGTGAAGAGTGACATATCAGAGCATTTCTGTGGTTGCTAGTTTTGCAGTGATTTTGTGGTTTGGTAGAATGAAGAGTGTCACAGCAGAACTTTTTGTGGCAACCAAATTGAGATTAGTATGTTGCTAAGGGGGCATAGAAACCCAAAATACATCTAGTGACTAGTGATTTCTGGTTTGGTATGATGCTGCAATAGCAGATTTTGGTATGACAGTCTTCATCATTATGAACCAGAAAATCACAAAAAAAAACTAGCCGACGCTATTAGCAGTAGATGCTTGAACTATCATAAGGCTATTCATAGTGGGAGTAACATAGATATTAACATCACACTCCCCAAGAAGTTTTAGTGACATGGCATGCCAATAAATGAAGAAAGAAAGTGAGGTGGTAGCTATGTTACCATCACATCACACATTTCAAGATAAGATGTATAACCTAATACATATGACTTTGCATGACACCATATATATGTTACTACCCACTATGAAACTAGTAACATGGAGTAGTAACGTGTTATACAAAGAAACTGATCCTTCAGCCCCTATTAACAGTAGGTACTTGAATGCTTCACTATCAACGTGTCCGTCGTGAACAGTTGAGTTCGGCGGGAAATCTTCGCGTAGCGTGTCATGCCACGCAACTAGTTACTTGAGCTGCCCATACGTCTGCACGAATCCAAACCAAAACTTCAGAGCGGTCTTCACGACGGCGATCGGCCACGGATCGGAGTTCACATAGTTGCGATAATACACTCCACGTACGTATCTGATCAGGTCAGTCAAAATGAACCAAATGCAGCAAGTGCGGGTAAATGATGGAGACGGGGAGCACGAGCCAAGAAATGCAAGCTCGCGCCAGGCTCCCGCGGCCCTCGCCGCCGGCGCTACCGTGCGCGGTGCAGCTGCAGGTCACCGCGTTCTCCGCCGGCATCGACGCCCTCAACCGCCGCGACGGCACCGTCAACCGCGGCGTCTACTCCGTCGCCGACCGCCTCCTCCGCGTGCGCGCGAATCCCCGGCCGGACTCCTCCGGCGTCCGTTCCGCCGACTTCGTCGTCGACGCGTCCCGGGGCCTCTGGGCGCGCGTCTTCTCTCCTGCCGGAACTGCCGCCTGGGCCCGGCCGCCGCTCCCGCTCGTCGTCTATTTCCATGGCGGCGGCTTCGCGCTGTTCTCCGCGGCCCAATGCTACTTCGACCGCCTTTGCCGCCGACTCAGCCGCGGCATCGGCGCCGTCGTGGTCTCCGTCGAGTACCGCCTCGCCCCCGAGCACCCCTACCCCGCCGCATACGACGATGCCATGGACACGCTCCTCTTCATCGACGCCAACGGCGTCGCGGGCCTGGACGACGGCGTCTCCGTGGACCTCTCCAGCTGCTTCCTCGCTGGGGAGAGCGCCGGCGGCAACATAATCCACCACGTGGCCAACCGCTGGGCTGCAGCCGCGTCCGCCACCAGCTCCGTGCGCCTCGCCGGCCTACTGTCCGTGCAGCCGTACTTTGGCGGCGAGGAGCGGACGGAGTCGGAGCTGCGGCTGGACGGCGTGGCGCCGATCGTGAACCTCCGGCGGTCCGACTTTTGGTGGAAGGCGTTCCTCCCGGCGGGCGCAACCCGCGACCACCCGGCGGGCGCAACCCGCGACCACCCGGCGGCGCACGTGACCGACGAGAACGCCGTGCTAGGGACGGCGTTCCCGCCGGCGTTGGTGGTCGTCGGCGGCTTCGACCCGCTGCAGGACTGGCAGCGGCGGTACGCCGACGTGCTGCGGCGGAAGGGGAAGCAGGTGCAAGTGGTGGAGTTCCCGGAGGGCATCCACGCGTTCTACCTCTTCCCGCAGCTCGCCGCCAGCGCGGAGGTCATTGAGGACATGCGGGAGTTCGTGGAGAGCAACAGGGCGTCGTCGTCGACGCCGGAATCCTCCACGCGGTGAACAGAGGCGACCAAGTTGCATTCAGCAAAGAGAACGAAAATGTGTGGAGCTGTCGAACATATATTTGATCAATGCCTGGAGCTGTCGAAAATATATTTACTCAGAATCACGCGCAGTGCAGTTTCTTTGCACACAACTTAAATTGTACTCCCACCCCGTACATCGAGGACTTGGGGCCTTTGATTTATAGGATTTATGTAGATTTTATAGGAAAATTTCGTATACAAGTTGTTTGATTTGTAGGAATAGAAATCTTGTAGTGTAAATTTTATAGGGAAAAAACATTACGTCATACCGCACGGAAAAATTCATTTGCTACAATTAAACCCACTTCATCTTCTCATAAAATTTAAGTATCAATAATATCCCAAAGCTATAATTTTTCTATTTTTATGTTTTTTCTATCCTATGAATCAAATGACCCCTTATTTCAGCGAGTAGATGTTTCTCGAAGAAACGCGGAGACATATCCGCATCAGAGTAGAATACTGTAGGTTTAAAAACTCAATTATACTTCAAAACTGTATTTTTTCTGCATTATTAAAAACTTCAGTCCTAATCATTTTTCTCTAAACTGAAGTATTCGTGCTATTGCACTGAAATACTTTGTATTTGGAATACTGTGGTTTTAAGAAAACTCTCAAACAAAGTGAGTTTGAAATCTCGTTGGGTAAACCATCTGTTGCTTGCTAACGATAGTCTTATTTTCATCGGTGTGAATGTTAAAGTGTGGTTAGACTCAACGAAATTATGAGGATCGGGGAGTGTTTTGGTCGACGGGTGAATTGGGAAAAAGAGTGCCATATTTTTTCACCCCAAATACTTCAGAGACTTCTATGCTGGGTATGAAGAATACGTTGTGCATTGCTGTGGAGGCTTTCAGTGAGTGATACCTTGGGTTTACAGACTGTTGTGCGTAGAATCAAAAGTGGTACTTCCCATCATATTGGTGATAGATCGAGAAGTAAAATGCAAGGCTGGTCAGAGAAGTATCTAGCGTGTGATACGAGATAAGTGCTACTGAAATCAGACATACAATCAATTCCAATTTTTAGCATGATGTGTTTTTTTTTTTGACAAAAAAGGTGTGTAAAAGCCTAGCTTCGACGATGTCCAATTATCGGAGTAGTTCGTTGGATAGAAAGTCCATCCATTGGGTTTCCTAGAAAAACTTGGCTACATTAATAAAGATAAAGAGCGGAATGTGTTTTCAAGACCAACATTTATTCAACTTGGCGGCTTTGGAAGCATGGTTGGGGCGTTTCATGACAAATACAAGCTTATTATGTGCTAGGGTTTTGAAAGGACGTTATTTCCCCAATTGTGACTACTTGGAACTTGGAAGCTACTATTCCTCATTCTGCATCCGTAACTTGGTGACTTGGTGTGCGATCGTGGAAGGTATAGTCTTTGCAAACGGGTTTGATAAGAAAAAGGGTGGACGACAAATCATCAATTACAATATGGACTAACAAATGGATTCTTGAGTCATTTTCTATGTCCCCTATTATTAGACCTGTTGACCCTTAGCTAGTAAAGCTGAGTGAATTGGTAACGGCTAGTCAGCTTATTGATACCGATAACTGGATTTGGTTAGGCCGGTGTTCGTGGCACCATATGTAGAGGCTATTCTCAATGTATCTTTAATGGTGGTGGCGAGAATTTTTATGCGTGTAACCATGAAAGATTGGATGTATATACTCTGTTAAATCAACGTACCATGCTCTAGCCAGGGAAACAGAAAAAGCATGTCACTCTAGGCAAAAGGATGGTGACAGGGACCTGAGAGACAAAACAACAGATGTGGACATCGCTATGTAAGTTAAAAGTTGTGCCAATAATTCGAGTGTTTCGATGGCGGGTGCTTTGTGGGATTTTATTGGATGAATGCAATTTTAAACATCGGCATATCAGGGACTCAAGCAGATGCAATGTCCGCTTGGCACTGGATGAGGACCTATTGCATGCCTTAATTACATGTTCTCATGCAAAAGGATTTGGGGATGGAGGTGCGATATGGCTAGACATCCATCTAACTCGACTGCATCCATAGACTTGGGCAAAATACATCCTTTTGTGACCTATTGTTTTCGGTTCAAGGGCGAGCAAAAATTATCACGGTTATGTGATCGATATGGAACCTACAAAATAGATGGAAACATGATGAACATGCTATTGATCTAGTGTTTTATGTGAAAACTAAAAGGGAGGCTCTGGCTCTCTTGAAATCCCCTTGAGGGCTGGTGGTCTTGCCAGGTCATGGATGGCGACACCTCATGCAGTTTTTACATGGTTAAGTCAATGCAATGGATGACGACGGTGGTGTAGGTGGTGTCACAAGATCTGCCAGTCATTTTATTGGAGCTTAGAGCAAGCCGGTGCATGGGATCATGAATCCGATGATAGAAGGGTGCATTCCTTATGTGAAGGTGTTCTCTCCACTAAGGGTAGAGGCCTCACACATGTGATCACGGAAACGGACTGCCTAGACATAGTAACCCTCTGGAACAATCGCTGCAATTCTCTTTCAATTGTGCCTCTTATTATGTTAGAAGTTGGAGAGCTAGCTAGCTCCTTTTTTGTTTTTACTATTAAATATGTGTTGATGACATTCAACTACCCAGATCACCTTTGTGCAAAGGTGCAAGCACATTATAGCGATTCCAAACAAAGCAATCTTAACGAGTCGAGAACGCTGGATGCCCATGAATGGGTGGTAGGGCTCTTCGTGTTGGTTGAAAGAACATGGAGCCCACATGTGTGGTTTTGATAATTATTGACAATCCCTATAGATTAATAGTTACATTGAGTTTCTCTAATAGGTTTTGTCGAGAAGCAATTCTTGAACCATATGTTGGTTTCAAGGTTGCAAGAAGAAGCAAATAAAGAAGATCAAGTGCAAAGTATGTCTTGAAGAAGAAGGAGCGATTTCTCATGTACATCTTCAAGACAACAATAGTATGAAGAATGAACACGGTGGAGTGCAACGAAGAAGAAGAGGTTTGAAGAAAGGAGGCATGGAAGTTTCAGCAGGCTAGATCATCCGGCACCACCTGTGTCCTGGCATATGCAAAAGAAGAGGGGGCGGATGGTATCTTCATCCCCTCCCCCAAATGTTCTTTTCATCCGAGGCACAGCGAAGGTTCGCCACTTTCAGAGCTAGTGGGGGCAGAGGGAATCTTCCTCCGCCCCTTGGAAGGAAATTTCATCCGGGTGGCCCAGATCATCCGGCCCAACTTAGGTCGGATCAACCCCCCCCGAGGCTGCAATTGCTCCAAAAGGAGGAGCCTTCTTCCTCCTCAAAGATAGACCTTACCAGCATTAAGAACATGAACATATGCCAAAGTAACTTTCCCATGATGGTTTATGGGGAGCAATCCCCACAAGACTTCATCAAGCAAGCACATTCAAGAAAGGCATTCCATCTTGAAATGGTCAAGATCATCATCGTCAAGATCAAGTGAAATGCGCAAGGTCAAGGTTTATTCTTCATAGGTTTTCTCTCTTACTGGTCTCTTGTTGTTGGGAGACCAGGTGTGTAGGATAGTTGGTAATTCTATCAAAAGGGCTCTCGAATGAGTAACTTTGTCGTATCGCTCGGAGAGAGCTCAGACCCTTGCATGCTCTGAATTTAGAGCTTGTGCTCATTCTCATGACAAGCTCTAGCTCATCGAAAATAGATTCCGTATGAAAAACCTTGTTGCGTTTTCGAGTTTGACGGTTTTATCGGTATGCCTTTTTAGATATGTCAAACCTATCCTCATTTGTTTATGTGTTCTCTTGTTGTACTATGATGGTTCCCTGCATTATTTTGTAGAGCTTTTTGCAAGATTCGAAACGAGCCCAAGATCATCAAGATCGGAGTCCGGATGCTCAAGTTATGGTCGTTTCCGTTTCGTCGCTCTGCCAACCTTCTGGTGGGTGGTGGATGTAAATTCCATCCGCCCCCGGGATGGTAATTTTGTCTGTCCCGGATCGAAGGTTGGTAAAACGCGCACCAGGGCATGTTTTAATGGTAGGGGCGGACCATCCGCCCCGGACCCCCGGACCATCCGGCCCCTCACGAAACCACAACGGTAAGTTTGGGGGAGGGAGGGTGCTATTTAAGGGGCCCTTCTTTCCCAATGGTTTTGATACGTCTCCAACGTATCTATAATTTCTGATGTTCCATGCTAGTTTTATGGCAATACCTACATGTTTTGCTCACACTTTATAATGATTTCATGCATTTTCCGGAACTAACCTATTAACAAGATGCCACAGTGCCAGTTCTGTTTTCTGTTGTTTTTGGTTCCAGAAAAGCTGTTCGGGCAATATTCTCGGAATTGGACGAAACAAAAGCCCACGATCTTATATTTCACGGAAGGTTCCAGAAGTCCGAAGGGGAGACGAGGAAGGGCAGTAGGGGACCCACACCATAAGGCGGCGCAGGTGGCCCCCTGGCCGCGCCAGCCTATGGGGAGGGGGCCCCTGGCCCCTCCGACTCCGTCTCTTCGCCTATATAATCCCTCGCGACGTAAAAACCCTACACCAATTGACGAAACTCCAGAAAGACTCCAGGGGCGCCGCCGCCATCGCGAAACTCCGTTTCGGGTACATAATCTCTGTCCCGGCACGCCGCCGGGACGGGGAAGTGCCCCCGAAAGCCATCTCCATCGACACCACCGCCTCCATCATGCTCCGTGAGTAGTTCCCCCATGGACTACGGGTTCTAGCAGTATCTAGTTGGTACTCTCTCTCCCATGTACTTCAATACAATGATCTCATGAGCTGCCTTACATGATTGAGATTCATCTCGATGTAATCGGTGTTGTGTTTGTTGGGATCCGATGGATTGTTACATTATGATTAGTCTATCTATAAAGTTTGTGAAGTTATTGTTGCTGCAATCTTGTTGTGTTTAATGCTTGTCACTAGTGCACGAGTGGCATGATCTTAGATTTAAGCTCTATAATTGTTGCTTAGATTGTATCTACAAGTTGTTTGCACATGTCTATGTCCGGAACCCGAGGCCCCAGAGTGACAGCAACTGGGATAACTGGAGGGGATGGCTTAGATATGAGGATCACATGTTTTCACCAAGTGTTAATGCTTTGCTCCGGTGCTCTATTAAAAGGAGTACCTTAATTACCAGTAGATTCCCTTGAGGCCCGGCTGCCACCGGCTGGTAGGACAAAAGATGTTATGCAAGTTTCTCATTGCGAGCACGTATGACTATATATGGAAAACGTGCCTACATGATTAATAATCTTGATGTTCTGTCTTAATACTATTTCAATCCTATCAATTGCCCAACTGTAATTTGTTCACCCAACACTTGTCACTTGTTATTGGAGAGTTACCACTAGTGTAGATAGTTGGGAACCCCGGTCCATATCTCTCATCATCATATACTTGTTCCTATATGACATTGGAAGTAGTATCAACTATTTTCTGGTGCCATTGCTCTGTGTTACTGTTACTATTGCTCTCATATTACTGCTGCTTTCACATCACCCCTGTTACTAGTGCTTTTCCAGGTGCAACTGAATTGACAACTCAGTTGTTAAGGCTTATAAGTATTCTTTACCTCCCCTTGTGTCGAATCAATAAATTTAGGTTTTACTTCCCTCGAAGACTGTTGCGATCCCCTATACTTGTGGGTTATCAAGACAATTTCCTGGCGTCGTTGCTGGGGAGGCATAGCTCTACTCATAAGTTCACCTGGGGAGTACACTCCACCTCTCTCTCTGTTTTTATTTTACTTTATTTTGTTTTGCTTAGTTTACTTTTGTCTAGTTTATTTGCGCTTAGTTTATTTCTGTCTAGTATTATTTTGCTTAGTTTTTTACTTTTGTCTAGTTTGTTTTTGTCTTGTTTTATTTTTCTTATATACCCGAAAATCCATAACAATTTGAAAAACCAAAAAATTAAAAACTGTTGTTATGGGAGAACCCACAACCTATTTGGAGCTTATAGAATTATATATGAATTATAGAGAATCAAGAACGGGAAAAGTTATGAGTGCTGTGATAGAAAAATTGAATACAATTGCTAAAATCTTGCTTAAAGGCCATGATATAAACTGTTGATCTAAACAGGATACTAAACATCTTAAATTTCAATGTGGCTTTAGTGAGGAAGTTTTAATTAAGAACTATAATAGGAATAGCTATATTCATTTTGGGTTCGAAGAAGTAGAACAATTTGTTTTGTTTATGGGAGCTTCTGAAATAGAATCCTTCATGTCTAAAAATTATGAAACTTGTGTTGCTTGTAAGGACCTTAAAGATTATGTCTCTTCTATCCTTGATTTTTGCATACAAAGTTACAACGATAATCCTTATATTATTGATTATAAAGAGAGACTCATTAATGCACAAGAATGCACTCACAATTTGCGGGAACTCGTGAAAGAAGAAATTGATGAACCCGAAAGCTCATTGGATGAAAAAGAGGAGGAAATTGATGAACCTGAAAGCTCATTGGATGAAAAAGAGGAGGAGAGTGATGAAAAAAAGGAGGAAGAATAGATTAGCTACCCATGCCAACCTTCTAATGAGAGTAACTCTTTATCTCCTACACTATTTGATTGTCCTCCATGCTTACCAAAGGAGGATGAATGTTATGTTCCTGTGGATTCTCTTGAAATATTCCCTGTGAGTAAAACTTGTGAGAATAATTATGCTCCTGTTATCTATGATAATCCATGCTATTTTGATAAATCTTATGATAATGCTTTGATTGTGCCTGATGTCGATATGCATGGTACTAAAGAGTTTTGCCTAGCAATTGTTTATGATAAATCTCTAGATGATGGTCCTATGTTACTTGATAATATTAATTGTACTACCAATGAAAATGGGATTGGAGAGGTCTTGACTTTATCTAGGAATCCCATATCTTTTGAGATTGATCAATCATCTTGTTATATTATTGATAAAACTGGTTTTGAAAGTTTTGATCCTATTATTTTTGAGCTTGATAAAAATTATGTGTTTATGGATCATGAAAAGCATGCTGCATGTGATAGTTATATTGTTGAGTTTATTCATGAAGCTACTGAAAATTATTATGAGAGAGGAAAATATGGTTGTAGAAATTTGCATGGTACTAAAACACCTCTCTATATGCTGAAACTTTTGAAGTTACTCTTGTTTTATCTTCTTATGCTTGTCATTTTGTTCTTCATGAATTTATTTGTGTACAAGATTCCTATGCATAGGAAGTGGGTTAGACTTAAATGTGTTTTGAATTTGCTTCTTGATGCTCCTTTTGCTTCATTATCTATTTTCCATGTGAGCATCATTAAAATCTACTGAGCCCATCTTAATGGCTATAAAGAAAGAACTTCTTGGGAGATAACCCATGTTTTTATTTTGCTACTTGTTTTGTTGTGTCTTGGAAGTTGTTACTACTGTAGCAACCTATTCTTATCTTTATTTTATTGCAATGTTGTGCCAAGTAAAGTCTCTAATAGAAGGTTGATACTAGATTTGGATTTCTGCGCAGAAACAGATTTTTTAGCTGTCACGAATTTGAGTAGGTGATACGTCTCAAACGTATCTATAATTTCTTATGTTCCATGTTACTTTTATGATGATACTCACATGTTTTATACACATTATATGTCATTATTATGCATTTTCTGGCACTAACCTATTGACGAGATGCCGAAGAGCCGATTCTTTGTTTTCTGCTGTTTTTGGTTTCAGAAATCCTACAAAGGAAATATTCTCGGAATTGGACGAAATCAACGCCCAGGGGCCTATTTTTCCACGAAGCTTCCATAAGACCGGAGGAGATACGAAGTGGGGCCACGAGGTGGCGACACAATAGGGCGGCGCGGCCCAGGTCCTGGCCGCGCGGCCCTGGTGTGTGGGCCCCTCGTGACACCCCCTGACCTACCCTTCCGCCTACTTAAAGCCTTCGTCGCGAATACCCCAGTACCGAGAAACACGATACGGAAAACCTTACTGAGACGCCACCGCCGCCAATCCCATCTCGGGGGATTCAGGAGATCGCCTCCGGCACCCTGCCGGAGAGGGGAATCATCTCCCGGAGGTCTGTTCATCGCCATGATCGCCTCCGGATCGATGTGTGAGTAGTCCACCCCTGGACTATGGGTCCATAGCAGTAGCTAGATGGTTGTCTTCTCCTCATTGTGCTATCATGTTAGATCTTATGAGTTGCCTATCATGATCAAGATCATCTATTTGTAATGCTACATGTTGTGTTTGTTGGGATCCGATGAGTATTGAATACTATGTCAAGTTGATTATCAATCTATCATATATGTTGTTTATGTTCTTGCATGCTCTCCGTTGCTAGTAGAGGCTCGGCCAAGTTGATACTTGTGACTCCAAGAGGGAGTATTTATGCTCGATAGTGGGTTCATGCCTCCATTAAATGCGGGACGATGTGACGGAAAGTTCTAAGGTTGTGGATGTGCTTGTTGCCACTAGGGATAAAACATCGATGCTTTGTCTAAGGATATTTGTGTTGATTACATTACGCACCATACTTAATGCAATTGTCCGTTGTTTGCAACTTAATACTGGAAGGGGTTCGGATGATAACTCGAAAGTGGACTTTTTAGGCATAGATGCATGTTGGATAGCGGTCTATGTACTTTGTCGTAATGCCCTGATTAAATCTCATAGTACTCATCATGATATATGTATGTGCATTGTTATGCCTTCTTTATTTGTCAATTGCCCAAGCTGTAATTTGTTCACCCAACATCTATTTATCTTATGGGAGAGACACCACTAGTGAACTGTGGACCCCGGTCCTATTCTTTACATCTGAAATACAATCTACTGCAATACTTGTTCTTTACTGTTCTTCGCAAACAATCATCATCCACACTATACATCTAATCCTTTGCTTACAGCAAGCCGGTGAGATTGACAACCTCACTGTTACGTTGATTGTGTTGTGCAGGTTCCACGTTGGCGCCGTAATCCCTGGTGTTATGTCGCACTACACTCCGCCACCAACAACCTTCACGTGCTCCTTGACTCCTACTGGTTCGATAACCTTGGTTTCTTAGTGAGGGAAAACTTGCTGCTGTACGCATCACACCTTCCTCTTGGGGTTCCCAACGGACGTGTGTCTTACACGCCATCAGTAGGTCTCTCTGTAGGAAACCCAAAAACTTCTGCCAATTTTCAAGCGTGTTCCTAAGATATGTACGCAACTTTCATTAGTTTTGATTTTTCTGATTTGAGCAACGGAAGTACCTCTTAAAAATTTGTCTTTACTGGCTGTTCTGTTTTGACAGATTATGTCTCTGTTTTTTTTGCATTGTCTCTTGTGGACTTTAAGCAAGGCTTTCTAGACGTGGAGAGCTGTAGCTAATGTTTTATTGAGTTATTGCAATGTGTCACTACAGGACTAAAGTGAATTAAAGTTTTTTGAGTACTAACCCCTCTAATGAAGTTTATGAGAAGTTTGGTGTGGAGGAAGTTTTCAAGGGTCAAGAGAGGAGGATGATACAATATGATCAAGAAGAGTGAAAAGTCTAAGCTTGGGGATGCCCCCGTGACTCATCCCTGCATATTTCAAGAAGACTCAAGCATCTAAGCTTGGGGATGCTCAAGGCATCCCCTTCTTCATCGACAACTTATCAGGTCACCTCTAGTGAAACTATATTTTTATTCCGTCACATCTTATGTGCTTTACTTGGAGCGTCTGTATGTTTTTGTTTTTGTTTTTGTTTGAATAAAATCGGATCCTAGCATTCTTTGTGTGGGAGAGAGACACGCTCCGCTGTTTCACATGAACACTGGTGTTCTTAGCTTTACTTTTAATGTTCATGGCGAAGGTTGAAACTGCTTCGTTCATTGTTATTTGGTTGGAAACAGAAAATGCTTCATGTGGTAATTGGTATATTGTCTTGTCTAATTTGATACTTGGCAATTGTTGTGCTCAAATAGATCATGTTTAAGCTCTTGCATCATGTACTTTGCACCTATTAATGAAGAACTACCATAGAGCTTGTTGAAATTTGGTTTGCATGATTGGTCTCTCTAAAGTCTAGATATTTTCTGGTGAAGTGTTTTGTCGTCGTGGTGAACAAACAGATGCCATAGGATGGCTTAGGTTGGGGCCGAATGGACGCAAGAGGATTCGGGGGAGGGTTTGTGATTAGACGGGATGAACTTCCGGATGGTTTCCTCAAGAACTTAGCCAAGGCTAGAGGTTGAAGAAGAAAGACATAAGGAAGAACTCGCTCTAGATCATCTTCTTTATTGATCTCAACAGGTTACAAGTTTCTCAGTACAAGTGCTCTTCTAAACCTAGCTCTCTTCGTGCATCTGCCCGTAAGAAGGGCTGCCCCCTCTCCTTATATAGGGGAGAGGGTGGCTTACAGGGCAAGAAACCCTAATGGCATCTTTGACTAGACAAACTACTTTATAAAGCTACTTTAATCATAGAAGACACCGGAGTCCTCTTTAATCAGGGATGCTGACGTCCTCCGGCTTCTTTGACCGTCATCCTTCTCTTTATCGTCAGCCCTTCGTTTAAAGCTACTTTGCTTAGCTCATCCTTGTCCTCTAGCTCTGGAGAGAATCTTTGACCAGCCCTGCCGACATGCTCTTCCTTCCGGTAGCCCGGTATCTTCTTATCCGGTTCCGGCATACCCCTCTTGGGGATACCAGCTTAGCCTCACTTAGCTAAATTCTTATCTTTCTGTTCCGGTATGAACATCAAACCGGTATCTTGATGGCTCAAACCATCCGGTTTGGCATGCCTTTGGCATACCGGGGGTCATCCCCCCAACATTAGTCCCCGAAGCTGGTATAGTCTGGCGGATCCTATCCAACAGACCATGCCAGGTTCTTTTATCTTAGGATACCGGTTTAATCTATCCGGCATTGGGCTTGGATCCGGCACCTTTGCCCGGATTATCGCTATCTCTTTTTTGCAAGACATTATCCGGTGTCTTTTCCTCCGGCATCTTAGTCATTAAACACTTCCTCGGCGAAGTCGAGAATATCTCGGGCCCCGCGCCTGTCAGTGACATGCGCACTGTAACTGACGCGCCAGTGTCAGGGGTCACTCCCCTTCGGGTTCTGCGCGCGCATTAATTGCTTCACAGCGGATCCCAACCACCTCTCTGGATCCGTGTGCGCCTCCCTGTGGCTTTCTATTTTCTCGCGTGTACCACCATGCCACGTGGCGGTCCGTGGAGCGAACCGTCGCGGCCCACGACCCAAACCACCGAGGCCCAGCGGTTTTCGGCCCATGTCCCCCTCTTCCTTTATAAGGGGGAACCGCTCCTCCTTCTTCCTCTTCTCGCATTCTCCACTTCCTCGCGCACAGTGCTCTTGCTCTCTGCGCCTCCGCCGCTCCGCTTCGCCGCTCGAGCTCCGCCGCCCAGCGAATCTTCGCCGTAGCTCCGCCGGACGTCGCCGGACTTCACCGCGTGAAGAACTCCTGCAGCGCTTCTGCCCACGCCGCGGCATTGGTGCTTCCTCGAGCTCTTCCTCACCTCGCCGCCGACGGACTTCCTCGCCCACGGCAAGCTCGCCAATCCACCGGCGAACTTCTTCCTCAGCGACTCCGCCGCCTCAGGTTAGGTTTAATCTGGGTTTACCTCTCTTTTGCTTGCTTTCCAGATCTCGACTCGGTAGTGTATTTACTTCTTCTTTTTCTTGCTTTTTCTCTCTTTCGTAGATCTTCGCGCGGGGGTAGATCGTGGGATTCTTGTTTCTCTTCACCGAATTCCATGTCTAGCGGGGAATCTCCCTCTACTTCTTCTTCTGCCTCTTCCTCCGCTAGCCGGCGTAGAAAATCGTCCGATGGACTGTCCGCCGACCTCGCCCGGATGGACGCTGAGTCTGGTAGCAATCATGAATCCGGTAGTTCTAATGAGGGTTCCGGTATGGATTCCTCCGGTATCACCCGTGGGGCCTGGATGGGTTCCAACGTTACCAAATATGAGATCGACTGGCTTTACCGGTCCCGGAGGATTCCGGAAGGAGTAGCCTGCCGGCTTCCTCGCGATGAGATTGTACCGGAGCCCGAACCCGGTGAACGAGTTGTCTTTCTCGCTCACTTTGAGCGCGGCTTCGGCCTTCCAGTTTCTGATTTCTTCCGGCGCTTCCTTGATTTTTATCAGCTTCAACCTCACCATCTCCCTGGCAACGCCATCTTCTACCTCTCTTGCTATGCCACCTTCATGGAGGCTTATATTGGCATTCGTCCCACTCGTGAGACTTTGCCCGCTTCTTTGCTCTTCGGATCAACTCCGTTCAGGGCAAGGAAATTCCTAAACCCAAACCTCCCGTACAATGCGGGTCTTGCATCATCGGCTCCCGTCAAGGGAGCCCTTTTTTCAAGTTCTCTGGTCTCGAGTCATGCCGGCTATGGCAAAGGACCTTCTTCTATGTGAAGAACACGGGCGCAGCAGACCTTATCGACCTGCCGCCCTTCAACCTGGCGCCACCCTCGAGGGCCAACTGGAGCTACAACCGGAAGGAGTCTCACATAGAGACCAACCGGATTGTACGCTTCATGAGACAACTGATGAAGAACACCAGCATCTGCTCAGACGATATTATCCGCGCTTTTATCTCTCGCCGGGTGCTTCCTCTCCAGCGCCGCGCGCACAAGATGAGCGAGATGTACGGTCCCGGTGATCCTACCAAGATCACCGGAATCGCTCTCAGCAAGAAGGACATCGTCCTCAAGGCATAGATGCATGCTGGATAGCGGTCTATGTACTTTGTCGTAATGCCCTGATTAAATCTCATAGTACTCATCATGATATATGTATGTGCATTGTTATGCCTTCTTTATTTGTCAATTGCCCAACTGTAATTTGTTCACCCAACATCTATTTATCTTATGGGAGAGACACCACTAGTGAACTGTGGACCCCGGTCCTATTCTTTACATCTGAAATACAATCTACTGCAATACTTGTTTGTTACTGTTCTTCGCAAACAATCATCATCCACACTATACATCTAATCCTTTGTGTACAGCAAGCCGGTGAGATTGACAACCTCACTATTACGTTGGGGCAAAGTACTTTGATTGTGTTGTGCAGGTTCCACGTTGGCGCCGGAATCCCTGGTGTTGCGCCGCACTACACTCCGCTACCAACAACCTTCACGTGCTCCTTGACTCCTACTGGTTCGATAAACTTGGTTTCTTACTGAGGGAAAACTTGCTGCTGTACGCATCACACCTTCCTCTTGGGGTTCCCAACGGACGTGTGTCTTACACGCCATCAAGCATTTTTTCTGGCGCCGTTGCCGGGGAGATCAAGACACGCTGCAAGGGGAGTCTCCCACATCCAATCTCTTTACTTTGTTTTTGTCTTGCTTTACTTTATTTTATTTACTGCTTTGTTTGCTCTTATATTAAAAACACACAAAAAATTAGTTGCTAGTTTTACTTTATTTACTGTCTTGTTCTCTATATTGAAAACACAAAAAATTAGTTACTTGCATTTACTTTATTTAGTTTGCTTTATTTACTACTGCTAAAATGGGTACTGTTGAGAATACTAAGTTGTGTGACTTCACTAGCACAAATAATAATGATTTCTTATGCACACCTATTGCTCCACCTGCTACTACAGCAGAATTCTTTGAAATTAAACCTGCTTTACTAAATCTTGTTATGAGAGAGCAATTTTCTGGTGTTAGTTCTGATGATGCTGCTGCCCATTTTAATAATTTTGTTGAACTATGTGAAATGCAAAATTATAAGGATGTAGATGGTGACATTATAAAATTTAAATTGTTTCCTTTCTCCTTAAGAGGAAGAGCTAAAGATTGGTTGCCATCTCTACCTAGAAATAGTATTGATTCATGGACTAAATGTAAGGATGCTTTTATTGGTAGACATTATCCTCCCGCTAAAATTATATCTTTGAGAAGTAGCATAATGAATTTTAAGCAATTAGATAATGAACATGTTGCTCAAGCATGGGAGAGAATGAAATCTTCGGTAAAGAATTGCCCAACCCATGGACTAACTACTTGGATGATCATCCAAACCTTTTATGCAGGACTGAATTTTTCTTCGCGGAACCTATTGGATTCAGCTGCTGGAGGTACCTTTATGTCCATTACTTTGGGGGCGGCAACAAAGCTTCTTGATGATATGGTGGTGAATTACTCTGAATGGCACACGGAAAGAGCTCCACAAGGTAAGAAGGTAAATTCTGTTGAAGAAACCTCCTCCTTGAGTGATAAGATTGATGCTATTATGTCTATGCTTGTGAATGGTAGATCTAATGTTGATCCTAATAATGTTCCTTTAGCTTCATTGGTTGCCCAAGAAGAACATGTTGATGTGAATTTCATTAAAAGTAATAATTTCAACAACAATGCTTATAGGAATAATTCTGGTAACAACTATAGGCCATATCCTTCTGCTAATGGTAATGGTTATGGTAATTCTTATGGGAATTCTTACAACAATAATAGGAGTGTACCCCCTGGTCTTGAAGCTATGCTTAAAGAGTTTATTAGTACACAAACTGCTTTTAACAAATCTGTTGAAGAAAAGCTTGATAAAATTGATATTCTTGCTTCTAAGGTTGATAGACTTGCCTCTGATGTTGATCTTTTAAAATTGAAAGTTATGTCTAATAAGGATATTGATAATAAAATTGTTACTACAGCAAATGCCATCCAAGTTCGAATTAATGAGAATATTAGATTGATGGCCGAATTGCATGCTAGGTGGGAAAGAGAAGAAGATGAAAAACTAGCTAAAGAGAATAATGTAGCTAAAGTTTGGACTATTACCACCACTAGTAATGTTAATGCTTCACATGTTGCTACACCTCCTACTATCAATGGTAAAATAATTGGTGTTGGCAATGTTTCTACTCCTAGTGCAAAGCGTGCAAAATTACCTGAAACTGCTAAAACTGCTGAAACTGCTTGTGATAAAACTGCTGAAATTTTTCAAAATGTTGGGGACAATGATTCCATTGCTGTAGATCATAATGGTTTAGATTTTGATGATTGTCACATCTCTGAAGTTATAAAGTTCTTACAAAAACTTGCTAAAAGTCCCAATGCTAGTGCTATTAATTTGGCCTTTACAAAACATATTACAAATGCTCTCATAAAAGCTAGAGAAGAGAAACTAAAACTTGAAACCTCTATTCCTAGGAAGTTGGAAGATGGTTGGGAGCCCATCATTAAGATGAGGGTCAATGATTTTGATTGTAATGCTTTATGTGATCTTGGTGCAAGTATTTCTGTTATGCCTAAGAAACTCTATGATATGCTTGACTTGCCACCATTGAGAAATTGTTATTTGGATGTTAATCTTGCTGATAATGCTATAAAGAAAACTTTGGGGAGGATTGATAATGTTCGTATTATGGTTAACAATAACCTTGTCCCCGTTGATTTTGTTGTTTTGGATATTGAATGCAATGCATCTTGTCCCATTATATTGGGAAGACCTTTTCTTGAACTGTTGGTGCTACCATTGATATGAAGGAAGGTAATATTAAATATCAATTTCCTCTCAAGAAAGGTATGGAACACTTCCCTAGAAAGAGAATGAAGTTACCTTATGATTCTATTATTAGAACAAATTATGATGTTGATGCTTCATCTCTTGATAATACTTGATTCACACTTTCGCGCCTAGCCGAAAGGCGTTAAAGAAAAGCGCTTATGGGAGACAACCCATTATTTTACTTCTGCACTTTGTTTTATATTTGAGTCTTGGAAGTTGTTACTACTGTAGCAACCTCTCCTTATCTTTATTTTACTGCATTGTTGTGCCAAGTAAAGTCTTTGATAGTAAAGTCAATACCAGATTTGGATTACTGCGCAGGAACAGATTTCTTGCTGTCACGAAATTGAGCCGCTCCTGCTGTAGAAAATTTATAAAAATCTGCCAATTTACGTGCGTGATCCTCAGATATGTACGCAACTTTCATTCAATTTGGGCATTTTCATCTGAGCAAGTCTGGTGCCTCAAAAAAATTCATCTTTACGGACTGTTCTGTTTTGACAGATTCTGCCTTTTATTTCGCATTGCCTGTTTTGCTATGTTTGATGGATTTCTTTGTTCCATTAACTTCCAGTAGCTTTGTGCAATGTCCAGAAGTGTTAAGAATGATTATGTCACCTCTGAATATATGAATTATGCACTTACCCTCTAATGAGATTGTTTTGAATTTGGTGTGGAGGAAGTTTTTAAGGGTCAAGAGAGGAGGATGATACAATATGATCAAGAAGAGTGAAAAGTCTAAGCTTGGGGATGCCCCCGTGGTTCATCCCTGCATATTTTAAGAAGACCCAAGCGTCTAAGCTTGGGGATGCCCAAGGCATCCCTTCTTCATCGACAACTTATCAGGTCACCTCTAGTGAAACTACATTTTTATTCCGTCACATCTTATGTGCTTTACTTGGAGCGTCTGTTTGTTTTTATTTTTGTTTTTGTTTGAATAAATTCGGATCCTAGCATTCTTTTTTTGGGAGAGAGACACGCTCCGCTGTTTCGTATGAACACATATGTTCTTAGCTTTATCTTTAATGTTCATTGCGAAAGTTGGACTATTTCATTCATTGTTATATGGTTGGAAACGGAAAATGCCGCATGTGGTAAATGGTATAATGTCTTGAATAATGTGAGACTTGGCAATTGTTGTGCTCATATAGATCATGTTTAAGCTCTTGCATCATGTACTTTGCACCCATTAATGAATAACTACATAGAGCTTGTTAAAATTTGGTTTGCATGATTGGTTTCTCTAGAGTCTAGATATTTTCTGGTTAAGGTGTTTGAACAACAAGGAGACAATGTAAAGTCTTATAATACTTACAATATGTTCATATGTGAGCTTTGCTGCACCTTTTATACTTGAGTTTGCTTCAAACAACCTTGCTAGCCTAGCCTTGTATTGAGAGGAATTCTTCTCGTGCATCCAAATCCTTGAGCCAACAACCATGCCATTTGTGTCCACCATACCTACCTACTACATGGTATTTCTCTGCCATTCCAAAGTACATTACTTGAGTGCTACCTTTAAAATTCTATTCTTTGTCTTTGCAATATATAGCTCATGGGAAAATAGCCTTAAAAACTATTGTGGTGAAGAATATGTACTTATGTGTCTTATTTCTTAATAAGTTGCTTGTTGAGCGGTAACCATGCTTCGGGGACGCCATCAACTTTTACCTTTGTTGAATATCATGTGAGTTGCTATGCATGTTCGTCTTGTCTCGAAGTAAGGGCGATTTTCATGATCAAATGGTTTGAGTATGCATATTGTTAGAGAAGAACATTGGGCCGCTAACTAAAGCCATGATTCATGGTGGAAGTTTCAGTTTGGACAACAATCCTCAATCTCTTATGAGTATATTATCTGTTGTTGAATGCTTATGCATTAAAGAGGAGTCCATTATCTGTTGTCTATGTTATCCCGGTATGGATGTCTAAGTTGAGAATAATCAAAAGCGAGAAATCCAATGCGAGCTTTCTCCTTAGACCTTTGTACAGGCGGCATAGAGGTACCCCTTTGTGACACTTGGTTGAAACATATGCTATGCAATGATAATCCATGTTAATCCAAGCTAATTAGGACAAGGTGCGAGCACTATTGGTATACTATGCATGAGGCCTGCAACTTATACGATATCTTATACATAACACATATGCTTTATTACTACCGTTGACAAAATTGTTTCTTGTTTTCAAAATGAAAAGCTCTAGCACAAAAATAGTAATCCATGCTTCCCTCTGCGAAGGGCCTATCTTTTACTTTATTGTTGAGTCAGTTTACCTATTCTTTCTATCCCGAAGCAAACACTTGTATCAACTCGTGTGCATCGATTCTTACATGTTTACTTATTGCACTTGTTATATTACTTTGTGTTGACAATTATCCATGAGATAAATATGTTGAAGTTGAAAGCAACCGCTGAAACTTATATCTTCCTTTGTGTTGCTTCAATGCCTTTACTTTGAATTTATTGCTTTATGAGTAACTCTTATGCAAGTCTTATTGATGCTTGTCTTGAAAGTATTATTCATGAAAAGTCTTTGCTATATGATTCATTTGTTTACTCATTATCTTCATCATTGCTTCGAATCGCTGCATTCATCTCATATGCTTACAATAGTATGATCAAGATTATGATAGCATGTCACTTCGGAAATTATCTTTGTTATCGTTTACCTACTCGAGGACGAGTAGGAACTAAGCTTGGGGATGCTTGATACGTCTCAAACGTATCTATAATTTCTTATGTTCCATGCTACTTTTATGATGATACTCACATGTTTTATACACATTATATGTCATTATTATGCATTTTCCGGCACTAACATATTGACGAGATGCCGAAGAGCCAGTTGCTGTTTTCTGCTATTTTTGGTTTCAGAAATCCTACAAAGGAAATATTCTCAGAATTGGACGAAATCAACGCCCAGGGGCCTATTTTTCCACGAAGCTTCCAGAAGACCGGAGGAGATACGAAGTGGGGCCACGAGGTGGCGACACAACAGGGCGGCGCAGCCCAGGTCCTGGCCGCGTGGCCCTGGTGTGTGGGCCCCTCGTGACGCCCCCTGACCTACCCTTCCGCCTACTTAAAGCCTTCGTCGTGAATACCCCAGTACCGAGAGCCACGATACGGAAAACCTTACTGAGACGCCGCCGCCGCCAATCCCATCTCGGGGGATTCAGGAGATCGCCTCCGGCACCCTGCCGGAGAGGGGAATCATCTCCCGGAGGTCTCTTCATCGCCATGATCGCCTCCGGATCGATGTGTGAGTAGTCCACCCCTGGACCATGGGTCCATAGCGGTAGCTAGATGGTTGTCTTCTCCTCATTGTGCTATCATGTTAGATCTTGTGAGCTGCCTATCATGATCAAGATCATCTATTTGTAATGCTACATGTTGTGTTTGTTGGGATCCGATGATTATTGAATACTATATCAAGTTGATTATCAATCTATCATATATGTTGTTTATGTTCTTGCATGCTCTCCGTTGCTAGTAGAGGCTCTGGCCAAGTTGATACTTGTGACTCCAAGAGGGAGTATTTATGCTCGATAGTGGGTTCATGCCTCCATTAAATCTGGGACGGTGACGTAAAGTTCTAAGGTTGTGGATGTGCTGTTGCCACTAGGGATAAAACATCGATGCTTTGTCCAAGGATATTTGTGTTGATTACATTACGCACCATACTTAATGCAATTGTCTGTTGTTTGCAACTTAATACTGGAAGGGGTTCGGATGATAACCTGAAAGTGGACTTTTTAGGCATAGATGCATGCTGGATAGCGGTCTATGTACTTTGTCGTAATGCCCTGAAGAAGAAGGAGCGATTTCTCATGTACATCTTCAAGACAACAATAGTATGAAGAATGAACACGGTGGAGTGCAACGAAGAAGAAGAGGTTTGAAGAAAGGAGGCATGGAAGTTTCAGCAGGCTAGATCATCCGGCACCACCTGTGTCCTGGCATATGCAAAAGAAGAGGGGGCGGATGGTATCTTCATCCCCTCCCCCAAATGTTCTTTTCATCCGAGGCACAGCAGAAGGTTCGCCACTTTCAGAGCTAGTGGGGGCAGAGGGAATCTTCCTCCGCCCCTTGGAAGGAAATTTCATCCGGGTGGCCCAGATCATCCGGCCCAACTTAGGTCGGATCAACCCCCCCCCCCTGAGGCTGCAATTGCTCCAAAAGGAGGAGCCTTCTTCCTCCTCAAAGATAGACCTTACCAGCATTAAGAACATGAACATATGCCAAAGTAACTTTCCCATGATGGTTTATGGGGAGCAATCCCCACAAGACTTCATCAAGCAAGCACATTCAAGAAAGGCATTCCATCTTGAAATGGTCAAGATCATCATCGTCAAGATCAAGTGAAATGCGCAAGGTCAAGGTTTATTCTTCATAGGTTTTCTCTCTTACTGGTCTCTTGTTGTTGGGAGACCAGGTGTGTAGGATAGTTGGTAATTCTATCAAAAGGGCTCTCGAATGAGTAACTTTGTCGTATCGCTCGGAGAGAGCTCGGACCCTTGCATGCTCTGAATTTAGAGCTTGTGCTCATTCTCATGACAAGCTCTAGCTCATCGAAAATAGATTCCGTATGAAAAACCTTGTTGCGTTTTCGAGTTTGACGGTTTTATCGGTATGCCTTTTTAGATATATCAAACCTATCCTCATTTGTTTATGTGTTCTCTTGTTGTACTATGATGGTTCCCTGCATTATTTTGTAGAGCTTTTTGCAAGATTCGAAACGAGCCCAAGATCATCAAGATCGGAGTCCGGATGCTCAAGTTATGGTCGTTTCCGTTTCGTCGCTCTGCCAACCTTCTGGTGGGTGGTGGATGTAAATTCCATCCGCCCCCGGGATGGTAATTTTGTCTGTCCCGGATCAGAAGGTTGGTAAAACGCGCACCAGGGCATGTTTTAATGGTAGGGGCGGACCATCCGCCCCAGGACCCCCCGGACCATCCGGCCCCTCACGAAACCACAACGGTAAGTTTGGGGGAGGGAGGGTGCTATTTAAGGGGCCCTTCTTTCCCAATGGTTTTGATACGTCTCCAACGTATCTATATTTTCTGATGTTCCATGCTAGTTTTATGGCAATACCTACATGTTTTGCTCACACTTTATAATGATTTCATGCATTTTCCGGAACTAACCTATTAACAAGATGCCACGGTGCCGATTCTGTTTTACGTTGTTTTTGGTTCCGGAAAGGCTGTTCGGGCAATATTCTCGGAATTGGACGAAACAAAAGCCCACGATCTTATATTTCACGGAAGGTTCCAGAAGTCCGAAGGGGAGACGAGGAAGGGCAGTAGGGGACCCACACCATAAGGCGGCGCAGGTGGCCCCCTGGCCGCGCCAGCCTATGGGGAGGGGGCCCCTGGCCCCTCCGACTCCGTCTCTTCGCCTATATAATCCCTCGCGACGTAAAAACCCTACACCAATTGACGAAACTCCAGAAAGACTCCAGGGGCGCCGCCGCCATCGCGAAACTCCGTTTCGGGGTACATAATCTCTGTCCCGGCACGCCGCCGGGACGGGGAAGTGCCCCCGAAAGCCATCTCCATCGACACCACCGCCTCCATCATGCTCCGTGAGTAGTTCCCCCATGGACTACGGGTTCTAGCAGTATCTAGTTGGTACTCTCTCTCCCATGTACTTCAATACAATGATCTCATGAGCTGCCTTACATGATTGAGATTCATCTGATGTAATCGGTGTTGTGTTTGTTGGGATCCGATGGATTGTTACATTATGATTAGTCTATCTATAAAGTTTGTGAAGTTATTGTTGCTTGCAATCTTGTTGTGTTTAATGCTTGTCACTAGTGCACGAGTGGCATCATCTTAGATTTAAGCTCTATAATTGTTGCTTAGATTGTATCTACAAGTTGTTTGCACATGTCTATGTCCGGAACCCGAGGCCCCAGAGTGACAACAACTGGGATAACTGGAGGGGATGGCTTAGATATGAGGATCACATGTTTTCACCAAGTGTTAATGCTTTGCTCCGGTGCTCTATTAAAAGGAGTACATTAATTACCGATAGATTCCCTTGAGGCCCGGCTGCCACCGGCTGGTAGGACAAAAGATGTTATGCAAGTTTCTCATTGCGAGCACGTATGACTATATATGGAAAACATGCCTACATGATTAATAATCTTGATGTTCTGTCTTAATACTATTTCAATCCTATCAATTGCCCAACTGTAATTTGTTCACCCAACACTTGTCACTTGTTATTGGAGAGTTACCACTAGTGTAGATAGTTGGGAACCCCGGTCCATATCTCTCATCATCATATACTTGTTCCTATATGACATTGGAAGTAGTATCAACTATTTTACGGTGCCATTGCTGCGTATTACTTGTTACTATTGCTCTCATATTACTGTCTGCTTTCACATCACCCCTGTTACTAGTGCTTTTCCAGGTGCAAGCTGAATTGACAACTCGGTTGTTAAGGCTTATAAGTATTCTTTACCTCCCCTTGTGTCGAATCAATAAATTTAGGTTTTACTTCCCTCGAAGACTGGTGCGATCCCCTATACTTGTGGGTTATCAAGACAATTTCCTGGCGTCGTTGCTGGGGAGGCATAGCTCTACTCATAAGTTCACCTGGGGAGTACACTCCACCTCTCTCTCTGTTTTTATTTTACTTTATTTTGTTTTGCTTAGTTTACTTTTGTCTAGTTTATTTGCGCTTAGTTTATTTCTGTCTAGTATTATTTTGCTTAGTTTTTTACTTTTGTCTAGTTTGTTTTTGTCTTGTTTTATTTTTCTTATATACCCGAAAATCCATAACAATTTGAAAAACCAAAAAATTAAAAACTGTTGTTATGGGAGAACCCACAACCTATTTGGAGCTTATAGAATTATATATGAATTATAGAGAATCAAGAACGGGAAAAGTTATGAGTGCTTTGTGATAGAAAAATTGAATACAATTGCTAAAATCTTGCTTAAAGGCCATGATATAAACATGTTGCTCTAAACAGGATACTAAACATCTTAAATTTCAATGTGGCTTTAGTGAGGAAGTTTTAATTAAGAACTATAATAGGAATAGCTATATTCATTTTGGGTTCGAAGAAGTAGAACAATTTGTTTTGTTTATGGGAGCTTCTGAAATAGAATCCTTCATGTCTAAAAATTATGAAACTTGTGTTGCTTGTAAGGACCTTAAAGATTATGTCTCTTCTATCCTTGATTTTTGCATACAAAGTTACAACGATAATCCTTATATTATTGATTATAAAGAGAGACTCATTAATGCACAAGAATGCACTCACAATTTGCAGGAACCTGTGAAAGAAGAAATTGATGAACCCGAAAGCTCATTGGATGAAAAAGAGGAGGAAATTGATGAACCTGAAAGCTCATTGGATGAAAAAGAGGAGGAGAGTGATGAAAAAAAGGAGGAAGAATAGATTAGCTACCCATGCCAACCTTCTAATGAGAGTAACTCTTTATCTCCTACACTATTTGATTGTCCTCCATGCTTACCAAAGGAGGATGAATGTTATGTTCCTGTGAATTCTCTTGAAATATTCCCTGTGAGTAAAACTTGTGAGAATAATTATGCTCCTGTTATCTATGATAATCCATGCTATTTTGATAAATCTTATGATAATGCTTTGATTGTGCCTCGATGTCGATATGCATGGTACTAAAGAGTTTTGCCTAGCAATTGTTTATGATAAATCTCTAGATGATGGTCCTATGTTACTTGATAATATTAATTGTACTACCAATGAAAATGGGATTGGAGAGGTCTTGACTTTATCTAGGAATCCCATATCTTTTGAGATTGATCAATCATCTTGTTATATTATTGATAAAACTGGTTTTGAAAGTTTTGATCCTATTATTTTTGAGCTTGATAAAAATTATGTGTTTATGGATCATGAAAAGCATGCTGCATGTGATAGTTATATTGTTGAGTTTATTCATGAAGCTACTGAAAATTATTATGAGAGAGGAAAATATGGTTGTAGAAATTTGCATGGTACTAAAACACCTCTCTATATCGTTGAAACTTTTGAAGTTACTCTTGTTTTATCTTCTTATGCTTGTCATTTTGTTCTTCATGAATTTATTTGTGTACAAGATTCCTATGCATAGGAAGTGGGTTAGACTTAAATGTGTTTTGAATTTGCTTCTTGATGCTCCTTTTGCTTCATTATCTATTTTCCATGTGAGCATCATTAAAATCTACTGAGCCCATCTTAATGGCTATAAAGAAAGAACTTCTTGGGAGATAACCCATGTTTTTATTTTGCTACTGTTTTGTTGTGTCTTGGAAGTTGTTACTACTGTAGCAACCTATTCTTATCTTTATTTTATTGCAATGTTGTGCCAAGTAAAGTCTCTAATGGAAGGTTGATACTAGATTTGGATTTCTGCGCAGAAACAGATTTTTTAGTCCATCACGAATTTGAGTAGGTGATACGTCTCAAACGTATCTATAATTTCTTATGTTCCATGTTACTTTTATGATGATACTCACATGTTTTATACACATTATATGTCATTATTATGCATTTTCTGGCACTAACCTATTGACGAGATGCCGAAGAGCCGATTCTTTGTTTTCTGCTGTTTTTGGTTTCGAAATCCTACAAAGGAAATATTCTCGGAATTGGACGAAATCAACGCCCAGGGGCCTATTTTTCCACGAAGCTTCCATAAGACCGGAGGAGATACGAAGTGGGGCCACGAGGTGGCGACACAATAGGGCGGCGCGGCCCAGGTCCTGGCCGCGCGGCCCTGGTGTGTGGGCCCCTCGTGACACCCCCTGACCTACCCTTCCGCCTACTTAAAGCCTTCGTCGCGAATACCCCAGTACCGAGAAACACGATACGGAAAACCTTACTGAGACGCCACCGCCGCCAATCCCATCTCGGGGGATTCAGGAGATCGCCTCCGGCACCCTGCCGGAGAGGGAATCATCCCCGGAGGTCTGTTCATCGCCATGATCGCCTCCGGATCGATGTGTGAGTAGTCCACCCCTGGACTATGGGTCCATAGCAGTAGCTAGATGGTTGTCTTCTCCTCATTGTGCTATCATGTTAGATCTTATGAGTTGCCTATCATGATCAAGATCATCTATTTGTAATGCTACATGTTGTGTTTGTTGGGATCCGATGAGTATTGAATACTATGTCAAGTTGATTATCAATCTATCATATATGTTGTTTATGTTCTTGCATGCTCTCCGTTGCTAGTAGAGGCTCTGGCCAAGTTGATACTTGTGACTCCAAGAGGGAGTATTTATGCTCGATAGTGGGTTCATGCCTCCATTAAATGCGGGACGAGTGACGGAAAGTTCTAAGGTTGTGGATGTCTTGTTGCCACTAGGGATAAAACATCGATGCTTTGTCTAAGGATATTTGTGTTGATTACATTACGCACCATACTTAATGCAATTGTCACGTTGTTTGCAACTTAATACTGGAAGGGGTTCGGATGATAACACTGAAAGTGGACTTTTTAGGCATAGATGCATGCTTGGATAGCGGTCTATGTACTTTGTCGTAATGCCTCTGATTAAATCTCATAGTACTCATCATGATATATGTATGTGCATTGTTATGCCTTCTTTATTTGTCAATTGCCCAAGCTGTAATTTGTTCACCCAACATCTATTTATCTTATGG
>NC_061514.1:283208071-283263468 GCF_022539505.1 Lolium rigidum | reverse complement strand
TCATCCCAAAAATAATGCCTCAAGTCATAAAAGAATTTCCTCCTTTGCTGAACTGAAAAGGTTGGAGGCAAGTACTTGGAAACAATAAAGTTAGCATAATCAGCATACCAAGGACTGTCTCGCGAGCTCACCTTTATTACAGCCAATTGTTCATTTGGAAAACTATCATTAACATGAACATGATCATAAGCAATATTTTCCAATCTAGACAAATTATCAGCAACAGGATTATCAGCACCTTTCCTATCTACAATATGCAGATCAAATTCTTGCAAAAGAAGTACCCATCTAATAAGCCTTGGCTTAGCATCTTTCTTTGTCATAAGGTATCTAATTGCAGCATGATCAGCATGAATAGTAACTTTTGAATCAACGATATAAGATCTAAACTTATCACAAGCAAAGACTACAGCTAACAATTCCTTTTCAGTAGTAGCATAATTTCTTTGAGCAGCATCAAGAGTTTTACTAGCATAATGAATAACATTCAGTTTTTTATCTACTCGTTGTCCAAGAACAGCGCCTACAGCAAAATCACTAGCATCACACATAATTTCAAATGGTAAGTTCCAGTCAGGAGGTTCAACTATAGGGGCAGTTGTTAAGGCTTTCTTTAGAGTTTCGAAAGCTTCCTTACAATCATCATCAAAAACAAAAAGGTACATCTTTTTGAAGAAGATTAGTAAGAGGCTTTGAAATCTTGGAGAAGTCTTTAATAAACCTCCTATAAAACCCAGCATGACCAAGAACACTACGAATACCTTTAACATCCCTAGGATAGGGCATCTTCTCAATGGCTTCAACTTTAGCTCTATCAACTTCAATACCTCTCTCGGAAATTTTATGTCCCAATACAATTCCTTCATTAACCATAAAGTGGCATTTCTCCCAATTAAGAACAAGGTTAGTTTCTTCGCATCTCTGCAAAACTTTATCAAGGTTCCGCAAGCAATTATCAAAAGAATTTCCATAGACGGAAAAATCGTCCATGAATACCTCTACAATACTCTCACAAAATCCATGAAAAATAGCAGACATGCATCTTTGAAAAGTAGCAGGAGCATTACATAAACCAAAAGGCATACTCCTATAAGCATAAGTTCCATAGGGACAAGTGAAAGTGGTTTTCTCTTGATCTTTAGTTTTAACGACAATTTGTGAAAACCCGGAATAACCATCAAGAAAGCAAAAATGAGTATTTTTAGATAACCTTTCTAACATTTGATCAATAAAAGGCAAAGGGTAATGATCTTTCTTAGTAACCTTATTAACTTTTCGATAATCAATGCACATTCTATACCCTACAACTACTCTTTGAGGTATGAGCTCATCATTATCATTAGGCACAATGAGTCATTCCTCCTTTCTTAGGAACACAATGCACAGGACTAACCCATCTACTATCAGCAATAGGATATATAATACCAGCTTCAAGGAGTCTTAATACCTCATTTCTTACCACATCCTTCATCTTAGGAATTAGACGACGCCGAGGTTCAACAACGAGCTTTGCATCATCTTCCATCTTAATGGCGTGTTGGCAAATAGAGGGAGAAATCCCCTTCAAGTCATCAAGAGTGTAGCCAATAGCACCTCGGTGTTTCTTCAGTATTTCCAATAACCTTTCTTCTTCAAACTCTGAAAGCTTAGAACTAATAATAACATGATATATTTTCTTATCATCAATATGAGCATATTTAAGATTATCAGGCAATGGTTTTAAATCAAAGACAGGATCTTCCTTTGGTGGTGGTGTTGTACCCAGATCTTCCACCGGTAAATCATGCTTAAGAATAGGTTGACGAAGGAAAATTTCATCAAGCTCATCTCTTTCTTCCCTAAAAACTTCACTCTCACTATTCTCCAAATGTTGTCGCAAAGGATTACTAGGAGCAAGAGCAATAGATGCACACTGTTCAACTTTAAAATCACTATTAGGCGAATCAATTTTATAAGGAGTTTTGGTAAATTTAGAGAAGTTAAACTCATAAGATTCACCAGCAAATTTAGTCAAAATTTTCTCTTTCTTGCAATCTATAATAGCTCCACAAGTATTTAGAAAAGGTCTACCAAAAATAATAGGACAATATTTACTAGCAGCAGAACCTAGTACCAAAAAGTCGACGGGATATTTAATCTTACCACATAGAACTTCCACATCTCGAACAATACCAATTGGAGAGATAGTTTCTCTATTAGCCAGCCGAATAACCACATCAATATCTTCAAGTTCACAAGAACCAATTTCGTGCATAATCTCCGTGTAAAGCTCATAAGGAATAGCACTAATACTTGCACCAATATCACATAAACCATAATACCAATGATCACCAATTCTAACAGATAGCATAGGAACACTAGCTTTCCTAGACTTATTAGGATGCGAAACAATATTAGAGGCATCTTCACGGAAAATAATATGACCATCCTCCACATTTTCGAGTCACAAGATCTTTAATAATTGCAACAGCAGGTTCAACTTTTATTTGTTCTACAGGTTCTATAGGTTTCTTTTCACTTTTATGAACCGCACTAGATATAACAGAGTACTCCTTCATTTTAGCAGGGAAAGGAGTTTTTTCAATATAAGCTTCAGGAATAACATGATCAACAGTTTCCACTACAACACATTTATTTATAGACGAATCAATTTTATCTTTATACGGTTCATGATACTTATCAAAGTTCTTCTTAGGCAATTCATAATGAGAAGCAAAAGCTTTATAAAGATTTGCAGCAACTTGAGAATCAAGACCATAAGTAGCACTCATATTACGAAATTTATCAGTATCCATAAAAGCTTCAATGCATTTATAATCATAATTTATACCTGATTCTCTATCCTTGTCGTTCTCCCATCCTTCAATATTTTCTTGGATCCGATTAAGAAGGTCCCTTTTAAACTCTTCCTTGTTGCGTGTAAATGATCCAGAACAAGAAGTATCCAGCAAGGTCTTGTCTTGAAAAGAAAGTCTTGCATAGAAATTATCAATAATAATATTACCAGGAAGCTCATGAATGGGGCATTTGAGCATTAAAGACTTCAATCTCCCCACGCTTGGGCAATACTCTCTCCTTCATGAGGCCAAAAATTATATATGCGATTCCGATCTTTGTGAATCTCACTTGGAGGATAGAACTTAGAATAAAACCGGGGCACAATATCATTCCATTCAAGAGAATCCCCATTAGCCAGTAATTTATACCAATGCGCCGCTTTACCAGACAACGATATAGAGAATAGTTTCTTCCTCACTTCATCCATAGCAATACCTGCACACTTGAATAAACCGCATAATTCATGTAAGAACAGTAAATGATCTCCAGGGTGGACAGTTCCATCCCCTGTATAACGGTTACCCACTACATGTTCAATCATTTTCATAGGTATTTTGTATGGTATTTCTTCCTTACCTGGCGCCTCATCCAGTACCTTTGCAGTAGTAGTAGATTTCCCAAATAAACACTCAAGAGAAGATCTCTCCATAATGAATTATAGCAGCAGACAGAAATAAAATCAGCACAAACAGTAAAGGTTTTCCTTACCAATTCCACTTACCAATAGCGCTTCACTCCCCGGCAACGGCGCCGTGAAAATAGTCTTGATGACCCACAAGTATAGGGGGTGTATCGTAGTATCTTTGATAAGTAAGAATGTCGATCCCAACGAGGAGCAGAAGGTGTTGACAAGCAGTTTCGATGAAGGATTCACTGTAAATGCTCACAGACAAGTATTCAGGAGGTTTTGATGTAACAGATGAATAAAGTACGAGTAAGTAAAGTGCGAGAGAAATAATTGC
The DNA here is from genome assembly GCF_022539505.1 of Lolium rigidum. Classification (NCBI taxonomy): domain Eukaryota; kingdom Viridiplantae; phylum Streptophyta; class Magnoliopsida; order Poales; family Poaceae; genus Lolium; species Lolium rigidum. The sequence continues at coordinate 283,259,668 of NC_061514.1, read as the reverse complement.
AGCGAGTGGCCCAATCCTTTTTAACACAAAGGACAAGCCGGTTTGTTTACTTATAATGACCAAACGTTCTTGAGGACACACGGGAATTTAGTCTAGTGCTTTCGCTACATACGGCTAATTAATCTTCATTGTTTTGATAAGTGTTGTGTGGGTGAACCTATGCTAATGTACCGCCCTTCCTAGGACTAATACATACTTGTGATTATACCCCTTGCAAGCATCCGCAACTACAAGAAAGTAATTAAGATAAATCTAACCACAGCCTTAAACTGCGAGATCCTCGCTATCCCTCCCGCATCGATATACCAACGGGGGCTCGGGTTTCGTCACTCCGGCAACCCCGCAATTGGCAAACGAGTACAAGATGCATTCCCCTAGGCCCATAAAGGTGAAGTGTCGTGTAGTCGACGTTCGCACGACACCACTAGAAGAATAACACCACAACTTAAATATCATAACATTGAATATTACTCAACCATACTTCACTACTAACATTTAGACTTCACCCATGTCCTCAAGAACTAAACGAACTACTCACGAGACATCATATGGAACATGATCAGAGGTGATATGATGATGAATAACAATCTGAACATAAACCTTGGTTCAATGGTTTCACTCAATAGCATCAATAACAAGTAGAAATCAACACCGGGAGAGTTTCCCCTATCAAACAATCAAGATCAAACCCAAATTGTTACAGCGGTGACAGCGTGCAGCGGTGGAGACGGCGGTGATGATGATGAAGATGATGATGATGGTGATGGAGATGATGTCCAACTCGATGACGGTGACGATGGCGTCGATTTCCCCCTCCGGGAGGGGAATTTCCCGGCGGATTCCTGCCCGCCGGAGAGCTCTTTCTCTCTCGGTGTTCTCCGCCCCGCAGAGGCGGCTGTGACTCTTCGCGATGTACCCCTGGAGCTTAGGTTTTCGGGACGAAGACGTACGCGAAGAAAAGGAGGCGAGAGGGGGCTGTGGGCCCCCTCCTCACAGGGCGGCGCGGCCATGCCTTGGGCCGCGCCGGCCTATGGGGTGGGCCCACCTCGGGTCCCCTCGGCTCCCCCTTCGGCTCCCTTCGTCTTCCGGAAAAATAGGATTTTTCGTATAATTTCCGTCAACCGTTGATCTTCCGAAATATTGCATTCCGACGACGCTTTTTCCAGCGAGAATCCCGACTCCGGTGCGCGATCCTCCAATAATCATGAAACATGCAAAATAGATGAAATAACATAAGTATTATCTCCAAATATGAAATATATCAATGAATAACAGCAAATTATGATATAAAATAGTGATGCAAAATGGACGTATCAGTCATATACACCAGGGTTTGCGAAGGTGTGGTACTTATGAGTTCTTGGATGGTTCTACACGGTTGGCACTTGTCGTTCGACGTGTGGATGAAGATATACACAATTGGTGGAACAAGGAGATGCGTGTGAAGGGTATTATGTCTGCAACTTGGTTTGATTTTCGGGAATTCTTACGTGCGTGTTTTGTGTTTGGTAACAAGCCTAGAATGCATGTGAAGTCCCTCAAACAACCACTTCGGGTTGTGTCACCGCCGGCTGAGGTTGGCAAAAGGTTGCAGCAATGTTCCAAGGAAGCTATGGTTCTGTCTATTACGTCTCCTGTAAAGGAGGTGGTGTGCTCTAACACTACCGTGGAGGAGGTTGTTCCAGTACAGGCAGTCACTGAGGAAAGGAAACCTGGCTCTGATACCATATGATAAGGGGGATCCCAGCAGATCCTCCTCGGGTGATGCCCGATCTTTCACAACGAGAACCCGGGTAGATAGAAACTCCCAACAACGCGATGAACGCAGCACTGGAGAAGAGGGAACGAATCCAGCAAGCAACGGATCGATGAACGATACGCCTCAAACCTTGAGCTAGACAACCCTTGATGAACACAAGAACCTTCGCAGCGGATATAATAGATAAACGGCAGCGCTGTACCCCCCCCCGGAGGGATGATACACGTGAACACACACAATGGGGTAATCCCTAAACTTTAGTCTAAACTTGTCTCTCCTAAACCCTAGCCGTCCCTCCACCTTATATGAGGGGATGGTGGCCGGCCAGCCCTAGTGGGCCTCCCTAACTTGGTTTGGACAGGCCCAAACCAAACTGACTCAAATGAATAAAAAACCCTAATTGGCCCACATATGACCATTACATAAACTAAGATAATTAAGCTGGTGGAGTCCTGAATCTGGGCTCCAGATAGGCCTCCCTGCTCGTATCATCCTCCCCCCTTCAAGAAGCGTTGTCCCCAACGCGTGAGGGTCTTCCGGAAAAGGTGACGTGATATGAACATGACACGTCCTCGCCTTCCTCAAGTCTTGCTTGCCTTGCACACCACATCCTCCCTCGCGGCCCGCTTGACTTGATACAACACTTGGCGTCTCCTTTCTTCTCCACATGAGCTTGGACTTCGGCGCCAATACCTTCTTCTTGCGAGGTTTTGATGGACCCTTGTGTCGCTGCACATGATCCTGCACAAGATGTGTAATTCCTGGGCCACATAGATGTCTCACACGTCCATCCTTGCCTCGATGCATCCGCCGTGTCACGGAAAACTGGACTGCAGTACTCCTAGCACGGTAGTGCCGCCGCCTACCTGTCTCCACCGACGCGCTCGCCTCCCACTCCTCCCACGCGCATCCGCGCCATATGTACTCGAAACACCATCAGCGAAACATCATCGGTTTGCATACTAGCATCAACAAAAACTGAAACTCGTAGCACATGCCGCAACATCCACATCAACAACAAGTGTAGCTTCATCCGGCTTGTAACCAACAAGAACTCGGCTTGTCATCTACGAGGCATAGCTGAAACATCACCAACATCAATGCTCGAAACATCATGCACCTCTTACTGCACTTTAGGCTTGTGCAACTTCTCCTTACGCACCACTAACTCCACATCGGACTTGATATGTTCATCACCCATAGGCTGCAAAGTCCGCTGTTTGCCACCATGCATAAAAGAATATGTATTTGCTCTCCCAACATGTGTCACATTGCGATCATACTCGCCAAGGACGCCCAAGTAACAATCCACACACATCCAATGGCAACACATCGCACTCTATCTCATCAACATAATCATCAACTCGTAAATGGCACACGCACCTTGTGAGTAATCTTCAGCATACCACAACTATTCAACCACTCAAGACGTTTAGGTTCAGGAAGACGCCATGTAGACAACCCCAATGCTGCCACCATCGCCTTGCTAATGCCATTAGTACAGCTACCACAATCAATCATCAACTTGCAAGCCTTGCCCTTGATAAAGCACTGAGTCTGAAATAAACTCCACCGCTAACCCTTGTCAACTGTCTTGCAAGCATCATCCTGTACCTTCTTGAGTTGCATATTCAGCCCGCTCAATGGTACATTCTCCTCAACAGTCGCAGTAGCACTCTTGGTATCAGAGCCATGTTTCCTCTCCTCTGAAGATATCACCTTGTCCGTAGTGACTGTTTGTAGTGGAACAACCTCCTGAATAGGAACTATGCACTTGCCCACTTGCCCACTTTCCTCCATATACGGTAACACGAAACCATCACGGAGAAAAGTTTTGAAGTCCTTCCAAGTACAAGCAAACTCTCCTCTATCAACCGCATCACACCAATAATTATCTAACTCCTCGTCCACACGCCGGTTAGCGAGAACATATGCATCATAACCCCGAACTTCCCTTTGTATCGACCACATCGAGTGAAACCCAATTCCATGTCCTTCTCCCAATGTTCATATTCCTCAACCGACGCGTAATGGTGTAAATACCACTTCGCTTTGGACACGTGACGCTGTACTCCCTTCCGTATGTCAAGGTAATCATTGAAAACATAACCGGACTTCGTGCCACGCGAACACCGTATGCCAAGCACATCGTCCGAAAACGAAGCAACAACATCAAGCGGCATCGCCTAGCATCGCCGAAGATGAAACAACGAGCAATAGCAGCCTGCCCGACCCAGTGCCCGGTTGGACCGGACTGGGCGCCGGTTGAACCGGTCCAGGGCCTGGTTTGACCGGCCTGGGCGCCGGTTGGTCCGGCCCAGGGCAATTTGGACCGGCCTGGTGACCGGACGGGCGGCCAGAAGCCCTCGGAACAGGCCCGGTTGGCACCGGCCCGGGGCCCGGTCCCGACCGGTCTGGTCGGCCCGGAACCCGGTTTGGCCGGGCGGCACCGGCCCGGCCGGTCCCGCATCCGGTCGGCCGGCCCGGGGGCCGGATTGGGTCGCGAATCTGCTTCTTCTTCCCGATCCCAAACTCGAAATTTCGCGATTTTGACCTCTGGAACAACCATGGATGATAGCCAAACTGCACCACAACAGTTCCTCCTAGGTGTTGTCACCATCGCCTGCATCAACATGATCCAAGTCAGAAGCAACACCGCCGCCTGGCCGAGTTCGCCGCCCCGACCACCGCCAACGACCCGCTCCGTCGACGTTGCCCTAGCCACCCCTGCCAAGGAGTCACCGCACCACCTTCCCCCAGTGCCTTACTCACCAGGGGATGCCGCCACCGCGGCCAACGCGGCCAACGCCGGCAGCAACGTCGGAGACTGGGCCGCTCAAGATCTGTTTTAGGCGGCGACGTGGGATCGCCCTGGGGGGACGTCACAGAGCATTTTTTTCTTTCCTTATGTTTCAAGATGATACATGCAAGAGAAAATATAGGTGGGTGTTTTTGCAAAATGTACAATGCCACATGTCGGCTCCTTAGTTGTGGACCTATTTGCTCCAAGTTGTGGTACCAATGGTGCTCGTTTTGCAAGTTGTGGTACTAAACTGCATAAGTTGTGGTATCAAAAGTGTACATGTCTCAAATATGAACCGAGCGAACTTTGTTCTTATCAAGATCATCCATATATCCACATACGCCCAAAAGTCGGAATGTCAACATCTTATAAGATGGACACTTGTTACGACCTTGCTCTCAATCCTGCAGCACGGTACTGCTCACGACGGTGCATTCATGTTGTTGGCAACGAAAATGTCCACACATATCTCGAACCATTCCGTTACCCGTCGTCCTCGCTTGCAAGCTGTGCGAATGGCGGCTGCGTCGTCTCCACGGGACCATCCATGGTGATGGCAGCCTCACCAATGAATGATGCATGCTATCTTGGCAGAATGACAAGCAAGTTTGTGTGAGCGAAGGAGGCCACCAAAACGGCTCGTGATCCATCTCCCGCCTGGCATCGTCTTCGATCGGCACATCACGCCTTCGCGATTGCTCCGCGCCGCACATGCTGCTGGTGCCTGGCTATCTTCGGCCGCCATGTCGCTGTGTAGTGAAACAGACATTGTTGATCGGTGCAGTGACGCAGACGCACACATCGGCAGAAAAAATCGGGAAGAGATAACGAGATACCAGCTACCAGCTAGCCTACTAGTACAGGCAGAGGCGCAGCAGCTGAGACTAGTTGCCTAGTTCTTTCTGGGCAGAAACAGCGCAAGTCGGCGCGCCCTGGATTTTCGCATCCAAGCCATTCCCCCTGCTGGCCCACTTCTCCAGATAGCTGCACGTACAGAACCGGTGAAACGACGCGCACGCACACCTAGTTTTTGATGGGTCGCTTTCTTTCGCGCGGATATCCGCGGAACGTTGACTCGAGTCGCGCGCGGACTCTTTCGGCTCGGGAAAAAAAAGCTCCGCGTCAGCCGGGGGCGGGCGACCGAATCGAAACAGCCAGCTGGAGAGTGGAGACCGGGCGATCGAAACGTGATGCCGCTCGCGGTCGGCACAGCAGCCACGACTCTTTTAGTTTCTCCGCTCAACAGCAAAATAATAATAATAACAGCAAAATAATAATAATAACACCACCACCACCACTCGACTCATCATCTGCTCACAGATCGAGCCAGCATAGGTTCTCAACATACAGCAGCAACAACAAAAGTGTGCACCATGCTGCAGACCAGCCAGCTCGTCCGGCCTATGCTGGTGAGTTCGAGGAACACCACACCTCGTCCTCAGCTTACCACGTCCGTCCTCTGCTGGTGAGTTCCTGGAGCAGCAGGGTACTGGTGCCGGTGACCAAGACCATGCCAAGCTGCTAGCCGTAAGTCCTCCATCAGCTGCCTGCAGCAGCTACAAACAATCAAAGGAATGAATCCACAAAGAATAGATGAAGCATAACTCTATTCACCACATTTGGGAAAATCAAATGAACATGACACAATAGCAATATCAAAAGTAGTACCTACACAAGTGGAATCTGCCACTATGCTTAGCTCGATTAGGGCTTCACTAGATCTAATTCAAAATGTACAACACAAACAAAAGCATGCAAAGGATGTATAACAGGTATGATGGCTCTTCAAGATAAAAGTGCAATTGATATAAAAAAAAAAACACCAAATGAGCATCACATTCTGCTAGAATGAATCGGCACGTGGGTACCTACTGGCACCTTGAGGCACTGAGATGCAAGTTCGCAAAATAGCCAGAAATATCGTGCCGGAAACGAGTACTATGCGCACTACAGATTGTTTCATGTGAATAACAAGGACCGTGATGCAATATATACAGCTAGTAAAACTAGCAGAAACAAGGATCTAGTCACGACCAAAATTAAACACGCATTCCAGGGTTAAGATGACAGCTGCACCAAACAAAGATTTTCATGCACATTAAACAGGTCCCAGACATTCAAATCGTCTTCCTGAAGCTAGAGGAAGCTTACCATTTTGCAGCTGATGCTTACAAGCAAAATAGAACTGATACATGTCTCAGTTATCCCCGGGTACTCCAGCTTAAGTACTGTCCCTACTGGTTCCATCTTGTCTGTCATTCAGTTCTCCTAGCCCTTGAAGAAAAACAATTCAGGGTTAGTACAGCACACCAGAGTTAGCACAGAGGTCAAGATAAGAACTAGTTTATCAAAACAAGATCTGCTCTCAATCACAAACCACATGAGCTAGCTTTGTTACGATGAGCAACACCACCAAATTTGAACCTGACAACCATTACCAAATTAATACTAGTGGCAGGCGACAAGTAATTTAATGGCTTATGTCATTGAATCTTAGTTTGGCCAAAAAAAAGAGAGAACTTCAACTGTAAGTTGGCAGCACCCAGTAATCTACAAGATAAGAATCTCTTCTTGCTAGTTAACAGAAAATTGCGCACCAAAAATCACACAAACACTACCATGACTGAACATATCAACATAAACAATATATCAAGCAATCCATACTATTACAAGTTGCACCTGGCAGAAGGAGAAGAAACATTACTCCTCCAGATCATAAACTGTCAAGCTTGAGTAAGAAGACGTTATTCTACATGTCTCAGAGATTCAAATAGTCTTTCAGAAGCTACAGGAAGCTTACCATTGCGCACCTAATGCTTATAAGCAAAGAAGAACTGATACATGTCTCAGTTGTCCCTAGGTACTCCAGCTTAAGTACTGTGTCTGCTGGTTCCATCTTATCTGTCGTTTAGTCCTCCTAGCCCTTGAAGAAAAACAATTGAGGGTTAGTTCAGCACACTCTGTTCTTATCTATCCTATAACCAGAATTAGCACAGGTGTCAAGATAAGAACTAGTTTATCTAAACAAGCACATAAACTAGCTTTGCTCTGCTGAGCAACACCAACAAATCTAATCCTGGCAACATTGACAAATTACTACTAGTGGCACACTACAAGTAATTTAATGTCTGCTGTCATTGAATCTTAGTTCGGCAAAAGAAGAAGAGAATGTCAACTGTAAAATGGCAGCACCTGAGAATCTACAGAATAAGAATCTCTTCTTGCTAGTTAACAGAAATTGCACATCAAAATCACACAAATACTACCATGATTGAATATATCCCATAAAGAATATATCAAGCAATACATACTACTACTAGTTGCAATTGGCAGAAGGAGAAGAAACAAAACTCCTCCAGATCATAAGCTTCATGGTTGAGTAAAAAGACACTACTCTACATGTGGACTGCATCACGTGAGCTAGATGCTTGCTTAACACATTGCCAATCCTTTCCGTCGGTTTTCGCTATATTATAGCACATTCACAAATAGCACACCACATAATCTGCTTACAATATTGTTGATAATGAATGGCTTAAAGGTTTTGAAGGCTCTTGGACGCATATGCTTGAGAGGTACAGTATTGTTGATAATGAATCAAGATAGTTGCAATTAAATTACAACCACTAGAGCAATACTTGATAAAGAAAGTAGTGCTAGATTTATGAATATCCGTACAAGCACTAGGAAGACAGCAACAGGACCGTTATTCAAATGAGACATCAGTGGCAAATACAAATTAAGACCATATAAACAACATCACCAGCAGCACAAACCAGAACCAGAGAAGTACCACGTATAATTAATTCAATGACTTAATGGCCGGACACTGGACATCAACTCAAGGAATCACCGGAAGAAATTGTGGCCGAAACCGAGATAACACCACCACCACGGCCTGCCCAACAACAGTCACACCACATGCTCTTATGCACCTAACATATTAGAAGAAGATCGCATATTAGAAAAGAAGCGAGTACAATTAAGCTACTATGGAAAAAACACAGTATATCAATGATACGAGAATATGCAAGGCTTTGGCGTTCATACCTCGGGCACCTAGATCTCCTCGTACTTGCAGGCGATGGGCATCATTGCGAGCCTAGACCCCTGCGAGCTGCAGCTCCCGTCAAGGAACCTGCCGATTGTGTATATGATGGGTAAGTTTTTATCTAAAATAGAATAATAAACCACTACACCTATAACTAAAGCGCAATAACACTACTGCCTTCCCCGGCTTGCAGCAACTGTTCTCTAATATCAAAGTGCCCATGGTGGCCATTGCAGGTATGGAAACAAATAACAGGTAAATTCAGATCCTAAAGTGAACAAATAAAGAGAAGTTACAATCCTGGGGCAAGAATACTACGGCTGTTGAACAATTCTGAACAGATTCGTGCATTAATATAGCACTACACTTTCCCAATTGGAATGAAATAGCAAACAGCGGAAATTGATCTCAAGTATTGATTAAGCAGATTCATATAAACAAGTAGCATTTCGAATTTATTTTGTTATTATGCAATCAAGAGTAAATGGGCAGTAATAGCATCGTGTATACATGCATCCTGACAGCTCGGACAAGCTAATTCCTGCTGCACACCACGAGTCAATGTTTTAGAGCAAGCCTAAACTAAAACGTATGGCGTGATCTAGCTTCTCATACGGAAATAGACACCTAAAAATCTGAACTTGTTAGCACACACAGGAGTGCAAATTCTGAATACAAATCCCAGCTTTGGCAGATCCACAGCGCACCGAACCAGGAACCAGAAGTGAGGAAACAGGGTTCCTCACCTGCAGGGCAAAGCTGGGCGGTGGACGCGAGCTCGTCGCGTACGAGGGCGATGTAGAGAAGGGCCCGGAGCTGGCGACGGAATCGGCGGCCAGGCGGAGAGCACCCAACAACCGCGCGACCTCCTCCAACGTCCCCTCGCCGCCGGAGCACGTCCTGGTGGCCGGAGGCACGTCGCCGGCGTTCGACCTACGCTGCAGACCCGGTCCGGCCAGCTCGACGGAGCCGCGTAGCCTTGGTCTCTGCGCCGCCGTTCCTCCCGTCGGCGAGTCTTGGGCGGCGTCGGTCGATCCTGTGCGTGGGCCTCCGGATCGGCCGGAACAGAGTCGGAGGGAGGTGGGGATAGCGGAGGGGAGGAGTTCCGGGGCAGGGGGAGATGGGTGACGCCGGCGAGGTGCCGGTGCGGCGGCGATCGAGGGAGAGAGGAAGGGGGATTTCAAAGGCGTTGGGTGAGGGCGTCTTTTGCGTGATTTTCATTTTCCTTTTCTCTTTGACACATTTATTTTCCTCCCAAAACGAAACGTCACATTAATTAACTTGCCTTGTTATATAATATGATTTTGGATTAATATGCGTCCCTAAATTAGGCAGTACTACAAACCATCCAAAAGGTACTGCTTCTGTTTAGCTTTAGCTTCATGTACGACCATGAGCCACCTTTCGTACATTCCCTCTCTCTCTCACCAAGCCATTCAAAACGACGATTAACCTAGCTACCCGTGGTTGTTTATTTAATCCGCTGCACGTGTCCCATTGTCACCGCCACGCTCGGCGATAAAGAGGGATAATTAAGCAGGCCGAGGTCCAATGGGAGTCTTGTCACCCCCGCCGGTGCAGTACGCACGGCTCATCGACACCAGCTAGCATCCGAGTCGCGCCTCGGTACATCAAGGTGATGACATGCATGCCCGGCGTCGGACCATCGTGCATGGTACCTCATAATTCATCGAGCTCGCTTCGTGTCGAAAACCCGAACCGGCGGAAGTCCATCGAACGGCCATCACCCGCGTCGTCTCGCACCCTCGGGGGCCGCTACCTTGACAGCTAATGAGGGCAACTATATGGCGGTGTCGATATCCTACTTCTCACCTCGACGAGAAGTGTGACATTGTTGTTGGATGACGCCGCCAAAGTTGCCGCCATCTCGACGGCTAGTTAGCCATATATGATAAAATCGTGAGAAGTTGGCCTCCTACCGACCCAATTAACTCTTGTAATATGTTGGCCTCTTTGTTGGTGTGTATGTGTGGTGCAGAGATGAAAATTAAAAGAGCAAAGTCACATGAAATCAACTCTTTTCAAGAAAAACTAGGGGTGGATGTCGCGGGACCCACCGAACATTGGCCCTATATGTGGGTATATAGGTTTGGTGTAAAGATGAAAATCAAGGACACACGTTTAAAGTGACCTTTGCTTCACAAAAAAAAAATCTTGCACCCACTTTTAGGTCGCCGAACTAGTTCTTCTAATGACTTGGGCTTTTTTGTGAGGTTTATATGACTTGTCTATCATAGATAAAGAGTAAACATGGAATCAACATTTGGTTGAAAATCTAGAGATAGACGACATGGGGCCCATGTAACACGGTTTCAGAAGAAATTACCAGAGGAATGGTAAAACAGTCCCCTTTCGCATGGGGTCCTAATAAGGGTATATAATGTTCTTAAAAAATTAAAAGCCAATACATAACCTTTAAGCATGGCACATCCTTCACAAAAACATACTATCTTGTAGGAAATTTCTGGTCTTATTGTGAAAAAATCCTACTTCGAAGGAAAAGGCATCTTCGTAAAAATGTCTTGAGAAAGTGGCTGGTAAGAGAGGCAAAAAATCAACTCAAAAGGCTATGGTACACATAAACATTCACACAAAATAAGAAAAATATAAAATAGACTATTTCGAGCTAAACCATAAATGAGATCAGTATCCTAGACTCCTACATCTTAACCCTAATACCTACCTAAACCCTAAACTTACATCTTAAGTCCTAGTTTAGACACTAAACCGTAAAGCTAGCTAGTAACATAAAAAACATCTCGCTTAGTGTCGAGCTCAAAAGAAAACCTAGCAGTATTCCCACGATGCGCCTGATGACCATAATCAATCAGCAAAGGGGTGTGATCACTGATCGAGATAGAGCCCTAACAGAGACAAGTGGAAACTTTTGTTCCCACTCAACAGTAGCCAGAACCCGATCCAATTTCTCGAAAGTAGGGTTCTCCCTCCGGCTTGACCAAGTGAATTAGCGGCTGGAGAGCACAATCTCCCTTAGATTTAGGTTTTAATAATTGCATTAAAAATAAAAGGCCAGCGAGGGTTATAGTTATCATTACTTTTATGAAGAAAGTGACATGGAATCACCACTTCGATGAAAATCTAGGGGTGTATGACATGAGGCCCATGTAACACGGTTTCACATGAAATCACGAGAGGAAGGATAAAAAGCACTTCTTTTGCACGTGGCCTTAATAAGGGTACATGATGTTGTTTAAAGAGTAAAAGCCAATACAAAACTTTTAAGCGTGCCACATCCATCACGAACAATACTAACTCGTAGGACTTGTACTAAAAAAGTCCCACTTCGAAGGAGAAGACATTTTCATGTTTTCATGCCTTTTTTGTCTACATGTAACTGCTTCACGGATTCCTTGTATTTATTTTATTTTATGCATGAAATGACTGTCCCTATCAATTCATGTGTCGGTTCATCGTCATGCCGACACTCTAGGATTTCCTATAAAGCATGACTTGGCATATTTCTGAAATGGTGTTATTCTTATGTTCCATTATATGCCTAATAAAGTTGAAAGTCACATAGAATCACCACTTTGGGTGAAAAGCTAGGGTGTTTTTGTTCTAGAGGTCGTAGAATAGGGGTGGCACCCATGAAATCATGCCAAAAGCCATCAGGAACCCTAGCTCCTTAACATGTAGTAGGGGCAGGCCCAAAATTTTGAGTCCGGGTATTCAAAGAGTACAATCACATGAAATCACCTCTTCTAAATAAAAACTAGGCCCATCAGACATAGGGCCTATATGTGGGTATATATGTGTGTGGTGTAAAGATGAAAATCAAAAGACAAGTTTAAAGTGACGTTTGTTTCATAAAAGAAGGATATGTTGCACCCACTTGGAGCCTGCCGACCCAACTATTCTAATAACTTGGCCTATTTTTTTTTTGTCTTGTGAGGTTCCTATGACCTTTCCAACATAAACAAAGAAGAAAGTGACATGGAATCACCACTTCTATGAAAATCTAGGGGTGTACGACATGAGGCCCATATAACACGGTTTCACTCGCGCAAGGAAGGATAAAAAGCACTTCTTTTGCACGAGGTCCTAATAAGGGTATATGATGTTGTTTAAAGAGTAAAAGTCAATACAAAACTTATTTTGTGTGAATGTTTATGCATACCATAGCTTTTTGAGTTGATTGTGTGCCTCTCTTACCCGCCACTTTCTGATCATGACATCTTGACGAAGGATTGTTTTCATGATCCAGAGTCAATTCTGCTCCGCAGGTCGGATACTTGGTTATTTGTTCGGAAAGGGGCTCGGGTCAACAGGTTTGGACCAAAGACATGATGATGATAATGATGAACTTCTCTCAAACTTTATTCTCGGTGTGATCATAAGATAATACAAGACTTGAGGACTAGAAGATGGACTCGATAGGCTCATAGATGCACCCGACGAGGTTTAGGGATGTAATCCATGTTTTATGGCTATGGAAATCTACGTCGTCGACTTGGTGTAGAAGGGTCCAACCTCCTCTTCTGAATGAATGACTTTTGTACATATAGTCATTGGCATTGTCATGTTCCCTATATTAATATCTTCCGCTCAGTCGCGAAGGATCCGATCTGTCAGCCTCGACCACAACGTCCGACAAAGTAGAGATCGATGGAACAACAAGCTCCAAGGTAGCTTTGCATTTTCTAGAAGCCCACCTCAATAGGAGATCATATTCATAATTTGCGGCTCGCCGGAAAAGAGATTCATGGAGACATCTCCAAACACCCAGAGTTCCTATCACGCCGTCGCTACAATTGGGTGACAGGTGAAATGATGGGTAATAGCTAGCTATCATTTCATGCATAAATGAAAGCAAGTGAATCCCAAAACAATTACCTCTTGCCGCCCAAAACGGGCGGGACACGTCAAAAGACTTTTCCATAATAGTGTGCCTACGGTCACTTGTTGCGAGATATTTTATTTTTTTGGTACTAGGTATACATTCTAACCTAGGGCTTGGGGTCGTAGGTTTAGGGTTTAGGACGAGATTAGGGTTATGATGTAGGGGTCTAGGATATTGATCTACATTTATGGTCTAAGTCTCCATGGAAGAGTACTTTTTGTATTTTCCTATTTACAAGAAGCTTGTATGCCCAAGTTATCACCCCACGGGGGCGAGCCTACTTCAATTTAAATGTATTCAGCCGAACCCAAATATTTAAAAAATACATGCATGTGATTGTTCCATGTGATTTGATATAAATAAAAAAACTTCCTACGATGTCATGAAGGATTATGTCGCTCACTATGCTATTTTTCAAAATAATCTTGTTTGCATGTCTTTTTGTTATAGAAATCTCATATAGTGTTTCTTTTACTTGTACTTTTTAAAAAGCATATGTTTATGAAGCACAAGTATCCTTCATTGTGTGGGTTTCTCAAGCACATATAATATATGCGTGATCATTGGTTCATACATAATTATTTTACTAAAATTTAATTTATAAAATATATACTATCATTTTGAATACTCATTTTGGGCTCGCCCCTACTACATGCTAAGGAGCTGGTGTTTCTGATGGTTTTAGGCATGATTTCATGTGCGCCGCCCCTCTTCTACTACCCCGAAACATAAACGCCCTAGCTTTTCACCCTTAGTGGTGATCCTATGTGACTTTCATTTTTATAATGAAACATAAGCCAAGTTTAGTTTTCTAGGAAATCCTAGCGCGTCGGCATGAAAACATGAAAATGAATTTTCCTTTGAAGTGAGACTTTTTCATTATAACTCTATAAACTTCCTACAAGAGAGTATTGTTTCGTGGAGGTGATGTCATCTGACTTTACTCTTTGATTCTCATCTTTACGTCACACCTATACACCAATAAGAGTCCAACATATTAGAATAGTTGGGTCAGTTTAGGTCGGGAATAGGGTTAAGATGTTGGGGTCTAGGATAATTATCTACATGTAGGGTCTAGGTCTCCATGCCAAGGTTATTGTTGTATTTTCCTATTTACAACAAGCTTGTATACACAATTTATTACCACACAGGCCCGACCCTACTTCTATTCAGATGAATACCTATCTAAACACCCAAATATTTTAAAAAATACATGTATGTGAATGTTATGTATGAGAGTGATATATAATAAAAAAAAACTTCCTATGATGTCATAAGGATTATGTAGCTCACTTTTCTTATTTTCCAAAATAACCTTTTTTGCATGTCTTTTTGTTATAGAAAATTCATATAGTGTTTCTTTTACTTGTTATTTTGGTAAATCCAAGCACAAGTATCCTTCATTGTGTGTGTTTTCCTCAAGCACATATAATATATGTGTGTTCATTAGTTCATATATAATTCTTTTCACAAAATTTATTTTATAAAATAAACAAATATTATAGTTTTAAATACACATACTCAAAATTTTGTGCACGCTCCTACGACATGCTATGGAGATGGGGTTTCTGATTGTATTTGGCATGATTTCATGTGTGGCGCCCCCTCTTATACGACCCCCGAAACACAAACACCCTATATTTTCACCCAAAGTGGTGATTCTATGCGACTTTCATATTTATTAGGCATATAATGGAACATAAGAACAACACCAATTTAGAAAATATGCCATGTCGAGTTTTCTAGGAAATCCCAACGTGTCGGCATAACGACGAATCAACACATGAATTGATAGGGGGCAATCATTTCATGCATAAAGTCAAAAAAAACAAGGGATCCTCAGAGTTGTTACATGTAGCCCCCAAAAGGGGGATGAAAATGACTTTTCCTTCGAAGTGGGACTTTTTCACTATAAGGCTAGAAACTTCATACAACATATTATTATTCGTGAAGGATGTACCACATTTAAAATATGTGTATTGAATTTTACTCTTTAAACAACATTATAAAGTTTTATTAGGACCCCATGCAAAACGGGAGTGTTTTTTACATTTTCTTGTGCGAGTTGATGCAAAACCGTGTTACATGGGCCCCATGTCATATATCCCTAGATTTTCATCAAAGTGGTGATTCCATGTCACTTTACACGTTTTGGTGTTAGAAAGGTCATATGAACCTCACAAAACAAAACAAAAAAGGCCAAGTTATTAGAATAGTTGTGGGTCGGTCGCCTCGAAAGTGGTTGATCTATCTTTTTCTATGAAGCAAATGTCACTTTAAACGTGTGCTTCTCTTACCCGCCACTTTCTCAAGACATCTTGACAAAGGATTGTTTTCATGATCTAGAGTCAATTCTGCTCCGCATGTCGGATACTTGGTTATTTGTTAGGCAAGGGGCCCATGTCAACAGGTTTGGATCAAAGACATGGTTATGATGATGATGATCATGATCATGATCATGATGAATTTCTCTCGAACTTTATTATCTATGTGATCAGAAGACAAGACAAGACTTAAGGACTAGAAGATGGACTCGATGGGGTC
This sequence comes from Lolium rigidum, assembly GCF_022539505.1. Taxonomy (NCBI): domain Eukaryota; kingdom Viridiplantae; phylum Streptophyta; class Magnoliopsida; order Poales; family Poaceae; genus Lolium; species Lolium rigidum. Next base: position 283,243,629 of record NC_061514.1, on the reverse strand, counting down.
ACAGATGCACCCAGCGAGTTTTAGGGATGGGATCCATGGTTTATGGCCATGGAGATCTACGATGTTGACTTGGTGTAGAAGGTTCCAACCTCCTCCTCTACATGAATGGCTTTTGTACATATAGTCGTTGACATTGTCATGTTCCCTATACTAACATCCTCCGTTCAGTCGCGAGGGGTCCGATCTATCAGCCTCGACCACGACGTCCGACAAAGTAGAGATCGACGGAACAACAAGCTCCAAGGGAGTTTTCCATTTGCTCGAAGCCCGCCTCAACCGGAGATCAGATTCATAATTGATGGCTAACCAGAAAATAAATTCATGGAGACATCTCCAAACACCAAGAATTCCTAGTAGGCCGTCGCTACGATGGGACGACACATGAAATGATGGGTAATAGATAGTTGTCATTTCATGCATAAATGAAAGCAAGTGAATCCCAAACAATTCCCTATAGCCTCGAAAATACATGGGGAAACATCGAAAGACTTTTCTATAATAGTGTGCATACGGTCACTTGTTGTGAGATATTTTATTTTTTGGTACTAGGTATACCTTCTAAACTAGGGCTTAGGGTGTAGGTTTAGGGTTTAGGTCGGGATCAGGGATAAGATGTAGGGGTCTAGGATGCTTATCTACATTTAGGGTCTACTAGGTTCCCATGCCAAAGTAATTGTTGTATTTTCGTATTTACAACAAGCTTATATGCCCAAGTTATGACAAGCCACAGGGGCGGGCCTCCTACTTCAATCCAATTGTATACGGATGAATACCCTACTGAATTCCCAAATATTTTTTAAAATAAATATATGTGAATGTTCCATGTGATAGTGATATATAATAACAATAACAAACTTATTATGATGCCATAAAGGTTAATGTAACTCACTTTCTTATTTTTCAAAATAACCTTGTTTGCATGTCTTTTTATTATAGAAATCTCATACATTGTTTTTTTACTTGTACTTTTTGTAAAGGCATATGTTTATCAAGCCCAATTATCCTTTATTGTGTGGGTTTCTCAAGCACATATAATATATCTGTGATCATTATTTCATATATAACTCTTTTAATAAACTTTACTTTATAAAATAAAGAAATATATATTATAATTTTTAATACTCATTTTGGCTCGGTCCTACTACATGCTAAGGAGCTGGTATTTCCGACAATTTTTTTACATGATTTCATGTGCGTCGCGCCTCTTCTATGACCCCGAAACACAAACACCCTAGCTTTTCACCCAAAGTGGTGATTCTATGTGACTTTCATTTCGGCATGACGACAAACTAACATATTAACTGATAGGGGGAAATAATTTCATGCATAAAATAAAAAATAAGGGTTCCACAAAGTAGTTACATGTAGCCCTAAAAAAACGGACATGAGAACATGAAACTAACTTTTCCTTCGAAGTGGGATCTTTTTCATTATATAAGTCAAGAAACTTCCTACAAGAGAGTATTGTTCGTGGAGGATTGATGTGCCACCCTTAAAAGTTGTATATTGACTTTAGTCTTTAAACAACATTATATATCCTTATTAGGACCCCATTCAAAAGTGGAGTATTTTTTTTTACGTTTCCTCGCGCGATTTCATACGAAACTTTGTTACATGGGTCCTATGTCGTATGCTCCTAGCTTTTCATCGAAGTGGTAATTCCATGTCACCTTACTCTTTGTTTATGTTACAATGGTCATTGGAACCTCACAAAATAAAACAAAAGGTCAAGTTATTAGAAGAGTTGGGTCAGCGGCCTCGAAGTGGTTGCAAGATTTTTTTATGAAGCAAAGGTCACTTTATACTTGTGTCTTTGATTTTCATCTTTACACCACACTTATATACCCATATATATAGCCTTTGTTTTCTTTAAAGGGGATGATTTCATCTCACTTTACTCTTTGATTCTCATCTTTACGCTACACCTACACACCAATAAGAGTCCAACGTGTTTGAAGTGTTGGGTCGGCGGCCTCAAATTGGGTGCAAGATATCTTTTTTAATGAAGCAAATGTCACTTTAAACTTGCACATTTGACTTTCATCTTTACACCAGACCTACATAACCTTGTATATATAGCATCTCTGTCTGGTGGGCCCCGTGACATTTACCCTTAGTTTTTCTTTAAAATAGGTGATTTATGTGACTTTACTCTTTGATTTTCATCTCTAAGCCACACCACACCACACCACACATATAGACCAACAAGAGGTCATCATATTACAAGAGTTGGGTTGGTAGGAGGCAAACTTCTCACTATTTTATCCCATGGTTGACTAGCCGTCGAGATGGTAACAACTTTGGCGACGTCCTCCAACGGTGATGCCACACCGTACTTCTCGTCAAGGTGACAAGTAGGACAACGATGCCGTCATATTGTTGCCTTCATCAATTATTTGGGAAGCGGCCCCGAGGGCGCGGATGATGCCGGTGATGGCCGTTCGATGGACTTGCGTCGGTGCGTGTGTTCAAACACCATGCGACATCAATGCATATGACGACGTGGCATCGTCTTGATGAAGACAAGGCGCATGCGACTCGTATGCCGATCGAGATCGATGAGCCATACTACACCGATGAGGGAGGCAAGGCTTCCACTGGACCTTTGCGCGCTTATCCCTCTTCATCGGCAAGCATGGATGTTGGCATTGACGCGATGCGTGCACGCCATCAGATTAATTTAACGGTCGGCGGTCGGTTAGTGGTCGTCCTCGACGACTTGGAGAGAGAGAGAAAGAAAGTATATGTACATGTACCTAGCTAGAATGGCTCATGGTCGGTCGTACATGAAGGTGAAGGATCTAGGTACGTACTTGGTACATGGCGGTACTTATTTTTGGTTGGTTTGTATGTACGGCGACCCACACCAAATTTGACATACTGATCAGAAAAAATCATGCATATACTAACGAGGCAAGTTAATTAATGTCTTGCGTCATTTTGGCAGAAAAATAAAGAGCGGGTCGCGTGCTCCTTCTCGATTGATTCCTCCAGCCAAAATCATCCATCAAAGCACATAACGAGGCAAGTTAACTAATGCCAGGAATCATTATTGGGAGGTAAATAAATGCAAAAGAAAAGGAAGGAAAATCATTCATCAAATCCCACTGATCCAGCACACGCAACGCATGTAAATGTAAAAAAGGAAAAGGAAAATGAAAATCACGCAACGCACATCCAGAAGAATCCCCAACCACCCACGCCATCTCTTCTATTCTACTGAGGATGCGGGTGGAACATTCCTCTTTGATGGCGTCCCCACCAAGCAACCTTGCGCCGCCCGACGGCAATCCCGCGCCGCCGCCCCCAGTGCCACCGTCCAACAACCTAGCGCCGTCTGCCACCAATCGCGCTCCGTCGCCATTGACGTCCACCTCCTCTGATCCGCAACCTCCGTATTATTCCTCCCTTGTTCTCAGAGATTCGTCGCCGCTATTTGAGCGAGCGATTATTCTCCGTTTTGTTCGAGATGGATTCATCATTCGTACCCCAGGGATTGCGATCTGGGAGGGTTCGATTTCGCGCCTTTACGATTTGAGTCGTAATTTTGTCACCGAAGTGGATGATGATGTTTCTGCTCCTCCGGTTGGATCAGCGCGGGAGTGTGGAGGATTTCAAATCCTGTTTGGCCCGGTTATTGGATGTGGATTGGATCGAATTTTCTTGGATCGAGCCCAGCGTTCCCGTTCGCCCATCGGTCGTTGTTGTGAGTGGATCGCGCGGTGTCATGGGGACCCAGATTTTTCGATGGCGTCGTTTGTTGGGCCACAGCCCAATACTGTTCATCGGGCCACGCCTTTAGCTTCCACAGCGGACAGGATTAGGGTTAACCCTAGATCATTTGGTACTGGATCGGTGGTTTTCGTCACATCGCCTCCACCCACCAGATCTGATCTCCCTCAACCATCTCCTCCTCGTCGCTGGTCTGGAACAACCACTGGTGATCGAAGATCGTTTGCTCAGATTGTTGCCTTGCCGCGGATGGATCGGAGATTCGGAGGGCCGCGCAGGTCTTCTCCGAGAAGAAGCAATTACTTCGGGTACCGGCCAAGAGCTGGATCTGATGCAGATCGAAGGGATGAACAGCGTCGATGGGAAGATGAGCGCCGCCGTGAGGAAGATTGGCGTCGCGAAGACGAGAATCGGCGCCGTGAAGAGGAGCGACGACATGCAGATCAAGAGCGCCTCCGATTCGAGGAGCGCAGGAGGCAGGATGAACGCAGGCGTCTGGAGGAAGAGCGTCAACGCGAAGCAACCCGTATCTCGGAGAGGGTTGCACGCGAGCGAGCTCTTGCTGAGAAAACTCGCAAAGAGGAAGAACTACGTGCTCGAGATCGATGGGCACATCGCTCGGAGATGGTTCCTGGTACCACCTCCAACTTCAACACCACTCGATCTGCCGAAGTAAGTCCTGTTGCCCCATCCTTGCCATCTTCTAATACTGCTGCAGCAGATGTTCATAGTCCTCAGTTGCAAAATCAGAATAGATCCGCAGTAGTTGCCGATAGTTCTCAATCGCTCGTCTCTCTGCCGGAACCGGTGGGGTCCTCTGTACCACCACCAGTTCCTGCCTCCACCACTGCTGTGACTAGAAGAGTTGATGTTCCTCTCAGAAACCTCTCATGTTTTTACTGCAATGGTGATCATCACATTTCTGTTTGTCAAGAAAGAGATCCGTGGGATTACAACGCCCCTTTCTTTGGTAGTGAGGAATTTGGGTCAGGGTTTTACTCTATTCCAGTTCCTGAAGAAGATAACTATCCAGTCGAGCAGCTCAACTATGCTCATATCACTGTTGAAAAGGGTGAAGTTAATTGCAGAAATATCGAGCATGAGTTCAATGTCTGGGCTGAGTCTATGAAGATCAATTGGCGTTTCTTTGCAAAAGAAGTTTCTGCTACTGAGTTTAGAACAAGATTTCCATCTGCCAAGACTATTGAAGAGCTGGCCCACTTTGGGAAATTGTTCATGAGGACTGTACCTGGTGCAATCATCAGTTTGGAGAAATGGGCTGGTGACATTGAGCCAATTTCCATCATGCAGGAGGCTTGGTTCAGGATTAAGGGCATCCCCATGAAATTCAGAAACAAATCTACAGTATACTATGCTGCCAGCCTTGTAGGCAAGCCCCTTGCTCTTGACAAGAATTACCTCAGACACTTTGCCTATGTGAGGGTAAAGATTGGCAGTCAGGACCTGGCCTTGGTGCCCAACTCTAGAATTGGTGAGATAAAGAAAGGTTTCTATGAGTTCCAATATTCCAGGGAACTGTTTGACCCTTCCTCTAATACTGGCAACAAGACTGCTGTTCCTGCTGATGCTCAAGGTGGTGAAGGTGATCAGGGGACTCCAAAAAGGCAGAGAACAGGCATGCAAGATTCTGATGCAGGTTCTCAATCTGCTCCTCCCAAAGTCTCTGGAAATTACAAGGGTTCTCACAGGCAAACTGCTTTGCATGAATCTCCTATTCCTAGGAAAGATACTGGTAAAAGGAAATTGTTTGAGCTGGAGCTTCCATGTGCCCCTGAGAAGAATTTGGTTCCCACATCTTGTGTTCCTGACAAATCTCCTCCTCTTTCAGAAGTTCACAAGGAGGTGGTTGGGGCACTTGCATCCCTTCCTTCTCAATCCTCTGAGAGTTCTTCTTCACAGAGAGCTGCTGATTCTTACAAACAATTCCTTACTTCATTGGCTAGATCTAATAGTGACAAAGCCTTTACAATTCAGAAGGAGTACAAGAATCTTCTTGATCCTATTGCTGAAAATGTCAATGAAGAGAGTGATCCTGTTGATGAACTGGTTGATTATGATAGCAAGTGACAATTCACGGGACTCGGATACTCCATATTTGACTCAGGGACAGGGATTCTTGCTTTGGCTGCTCCCTCCCTTATATCCGAGAGGACTGCAGCTTGTTATTCCTGTTGATGGTCCACAACCCGAGCTTGATTCACAAGAAGAACCTCTCTCACGAGTTGATAATCCCATCATTGATGTTCCAGTGCCTGGCAATTCCTCTTCTTCCGGTGGAAATCAACAAGCACCTCGCTCCCGGGATGAGCTCCGGAGTTGGAGCCGGAGGCACTCACACCTCAAGGACTGGATCTAATGTCATGGAGAATATTGAAGCCGAGCAATATCCCAGGTACAAATCTAAATACTCACAATTCCTTTGCTTTATTAGATGATGAGGAGATCTTAGCTAGAGCTCTTGAAATGGGAGTTTGTCCTACTTCTTTTTCTCTTGAAAATGTTAATTACCTGAAAGATTTAGAAATTGCTAGACATAATATGGGTGTGGTACAAAACCCTGTTGTGAATTCCAATGATGTTGACTCAAATCCAATCCTGCTGTTGGGTCTGGGTGAGGAACAAAGTGAAAGTGACAGAGATATAGAAGAAGAGGCCTTCACTCCTGTTTTATCCAGAAGGAAAAGGAGAAATAAAAAGTCTGCCTGTAAGATTGGGAGAAGTGGAACACAGTTGACATCGGGTGATGTCATTTTGGGAGCACAATCAACATCAAGTGCTGCCCGGTGAAAGCAAGAAATGACCACCCTTTGTGTGGCATTATTGCCGGAACCAGAAATAGGAAACAAAATCCAAAGTATCTATGATAGGTGCTTCCCTGAATTGCAGAGGTGTTGGAAAGAAAGGGATGAGTGCCTTCTTGGCAAATTTGATCAAAGAGCAGCAGCTGGATTTTATTGGTCTTCAGGAAACAATTAAAAAAGATTATTCTTCTGCTTTTCTCAGAAGAATTGACCCTGGTGGTGATTTTGATTGGAAATGGATCAGTTCTGTTGGCAGAAGTGGAGGTATCCTGGGTGGTTTTAGGCTATCCAGGTTCACCATTTGTGATACTTCAGTTGGAAAATTTCACATCAAGGTTACCTTGCTTGATCTCAAAATAAATGTGAAATGGTGCTTCATTATCATTTATGGAGCTGCTCAAGCCTCTGATAAGGAGGAATTTTTGGTGGAACTTGGCAACATTTGCAACAATCAAACTCTACCAATTTTGGTTGGAGGTGATTTCAATATTATGAGATTTTCCAATGAGAAGAACAAACCCATGCCTCATAACAAATGGTCAGATATTTTCAATTCCATCATTAATACCTGTGCTTTGAGAGAGATTCATATGACTGGTGGTCAGTACACTTGGTCTAATAATCATTGTGATCCCACCCTGGAAAAACTAGACAGATTTTTGATGAGTAGCTCTTGGGAGGAACTTTTTCCTCTTGTAACAGTTCACAAGCTAGTGAGGGATGTCTCTGATCATAATCCCTTAATTTTAGATACTTTGGATATCATGGTGAAGAAGAGAGATTTTAGATTTGAAAAAAGATGGCTCAAAGAGGATAATTTCCTAGACAGCAGTCAAAAGATGTTGGGAGCAACCAGTTCATGCCAGGGACGATCTGGACAGATTAATGAAGAAACTCAAAAATGTCAAGAAAACTCGAAAGGTGGGGAGCTAATCTGAGAGGGACAGATATCAAAAAAAAGAAAGATATTTCCAATGAATTGAAGGATTTAGAGGAGTTGGAAGAGAATGGTCCACTTTCTCCAGCACAAAGGACAAGGAGAAGTACTCTGCAGCAAGACCTGTTGTCTGTATTGGATAATGAAGAATCCTTTTGGAGACAAAGATCTAGAGAGAATTGGCTCCTCCATGGAGATAGCAATTCTGCTTTCTTTCACAGAGCTGCCAATGGTTGTAAAAGAAAGAGAACTATTTTTTCTCTGAATGACAGGGACACAATTATTCAAGGTGATGCTGCTTTGTTGGAGCATGCTACTGCCTTTACAAAGATTTATTTGGTCCAATCACCGATTCCGGGATTAGACCGAGAGATGATGTCCGGACGTAAAGAGAAAAGCTCAATTCCCTTGATTGTGCTGAGATGGATAGACAGCTTACCTTGGAAGAGATCAAAGATGTTATTGATCACATGGAGAAAAACAAAGCAACTGGTCCTGATGGCTTTCCCATTGAATTTTATCAACATTGCTGGGAAATTGTGAAACTTGATATCCTGCATGTTTTCAATGACTTATTTGATCATAAAATTGGCCTGGACAGAATTAATTATGGGGTCATTACCCTTATTCCAAAATCTGTTGATGCTGATGTCATTCAAAAGTTTAGGCCGATTTGTTTGTTACAAGTGTTCTTCAAGATTGTGACAAAGACTTTGACTGTTAGAGTTTCTCCTGTTATGGATAAGCTCTTACTTCCCTGCCAGACAGCTTTTATAAAAGGGAGATACATCTCAGATGGTGTGATGTCACGCAGGAAATCCTGAGAGAGGAAAAAACCAGGAAGAAACAGGGGGTAATCTTAAAAATTGACTTTGAAAAAGCATATGATAAGGTAAACTGGGGGTTTCTGTTTGATTGCTGTAGACAGAAGGGCTTCAGTGATAACTGGATGCAGTGGATTAAAAAATCAGTTGCTGGTGGGACCCTCAGTGTCAAGGTTAATGACAAAGTGGGCCCATATTTCACTAGTCACAAGGGAGTGAGGCAAGGTGATCCCTTTGCCCCCTTCCTTTTAATATGGCTGCTAACAGTCTGGCTAAAATGATCCACCTAGCTCAAGACAATGGGCTAATCACAGGGTTGGCTGATAATATGGTGCAGAATGGGGTTGCAATCTTACAATATGCTGATGACACCATACTTTTACTACAAGATGATGTTCAGCAAGCAATCAATTTGAAGTTATTACTTTACATTTTTGAATCCATGTCTGGATTGAAAATCAATTTTGATAAAAGTGAAGCTATGATGATTCTTGATGACAGTATAAAACAGAACTTCTTTGCTGAGCTGTTCAAATGTCAGATGGGCAGTTGGCCAATCAAATATTTGGGGACTCCTGTTTGTGCAAGAAGGGCATCAGTGTCTGACATGAGATTCTTGGAGGAAAAAACCAAGAAGAAGATGTGTGGATGGATTGGCAATTCTATGTCCATTGGAGGAAGATTGGTCAAAATTGATGCTTGTTTGGCTAGCACTGCAGTGTATCAGATGTCCTTGAGGTTGCTGCACAAAACAAATATTGAACAGATTGATAAGCCTATTAGATCTTTCTTTTGGGCTGGAAGTGCTGATAAAAGGAAATATCACTTTGTGAAATGGAGATGGATTTGTAAGCCAAAGCAAAAAGGTGGCTTAGGTGTTAAAGACTTGACTAAATTCAATATTAGTCTGATGTGTAAGTGGTGGTGGAAGCTGGAACATGATACTGGGCCTTGGCAGGATTTTATGAGGTTAAAGTATCTGAGAGGAAAAGGCATTTACTTTGCAAAAAACAGACCTGGAGATTCTCCACTTTGGTCTGACATGCTAAAAGTCAGAGAGTTGTATCTCTATGGCAGAAGAATGAATGTTGGGGATGGCTTGTTAACCAGCTTTTGGGGAGACTCTTGGTGTAGCACAAGGCCTCTCAAAGATATGTTCCCTGTATTGTTTGACATTTGTAATGAGCAAAAAATTACTGTGGCTGGAGCTGCTGATATGGGGTGGAGATTCTCCTACAGAAGATGGCTGACTCCTGATCTCATCATTCAGGAGGCTGGGTTGCTTCAGCTGATGAATCAAGTTAACTTGACGCAGGAAAGTGACACTCCTAGATGGAAATGGTCAAAAAATGGCTGCTTCACTGTGAAATCAGTATACAGACAGCTATGTGGGAGTGGTAGGGACAGATCCTTTAAGCATTTGTGGAAGAGCAAAATCCCTCTCAAAATCAAAATTTGGCTCTGGTTAATTTGGCATAATGCTATAGCCACCAAGGACAATCTCCTCAAACGAAACTGGTCAGGGAACCCTAATTGCCAGTTCTGCAATGAATCAGAGACCATTTCTCATCTCTTCTTTGGCTGCTCTGCAGCCAAATTTGTCTGGACTGCAGTGGCTACTACTGTCAATTCTCCCACTCGACCTGGGAGTTTCTCCCAATTTTTTTGGTGGCTCCCCAAATTTGTTCCTGTTAGTCGCAATACCCAGATAGCTGGTTTGGCAGCTATATGCTGGGCCATCTGGAAAACTAGAAACAGAGCCTGTTTTGAGCAAAAAATGATTAGCTCTCCTTTTGATCTAATCAGCTACGCTGCTGTTTTCATGAACTATTGGGCAGGTTTACATGGAGAACAGGATGCTTTGGATCTTCGTGCTGGTGCTGACGGGCTCTTACGCCTAGTTGAGGTAGCTGGAGTTAGATCCTCTGGAAGTGACGGCCGAGGTGATCGTCTGCGTTTGGAAGACAATAGAAATGGAGAAGATGCAAACGATGATGCTGTTGCTTGATTGCCCTAGGAGTTATGCTTGTAGTTGGTCCCTTTTGGCTGAAGTTGTTAGCCTGTTAAAACTTTCTGTTGGTTCTGTAATCCCCCTTAAAACGCTAGCATTAGGCGGCGATCCTCCGCTTTTTGTTTCTGTTGATTCGTGAACTCTGGTGTATTTTCGTTATCTCCTTTGATAATGAAAATTCGATCCCTGTTGGATCGTTTGGAAAAAAAAATCTCTTCTATTCTACTCGATCCTCGCCGGCGAATGCGACCCACCTCCGCGCCGTCGACAACCGGCCGGCGACCTCCACCCTCGCGTCCTTAATTGCGCCTGGAGGCCAACTCCATCTCCGCCCGCCGTCCTCTGGGGGTCCTTCACCGTCGGCGCCGCGCTCCGGGAAGACGTACATCCCCTGGGCACGCCCCGATCCAACAGCGAGCTCCTGCCCCGCCGGCCGCCGCCCATCCGGAGAACCAAGGCCGCTTCAGTTCACCCAGCCACCGCGTCACTATCCTACTCCGACGACCTGCTACTCACCGGACCCCTGCCGGCCGCCTCCACAAGCCGGTGAGGTGACCACCACGGTGGCCCATCCTACTAGCAATCCCTTCACCTCACGGCCTTTCCTCTCGTGCTAATGGACTGCTGCCTTTTTTTCTCTGTCCCTGCATATGCGTGTGTGTTGGGTCAGATCCCTAGGAGAAGCTTGGGACTAGGGATGGATCGATGGTGGTGCAGCTCGAGGCGGCGCGGCGGCGGTGGGTTCGCGAGGGCCGACGGCTTGCTCTACCTACCACTCGGACGATGACGACGACGGGAACTGCAGATACTGCTACGGCTTGGCTTGCTGCTACCAAGGTTGACTCGTCTCTGCTGCCGCCTTTTCCTCTATTGCTAGACTATGAATGTTGGTTGGCTGTTACTACGTAGCTTGATGATGATGGCTAGTCGTCGTCGTCGTCGTCGTCGTTCGGATTTATTGTATCTTGCATCTGTATATCTAGTGGTTCCTCTCCTAATGTGCGCGGCCTGAATATGATGGAATTTTGTCATGTGCGGTACTTACTAGTCCTACTAGATTATCTGCGCTTTTGTGGAGTTGCTTCGGTTGAAACATACATAGGTGTTTGTTTCCTGGCCGGTGCTTGTGCAACTTAGTAGATACGTTTATGCATTGCTGCTAGGTCGGTAGATACCTTCCTGTTACTAGCTAGCAACCGAGGAAACAGTAATTTACTCCTCTGCTTGTTCATTGATTCAGTAAGATTCATACAAGCCTTACTGTGACTTTTTTCTAGTCAATTCTCTTTGTCCAAAGTATTGCAAACTCGTCATGTAATTTTTTTTATTACAGATGCTTGACACTTCACGTTATGTGATTCATTCATTCTTTAATCAGCGGCGCTCCTTTCTTGACATGTCTTAGCTAGATGCAGAGTTATAGCTCTGAATATTTTTCAAAGACTTGGGTCAGGGAAACAGTTTATATAGTGTTTGCATTTGGTCTCGAGCTTTCTAACTAATCCTGCGGCAAACAGCAACAAAATCCCCTCTATATCTTTTGGTTTTTGTGTAATTATTACACGTTCTTTTCAATCTAATTTATATCATGTGGAGTTGAAGTGGAAGTGAATAATATGGTTTGAAGAACATGATGATTCTTTTTTTGACTTCTAAATCTGTGGGTTTGCATTATGAGAGACTGTCATAGATTTGTTTCTGTGGTTCTTTCTCTCCATCTTTTGTGTATATCCTTAGAAAGAGGAGCTCTATCTGCATCTATGTAGGTGGCATAAAAGTTTGGCTTTCAAACACTTGTGTTCACACCAAAATTGTCCGAAACGGTTTTGGCACAGTTTGACATGTAATTTGTACCACCACGGATTTTACTATTTAATTGAAAGCTTAGACTTGTCTTGCTTTTGTTAATGGGGTCCCTGAATTCTAATTTGAATTTCAGGAGCATGATAATTCAAGTTATGCCTTTTGAATCAGTGGTAATGCATAATACATATTATGATCTAGTTGTTCTTATCACATAAGCTCATAGCTCTTCTGGTTGCGTCATAAATAACGAGGCTATCCCTTTCTGGCCCAGATAATGAAATGCCCATAACTCATAGGTCAATATCACCTTTTTTATTGTTGTATATGTTCACTCTTTGGCTGTCATTTACGACGATGGTTGCTTTCTTATGTTAATGTGCTTAGTCAGTTATTATTGCTTTACAGAGGTTAGTACTTTTGTGTTTAAGGCCTGCATAATACTAACTATGTACTCCCTCCATTCTTTTTTAATTGACTCAAATTTAGTACAAAGTTGTACTAAATCCGAGTCAATTAAAAGAGAACGGAGGGAGTAGTTGCTATTCACGGATTGAAAAGGTACAACTATTTTGCTTGGCATTAGTGTTTGTTTGCTTTCAAGTACTTTCGCTGACAGGTTTTTCTCAAATTGATTAGTTTATGAACTAAACTAACTTATTGTACTATATATTATACTCTGTATTGAACTTTACTTTTATATCTTAGCACCAACAACAAAAATCTGCTTCCTTTATCTTTACAAGTTAAATCAGCACTTCTGGTTTCTGATTTGGTGCGCTTGGATTCATATTTAGATTTCGTTCCGTGTGGTGTGCTAACAACTCACATATCAGTAGAGAAATTTAGGTGAATAGTTTATATCCTTTGGGTTCCCATTTCCTTGTGAGCTAGATGTAGATCCAGATTCGTTTAAGTTTAGGTTTGCTCTAAACATTATCTCGTGATGTGCACAAGTAGTTTTTCCGAGCTGCTCAAGATGCATGAGTTCAACATGCTGTTGCTGCGCCTCTCCTCTTCATTGCAGATTTCAGATTAATAATTTTATTGAATACTAAATGTTTATATGAATCTGCTGATTCAAGATTTGAGATCATTTTTTCTTCTATTGATTGCTATTTCATTCCAATTGTCATAATGTGATAAAATAGCAACCGAAGAACTATGATAGATTTGTTAGCAGTAATAAGAATGTCTTGGATTAATCATGTTCGCACCTTTTCATTCGATTTAAACTATACCATTTCAAGTAACAGGTTTTGTTTATTTGCACTTTTTAGTTAGAAATACAGTGTGTGTAAAGGCCTAGTGGCTGAAAGCTAGCCACTAAGGTTGCTTATGAATTTTATTCATCTTGGTATCATATACTACCTCCATTTCAAGAAATAAGGCGCCCTCGTTTTACGTGCTTTTTGTTTGACCAAGAATTACTTCAAATAGATAAAAATTGTTTGTATGAAATTGGTATCATTAAAAAGTGCTTTTCAATACGAATCCAATGGTACTAATTACATATAATATAATCAAGACTTTGTTGCTTAATTTTTATGGTCAAAGTTCGTCTTGGAATATGCGTGCGCCTTATTCCTTGAAACGGGGGTAGTATGTGCATGAACCTCGATTGCTACTGTGATTGCGTGCTATTCGTTGTATGCGTTATTATTTGCCTTTGTATCAACTTTGTTGTCTCAGCCTCACACATGATATAAATTATTGTTTGAAGTCAAAAGTTTATGTATGGTGTGGCCTCGTTAGATTTTGTGAGCACACAACTTTATGGAAGCAAATTTTGATACACACCCGGGCATTTTGGCAGGCAGTTTCTGGGAGGCTCTAAATTGGGTACGAATCATGCCATGAACCATTCACGACCACAGATCGAAGCGCTGCTACACGGGCAAACTGCCAGTGCAAATGGGAGGAGCCTCCCTGGCATAGGGGAGGCACAGAGCTTGTCGTCTCCTGCCCAAGCTGCTGCTGCCCGCAACCACGCCCTCTAGATTCTGCTTGGCCACAGTTTCGACCACCTGCTCCTTTTAGCGACTACGTCCCTGAGTTGCTGCTAGCGTCCACCACTCCAAGCTGCTTCTGATGCCTGATGAGGTCTCTGTCCTCCATCTGTTCTTTCTAAAAATTGTATCTTTTCTCATGTTGAATGTGTAGCCAGTAGAGAAAATCATATGTATTTTGTCGGTAGGAAGTTGGGTCAATCAATACAACATTGGTCTGTGCATGTTTTAGTTTGTAATCATTTCATAGGTGTTCAAAGGTTTAGTTTTTAGATTTAGGTATCAGCTGTGCATTTGTTGGGGTTTCTTTGCTTCTTGTTTCCCTTGAGCTGTAGTTTCATATTGTTCCTTTTTTTTAATATTCAGAATTCTGAACCTCGAAGCTCAATGTGCTACATACATACATGTTGTTTTTCTGACTTTATGCTTGTTGTTATTCTGACTGCTACAGGTTCCAGAGTTTCTTAATTTTTTAAATATCCTTGTTATTCTGACTTTATGTTGCACTTTTGCAGTTGATACTGGAGGTTGGACCATACATTGAGGAGCTCAAGAGAACACATGGTGCTATTTCTGAATTTGGAAAGCCGAAGTAATTATTTTGTGCTGTTGTGCATTTGCTCCAAGGATTTCCTTTTTACACTGTTATTAGTTTTATGAATGGAAACATTGCTAATAGTGCAACAAGTATGTGTCTAATATCTATTCCCGCTGTGGAAGTTGTTAGATTGTTTATATCACTGATCATTGGAGGTCGAGACAATGAAGTTGCTCTTTGTTTTGCTATGTTTTTTAAACGAATTTACTTGTAAATGCTTGTCTCTTTAATTTTACTTTATGCATCACTTTTGATAATAGTAGTTCCTCTTGTTGTTATTGACAACAATTGGTGTACACAAAGTCTCAAAAAAGGTGTACATACAGTTATTCTATCTGCTCATTAACTTGTGTTTTATAGTATCTTCCTAGATGCATAATGTTTTTTTTGAACAGGATGCGTAATTAGTTAGGAGGTTACAAGTTACAACTAATCAAATAATCTCTATTTGTAATAAACTCATGATACTTTTCAGTATGTACATTAAATTATGTGTGCTCAATTAACTACAGATTAGTACTTGTTTATAGGAAACCCTTTTATTAGTAGGAAACCCTTTTATTAGCTCGCTGTTTATGTATAGCCAATGCTGAAACCTGTATATTTTCAGGTTCAAGGCATATAGGTTGCTCGACTTGGCCAAAACGACGATGGCGACGAGGGCCGAGTTGCGGTGCCCTTCTTCTCGGCCCCCTCTTCCAGCTTCCTAGCTGTCCGCTACCGGTTACCGAGAGATAGATGGTTGCGGCCGCCCATGTTCTAAAGCCACTGCTGTAGAAGCAGGTGCAGGTGAATTCTTTTCAGATGTGTACACTTGAACCCTTATATATTCTTGTATATTTTTTAGTTTCTGAGGGACATTAAGTAGTCACTCTGCTATGACGTGTTGTTAAGTGCTTTCCAGTTCTAATCGGGATAAAGTCCGCCCTCCCAAGCCATTCTGGATATTCTTATTTTTCGTGCAATTTTTTCACATTCTGTAGTCATAGTAGGAATACGGTCTTATGAGTAGTCAAATTACTGCTTTATATTGTGCTGGCATTATTTTCAATGAAGTTTATTTTCTAGCCTGTTGTTTTCTGTTATGTTTGAAGACTGTAATAAGTAGATGAGGAGATTCTTTACCATTTGTTAACAACGACTTGTGTGGATTTAATTGCTGACACTTTAGATTCTTGGATGCGAGCCCTAGGGTATTTATGATTGGTATAATATGACTGAAATGTGGCCAACTTCCTCTGGCAGTTTATCGATGGAAGTGACCGAAGAGAACTGTGATGCATCCCAGGAAGCGAAGGTCATGCCCATCGAGGCAATCTCAGCAGGTACTCTTCTTGTAGTCTTGCTTCCCTTCTGCGCTTCTAGTTTAGATTGAACTCTATTTTATGTTATGATCCACATGTTTGGGAATGTGTTGTGCTAATTATCAGGGAAATTGGAACATGATGTTGGTTATCTCACCAAGGAGATCCTGTTGAGTCGAACCTTTGCAATCATGTATGGTTTTAGAGGTTTACATTTGTTACCGCATTTGCTCTCAGCAATGAAGGATGATTTACATGTGACTGAATCACTGATCAACTTCATAGGATCTTTGTGTCTCTACGCAGCGTTTGTGTTCATTAAAATGAAGAAACCTGTTGCTGCCATCCATGATGCCAATGCTTCTCTACAGGTGATGACTTTGTTCCCCTTTTACCTCCTATTTTTCTCTGTTGCTCAGTTTTCACGCATTGCACATACATTGAGAACGTCTAGAAGCAAAATTGTAATGTAATGAAGGAATGGTTAAGAATACATTACTTATTGATTCTGGTTTGTAAGTTGAATGCCTACAACTTTCTCTTATTTGTATCTCTTTCATACCAGAACGCAGGCCCACAGAGGGTCTTCATCCACGACACACTGAAAGGAGCACCATGAAACAGATGGACGAAGGAGTATGCTGCAGCTGCTTGACGCCAGCGAGGAGCCCCGTGCCGTTTGTGCGGTCGTGGAAGGCCCACACAGCACCTCGGTTCGGTCTTGGCCGTCTCCTTGGATGTGGTTGTCAGAAACAAGATCGCACCCGCTGTACTGCTGTGCCGCTGCAGCTGGTGAGACATCTCTTGCCTTATCTCTCTCCCCGAATTGTGCAGGGCGCTGCCCTGAGTATTAATTTTTTGATCCGCTGCTTTTATGGTTGATTCCACGGTTGATAGTTTGAGCAGATCACTTGTCCATGCCGCTTATGATCTAGAGGAATGGTAATTTTTATCTCCTTTTGCCAATTTGAACATGTAGTAGTATGCATGTATTGCTTGATATATTTTCATCCTTAAAAGTTAATTTGCACGCCGTGTGGTTTGACCATCTATGCTGCCTCATGTGCAATCAGATGCCAGAGACCATGCGCCACCTCATAATCGAGTCACCGTTTTCTTTTTCTGTTTCAACCAATATGGAACTAGTTACCTAGACTATGTGGCATCCTTAGTTTCAACCAATATGTTGTGTCCTTAGGATTTAACCATCATCTGGCATCCTGCTGTATATTTTTTCCCTATAGGTGGTGATAATTTGCTATAAATCAAATCAAACCAAATCCCGGTCTTATACCATTAACCATGGTTTGTGAATTCTTAAATGTGTCTTCTTATATGTTTCGTCTGGGTGTTGTGCTCAGATGATGAAACTGAAGTGAAATAAGAAATCTTGCGGCTAGATCTGGCCATTCTAGCTTCCGGTTGTGCTGTTGCTGTGCTGTGCAACCGCGGTGGTGAGGTCCTTGATCCTTTATCTTTGAATAGATAGAGACAAACAAGTATTGTGATCTGATGCATATTTTTGTTTGAAGCATGTGTAAACTGTAGATGTTGTCTTTCTCTGTTTCCTAAATGATTAGAAAATTGTTGGCTTGATCAATTAGCATAAAAGCTTAATAATCACATGCAAATTCGTTTTACTTTGGACGGTTACTGACTAGAAGTTGAAGAAACATTTTTTTGATATTACATCTGGTAGCACGCGTCTCTTGTAGTTGCTTGGAATGCTTTTGGAGTAGGCCGTACTCTTTTTGAACGAAAACACTCTTTTTGCTGTGTGTAAGTTTGTGTGTTGTGAGACATCAGCCACGTTCACTGGTTGGATGCAAGAGCTAGGATATTAATTCCATGTTGTTGACTGAATGTTCATGCATATAAAGAAAGAGAGAAAGGAGAGTCTCATGTTGTTGCCATTTTATTTATTTATCTAATATGATGATGTAAGAAACCATGTGTCTAGCTCACCTCGAAGGAACACCATCGAGACATTATCTCATTTAGTTGAAACCTTCTGATTTGTTGTTGTGCATACATCAACAGTGAGGGAGAAATGGATCCGCAGGGAGATGGCTTGGAGAAAGGGAGCTAGACTAGCTGTGTATTGTTTCAGGTTCTGGTCTGACTGCACTAAGGAGATCCTAGCCGATTTTCCACTGTCATGAAGCAAATTATCTTTTTGGCTACCTATGTGTTGTTTCATGTCCAGTTGCTTAGCTAGCTGTCGTTTTTTGATATGATGATGGAAAAAACAGTGTTTGTAGCTCAACTCGAAGGAATTCCCCAACCTTCTATCTCATTTAGTTGATACCTTCTTGTTTGTTGTGGTGAATGCAGGTAATGGACGGATGGACAGATGAGACGCTAACGGAGCCGGCTGGGATGTACGTGGCGCCGGAGGATCGGCTGGTGAACAATGGTGGGTGGTGAGAGAGAAGGAATGTGAGAGATGCACGCGGGTCTCACTGATGCAGTGGCGGCAGCAGCAACAGCGAGTGTAAAATGTAGCCGTAGGGTGGTGGCCTGGAGACAAGGAGCTAGACTATAGCTGTGTGTTGGTTCAGGTTTTGGTCCGGCTGGACTAGCGAGATGCTAGCTGTGTGTGTGGTGTATCATTCGGGTTCTAGCTCAAGTGTGGCCAAGATGATTTTCGCCAAATTTTCCACCAACTGGTGTACATGCTAGCTAGCTAAGTGTTGTTTCATGTCCAGCCGCTTGGCTTGCTGCAGCTGTCGTGTATACTCTAGTTCCGCTGATGGTCAAGGCAGTATCTTGGGATAAATTCCTTATATGTATTTAAATGCCTCGAGGATGTTATCTCCTGTGAATGTATGGAAAACTGCCCAGGGATTCTCAAAAATAAAGACGTATGGAAAACATTTTTTCAAAAATCGTGAAATTAAGTTAGCTAGTAAATTTAATTATTGGAGAGAGTTCCTAATTTGAGGTTGTTTTGTACATGAGCATGCGCTTAAGAATCCGATCGAGTGTTGGACCATGTTAATGATGTTGTTTCTGTTATCTGCCGGTTCCAGTTGGTCAGGTGGATATGTTTCAGCTTGTCTCAAGGACGTCGTGCCCTGGCCTAGGTTAAAGCCACAACGGTGAGCTCTTGGTTCACCCCTTTGATCTTCGGGTCCCTTGCACTTACCGTGCCTATGTTATTCTCTGGCCATCAGGGGCTTAGAATTATGCATTTGATTGCTATCTTGCGATCTAACTCACTAAATTTTGTTGCTAGGAATCTAATATATGTCCGAAAAAGAATGACACGGTTTAATAGTTTTCTGCTATATGAATATTTGTGTTCTCTAGCTAGGTTTTCTCGTTGAGTGTGCCTAGGAGAGAAAGCAACGTGCTATCCAAATTCATGCGTGTCGAACTTGTGGACAACTTAGCTGGCCAAATCTCGAGCCACAATATTGCACTGTTGATAGGAAGAGGAGGATGAATGGCCTGCCATCTGGAGGCTGTGAATACACTTGCCACTTGTCACGGCCTATCTTGTATACTACCTCTCGCTTCCATCATCCTCCAGCACGCTTCCTTTTCGCCGACGATAATGCGGTGAAGCGGCGAGAAAAAGGGTGTTTCAAAGCACGGCAAGCTTTTTTCTTCTGAAAAAGCACAACAAGTTGTCGGTGTTGCTTTTAGAAATAAGGGTAGCATGTAGAAGAAATTTGGGAGAGAAAGCAACATGCTACGCTCCAAATTCATGCGTGTCACGGGCCAGATCTCAGTTCATAGTATGCAGTGTGGACGGGAAGAGTTGTGCGGATGACCGGCCATGTCGATGTTGGAAATGCACTTCGCCACTTTTTGCCGTCCAACATTGACAATGCATTTCTACCGATGCCTTCATCTTTCTCCGGCATGCTAGCTTTGCCAGCGACGGTGTAAAAAAAGGCATTCCAAAGCACGCCAAGTTATCAATATTGCTAGTAGTATAAATTAGGGAAGCATGTATAAGAGATCTGGTAGTGACACTCATTAGATAGAAACAGGCATAATTACCACAATCTCATTATGGCCCGTGATTTACTGGCTTGACTGACTCATAGGATCCCGCACCATCTCATAATAGTTAGCTACTAATCGTGAATATCCCCATGTGCCCTAGGTCACCTATCCATGGTGCTGCCCATCGCATCCATCGATAGAACTAACGCTGGTGAGAGGAGATGGGTTGGATCGAAACGTCACAGAATTATCTCTCGAAAACTCGGACCTCTTTCCCTCTAAAAAGAGTCTACAAATACAAGGAAATGGTGATAGCCGTGGGATCATGTATGTGGGCCATCCATCCTTTCCATCCGACGAGAAGATTAGAGATCTAACAGGTGACGTACAAGAGAGGCCCAAACCGAAGTACTCCTCGATTGACTGTCCGGGGAATGGAGGGAGTGTGCGGTAGGCTGATTGGATAACAAATTGAGAGGATTTTATTATCTCCTTCCTCTCAAACCTCCTGGACACAAAAGGGATACTAATTACTAAGCGGGCCTTAATCCACCACAAATTTGGGACATGCAGATTTTTGAGTTGAGCTCTACTCACCGGGGGGACGGAGGGAGTATTTCGAGGCAGTGGATACGATCTAGTAGTATGGTAGAACAACAAATTCCGTGCAAACAAGTGACGTTCCACGTCACCGATCTGTGGGATCATGTATCTGGGCCACCCATCCTTTCCATCGGATGAGAAGATTAGAGATGTAACATGTGACGTACATACTAGAGAGGCCCAAACTAAAATTTCATCTTCTTCCCGCCCTATTGTTTTGTCTCTCTATAAATATAAGGCATCTAGTTGCATACCGCGTGCGGCTTGCGTGTGACAGTACTCGCTATGTGTAAGGGATAGTGTTGTCAAAATTTTAATTTTTTTTTGTTGATTAACATGTCATAATTGGTTAATGAACTTAGCCATGTCTTGACTATAAAGAAAATCCCGCGGCCAGTTCCCGTTGTGTGTAAATAGCAGCATAGAAATGAGCTTGACCGACCGATGGTTCCCACATCTAGTTGTTTCATCAGGAAAACAAGAACGAAGATGCCTTTTCTTTTTCAGTAAAACACCGTAGCATAGAACAAATTTCCTCTGAAATCCTAGTAAAAATCTGGGAGTGATTTACCGGATTCCTATCCCAAAATTCTGGGATTTTAACAGGTCAACAGGGAACGACCACCCGTGCATAAGGTTTCTGATGTTGGCTAGCTAAATTTTTGGGCCGATCTATATTTAAACCGAGAAAGCAATATCAGCCGTTTGACAAAGTTAAGGAAGGGCAATGGGAGTTCAATGGTAGGTGTTTGATGGGGATTAGTCAATGCAAATTGATTTGCAGTCTCATTCCCTCGTTTGGTTTTTAGCGGTAATTCCTACTCCCTCGGGTACGGGTTAACCAGCACGCTAGAAAAAAACATGCAGTTGATAAACCCCCTTGGCCTAAGGAGCATTTGCATTAAATGTCTCGTTTAATTAGGAGCTAACGGCTCTCCTCCCGCAACCTTCTAGCGCATAATCTTGACCACTGCATGCAAAAAAAAAAGATTTATTGGCAGTTCAGTCGCAAACAAATCAGCAGAAAGGTTCAGCCAACTAAACACACCATGCATGTGAGATAGAATTACCCTAGTATTCAGCCACATCATTTATTTCGAGGTAGCTGATTATGGTAGAACAGTCAATTCCATACAATTAATTGACCTTCCACGTCACGGACCCGTGGTATCATGTATCTGGGCCATCAATCCTTTCCATGCGCCAGAGTACAATTAGCGCTACTCTCCAAATCAGCTATTGATTAGGTCCAAACTTTCCAAAAGAAAAAGAGTAATTCAAAAGAAAAATTATGAGTGTGTCGGTTAATATGTACAGTAGAGGGAAGGAGTTTCAATATTTTTCCATCATTTCCGGATCTCCACTTGAATCACGTAGTAGTACTAGTACAACTTAATTCCATTCCCTCTGCCTAAGTCAACTCCCCATCCTTGAAACAAACGGGATATCTTTGAACCACGGAGTACTACCCTTTTATTCTCCAACCAAACACAACATCTCCGTGAGACACTACTAGTATTTTCCTAGAATTAAGCTACGCGTGCCGTTTATTTCCGGGTAGTGGATACGATATAGTAGTAGTAGTATGGTAGAACAATCAATTTTCGTTATGATTAATTGACCTTCCATGTCACCGATCCGTGGGATCATGTATCTAGGCCATCCATCCTTTCCATCCGACGAGAAGATTAGAGGTCCGACGTACAGACTAGAGAGACCCAAACTGAAATTTCATCTTCTTCCCGCCGTATTGATTTGCCTCTCTGATAATTCAAACTGTTCCAAAACCCCAGCCTTTGTTCTCTATAAGTACAAGCCTCATAGCCAGACACCGCGTGTCGGGTGCGCGTAACTTTTGTGACTTAGACTTTGACTCTTGCTCGGAGAGGAGAGGAGGCCACCATGCTTCATCATCGCAGCCGCCGTCCGGCCATGGTGGATTAAGGCCGGCTGCATTCGGAAGGCAGGTGGAGTCGCCATCGTCGTGGAGCGAGGTCTTGTCAACATATTGATCCATCTATCCGCCGGTCGGGCAGGCAAGGAAGGTAACCATGCGTGCTTGTATGATCTGTTGTATCTCCGTCTATGCATGAGTGGATCCGTGGTCGTGGGATCTGCTGGATTGATGCATCTAGCTTAATTGGGATCTGCTGGATTGACGCAATATATAGGTTTGTTGAGCAAGACGTACAAAAGGCAATGCGGGAGAGCTGATGGATAGGTGGTGAAATTAAGGATTTAGATGCGGGAGAGCTGGTGGTGAATTTTGAGGACGTACGCACCGTAAAGTGCATGCTTCGACCAAGTGATGAACAATTGACTTGTTAATTGATTGGCCGATTTTAGCCTGGGAACGGGCGAGGCTACCAGTTTTAGCGAGGGTCCACGTGTTGGTTTCGTTCCACGGCCAGGCCACGGATCAGATCGATCGAGTCCCCGGCCAGGCCAGCCCTCGCTAGCATCAATCCCTCCCGGATCGTCCCAGCTCGGGCGACTCCGGAGGCGGCCACCTCCTCTCACCCCGCCTCCCGGACATTGTTGATCGCTGCGGTGACGCACACGCAGACATTGGCATAAAAAATCGGGAAGAGATAACGAAATACTAGCTACTAGCTAGCCTACTAGTACAGGCAGAGGCGCAGCTACCCAGAGCAAGCACAGGAAAATGGCCGGCGAATTCACGCGGGAGAGCCTCCGGGCGCGCGTGCGCGCGATGCCCTGGACGGTACGGCTGCAGCTCCGCGCGCTCGAGGCCGGCGTCGACGCCACGCAGCGCCGGGACGGCACCATCAACCGCTTCCTCTTCTCGCTGCTCGTGGACCGCCAGGCGCCCGCCAACCCCGCGCGCCCGGACGCGCTCGGCGTCCGCTCCGTCGACGTCACCGTCGACGCTTCCACCGGCGTGCGAGCCCGCGTCTACAAGTCAATACAGTCGAAGATGGTGTCTGGGCCAACAAGTACAGCTGATCTACAATACTGTTGTTATTCATGAGATGTTTTTGCAACCAACCGCCGAATGTAGACATGTGTTCACGTCTAATCCAATCCTCCGACTGCCTCGGGTTCTGGGAGCGTACAAAATTCTTGTGGTCATTGATATACGGAGCTACCAAGGTGGAACTTTGTAGAACTGTGTAGTGTGCTTGAGTGAAAGAATTCCCGTCCCTACATATCATTGATTTCCTTCCTAGCGTGCCTTTTCCACTTAGTCTCCCCTCATGACGTGATTCAGGAACACCAATCGGCTTAAGGTCAGGAATAAAGTCAACACAGAAATCTATGGTAATTAAGGCCAAGTAATTTACTTTTTTGACAACAATCATGTTCCATCAGCCAGGGTTTTTTTTTTCACAACAACCACGTATCTGTAGAAGCCGACACATCTATACCTATTTACGATGATTGTTTAAGGTTGCATTAATTTATGACAAACTCATCGTAGCATGTGGAGACATGTCTACAGATTGTAGATGCATCCGTTTTAAAAAGGAAAACCAAACAACATACTCTCAACACATATCTCCAAAGTACCTCGTTGCGTCTATCCAAGAAAGAAAAAAGGCAAACAAAAACTCACAAATTTGAACCTTTTACATGCGAAAGCAATTCATATTGTTTAGCAAGTCATATTATTTGTCTATATTATAAAATGGTCCATCTCTATGTACTTTTGAAAAATCCAACTCGTACACTTAACCATCCGTAAAAAGCGCCGCATATATATAGTTTTACTGTCCTATTTTTTACCATATAATATATTGATAATTATATTTTATTTTCATCTTTCTTTTTGACTATATTTTTCATTATATATTTTTTTTCAATACTATAAAACAAAGTAGATCATTAATTTTGAGCATACATATGTTTCTTGATTTTCATTTAAATTTTTTTTTATAAAAAGGTTCCAAGTAAATCCTGGAGATGGTGCACGTGGACTCCAAATTTAACTGGCAGACGGCTAAATTTTTACATACTCATGCTCTCAGACATAGAAAGATTGACTGATGCCTCCTTTTGAAATTGTGATGTGTGAGTGCTTCCGTGCTTCAGATTCTTACGTGCAAGAGTTACCGTTTTTTACAGCTTGTGTTCCGCTATGATAGCCTGCATGCGTAGGTGCTCTGCTTTACAGGATTTTGTATATGTTCATGTATTGTTCAAAAGAAAAGTCCATGTAGGTACGCGATTCATTATGGTAAAATAACATATTAATTATTACCATTAGAGCCTGGTGGATTAGATAGCATTGCATCGTGGACTCTTCTTTTTGAAGCAAACACATGTATGTGGAGTCCCATGAGAATACGCATAGTCAATGTTTGTAGAATTCTATATATCTACATACAGTTCAGCTACAAGATCCTTTTATTCGGTAGCGCATGCACGGATCGTGGTGCTATGTGGTGCCTCTATTTAACACATAATATGTATGGAATATGCATGTAACGTGACAGGTGTCTCTATTTAGCACATAATATATATGGAACATATAACGTGATAGTTGCGTCACATAACGTGACAGGTTACATAAAAGTTACCTTTTGTTAAAATCTTAGCCGTAAATTTTAGATCTAACTGTTATAATAATTTGGATGATGTGGATTAACGTGGTGTCTCTATTTTAGACCTCTGTATTATGCTTTTAGTATATAATAGATAGATGTATATTTTTTGGTCCATACAATTCTACTCCCTCATATCTAAAATATATTGCATATAAGATTTGGTCAAAGTTAAAAAAATTAAAATTTTATCATTTATATTGATAAAAATATACAGTAAAAGAATAATATTTATAGAATTATCATGAAGTATATTTCATATTATATGTATTTGGCATAGTAGATTTTTGTATTATTATATATACTCTTAGTCAAAGTTTGCATAATTTAACTTGCACGGAAAATTATACGCAATGTAAAATGGACAGAAGGAAATATTACATTATGTGAAGTCTCTGCGAGTAACCACGTCTGCTAAATTATTCCACAGTGTTGTAGAAGTTCCAAAATTGACATCTTGATATCTTCTGTCTGCAAGATGAACAAGGACACAAGATCGGCTGTCCTGTGAATACATGGCGGCACCTCAAAGTTATACTTCATCGGTTCACTTAATATAAGATGTACTTCCTCCCTTTCAGAAACTTGTTGTAGCTTTGTAGATGTAGATGTCATATTTTAATGTTAAAAATAGATTCGTATGTAGATAAAATTATAAACGGGAGGTGTCTCGGTTGGAAAAGTTCGTTGTGAGGAGCGGATAATATTTTTGTGTACATTGATATACGGAGCCACCAAGGTGGAATTTTATAGAACTGTGTAATGTGTTTGAGTGAAAGAATGACCGTTTATACTTATTATTGCTTTCTTTTCAAGCTTAACTTTCTCACCCGGTCTCCCTTCATGCCACGGTTCAGGAACACCAATCGGCTTAAGTTTAAGAATAAAGTTAACACAGATCTCGATGATCTCCTCTGTTCCATAGCCCTTAGAAATACTTTCTTCTAGCCTAGCACGGTTATAAACATATTTCTTTAAGACTCCCATGAACCTCTCAAAGAGAAACATATTATGTAGAAATACATGACCGAGAATGGCAATATCTTCAACTAAGTGAACCAGGAGATGTGTCATAATATTGAATGAGTGGTGAGAACACCAGCTCAAAACTAACAAGACAATGGAGCACATCATTCTGCAACCTTGGTAGAATTTCTGGATCAATTACCTTATGAGAAATTGCATTGAGGAATGCACCTAGTTTTAGATCATCGTCACATACCGTTAGGGTTTTAGATCATCGTCCCATTGGAGATGCAAGAATTAAAGAGAACAAAAATGTTGATTTGCATCTTCCCAATGCAATTGTTTCTCCACTTGATATTCTCTTTTGAAAAACTCGCACGTCCACTTATTTATGGACGGAGAAAGTAAGCCATAAAATACCACAAAGTTCTGGTAACGGTGGTCAATGCGGGTATACCACAAAGCTAGTTCGATAAGTTGATAGTTTAAATCCCAATCAGCTTGGCAATTTTAATTTTACTAGTTTCTTCTACAACTGACAACTGGGGCCCATCTTCAGAGCATCACCAAGGTGTTTTTTTCTTTCTGTCAAAGACTATATATTAATATCGCGACGATACCGATTACACACATCCTATGCAACAACGCATTGCTCTAGCGACACTACGATACACAACCAAAAAAGAAAGAAGAATTACAAAAAAGAAAAGTCCTCTGATTCATTCCTTGAAACAACAATACTAACACAACCAAGACATCACCTGACGACTAACTTCTTCAAAAGCAACGCCTCCAAGAAGGGAACGGTGCACAAACACCGTCATCGTCCGATCATAGGTCTTAGGTTTTTACCCTGAAGATATCCTCGCTCTCAAAACAATGCCTTTAACAAGACCATTGTCAGATATATCCTTGCTCTCAAAACAATGCCTTTAACCAACCTAAGACCTAAGATATCCGAGCCAGGCCTGCTGCAGCCGCCGCCTGCCATGTCCGCCACACGTTAGGGCCATCGTGGAGGTCCTCGTCGATCCACATCCAGTGCCGGCACCACAACACCTCCTCCTCCACAAGCCTCCAATCCGTGTCGTCAGAGACGATGGGCCTAGGCGGGCACCACATGCCCACAGCTTGTCACCATCGCCCGCATCAACATGATCCAAGGCAGAAGCAACCGCTTCCGCCTGGCCGAGTTCGCTGCCCCGATCACCGCCAACGACCCGCTCTGTCGACGCCGCCCTAGCCGCCCTTGCCAAGGAGTCGTTGCACCATCTTTCCCCAGTGCCTTACTCACCAGGGGCCGTAGCCACCGCGGCCAACACCGGCGACAGCGTCGGAGATGGGGCCACTCAAGATCTGTTTTAGGCGGAGACGTGGGATCGCCCCGGTGTCACCCTGGGGGACGTCAGGAGAGCGTTTTTTTCTTTCCTTTTGTTTCAAGGTGATACATGCAAGAGAAAATATACATGGGTGTTTTTTGAAAAATGTATAATGCCACATGTCCTCCTTAGTTGTGGACCTATTTGCTCCAAATTGTGGGATCAATGGTGCTCGTTTTGCAAGTTGTGGTACTAAACTGCACATTCTTTATAAGTTGTGGTACCAAAAGTGTATATGTCTATATGAACCAAGCGAACTTTGTTCTTATCAATATCATGCATATATCCACATACGCCCAAAAGTCGGAATGTCAACATCTTATAAGATGGACACTTGTTACGACCTTGCTCTCAATCCTGCAGCACGGTACTGCTCACGATGGACATGTTGTTGACAACGAAAATGTCCACACATATCTCGAACCATTCCGTTACCCGTCGTCCTCGCTTGCAAGCTGTGCGAATGGCGGCTGCGTCGTCTCCACGGGACCATCCATGGTGATGGCAGCCTCACCAATGAATGATGCATGCTATCTTCGCAGAATGACAAGCAAGTGTGTGTGAGCCAAGGAAAGCACCAAAACGGCTCGTCATCCGGAACCCGCCTGGCATCGTCTTCGATCGGCACATCACGCCTTCGCGATTGCTCCGCGCCGCACATGCTGCTAGCGTCTGGCTATCGGCGGCCGCCATGTCGCTGTGTAGTGAAACAGACATTGTTCATCGCCGCAGTGACGCAGACATCGGCAGAAAAAATCGGGAAGAGATAACGAGAAGCTACCTTAAAACAATAGGATATATAATACCAGCTTCAAGGAGTCTTAATACCTCATTTCTTACCACATCCTTCATCTTAGGAATTAGACGACGCTGAGGTTCAACAACAGGCTTTGCATCATCTTCCATCTTAATGGCGTGTTGGCAAATAGAGGGAGAAATCCCCTTCAAGTCATCAAGAGTGTAGCCAATAGCACCTCGGTGTTTCTTCAGTATTTCCAATAACCTTTCTTCTTCAAACTCTGAAAGCTTAGAACTAATAATAACATGATATATTTTCTTATCATCAATATGAGCATATTTAAGATTATCCTAGCAATGGTTTTAAATCAAAGACAGGATCTTCCTTTGGTGGTGGTGTTGTACCCGGATCTTCCACCGGTAAATCATGCTTAAGAATAGGTTGACGAAGGAAAATTTCATCAAGCTCATCTCTTTCTTCCCTAAAAACTTCACTCTCACTACTCTCCAAATGTTGCCGCAAAGGATTACTAGAAGCAAGAGCAATAGATGCACACTGCTCAACTTTAAAATCACTATTAGGCGAATCAATTTTATAAGGAGTTTTGGTAAATTTAGAGAAGTTAAACTCATAAGATTCACCAGCAAATTTAGTCAAAATTTTCTCTTTCTTGCAATCTATAATAGCTCCACAAGTATTTAGAAAAGGTCTACCAAAAATAATAGGACAATATTTACTAGCAGCAGAACCTAGTACCAAAAAGTCAGCAGGATATTTAATCTTACCACATAGAACTTCCACATCTCGAACAATACCAATTGGAGAGATAGTTTCTCTATTAGCCAGCCGAATAACCACATCAATATCTTCAAGTTCACAAGAACCAATTTCGTGCATAATCTCCGTGTAAAGCTCATAAGGAATAGCACTAATACTTGCACCAATATCACATAAACCATAATACCAATGATCACCAATTCTAACAGATAGCATAGGAACACTAGCTTTCCTAGACTTATTAGGATGCGAAACAATATTAGAGGCATCTTCACAGAAAATAATATGACCATCCTCCACATTTTCAGTCACAAGATCTTTAATAATTGCAACAGCAGGTTCAACTTTTATTTGTTCTACAGGTTCTATAGGTTTCTTTTCACTTTTATGAACCGCACTAGATATAACAGAGTACTCCTTCATTTTAGCAGGGAAAGGAGTTTTTTCAATATAAGCTTCGGGAATAACATGATCAACAGCTTTCCACTACAACACATTTATTTATAGACGAATCAATTTTATCTTTATACGGTTCATGATACTTATCAAAGTTCTTCTTAGGCAATTCATAATGAGAAGCAAAAGCTTTATAAAGATTTGCAGCAACTTGAGAATCAAGACCATAAGTAGCACTCATATTACGAAATTTATCAGTATCCATAAAAGCTTCAATGCATTTATAATCATAATTTATACCCGATTCTCTATCCTTGTCGTTCTCCCATCCTTCAGTATTTTCTTGGATCCGATTAAGAAGGTCCCTTTTAAACTCTTCCTTGTTGCATGTAAATGATCCAAAACAAGAAGTATCCAGCAAGGTCTTGTCTTGAAAAGAAAGTCTTGCATAGAAATTATCAATAATAATATTACCAGGAAGCTCATGAATGGGGCATTTGAGCATTAAAGACTTCAATCTCCCCCACGCTTGGGCAATACTCTCTCCTTCATGAGGCCAAAAATTATATATGCGATTCCGATCTTTGTGAATCTCACTTGGAGG
The DNA here is from genome assembly GCF_022539505.1 of Lolium rigidum. Classification (NCBI taxonomy): domain Eukaryota; kingdom Viridiplantae; phylum Streptophyta; class Magnoliopsida; order Poales; family Poaceae; genus Lolium; species Lolium rigidum. Next base: position 283,213,603 of record NC_061514.1, on the reverse strand, counting down.
ATAGAACTTAGAATAAAACCGGGGCACAATATCATTCCATTCAAGAGAATCCCCATTAGCCAGTAATTTATACCAATGCGCCGCTTTACCGGACAGACGATATAGAGAATAGTTTCTTCCTCACTTCATCCATAGCAATACCTGCACACTTGAATAAACCGCATAATTCATGTAAGAACAAGTAAATGATCTCCGGGGTGGACAGCTCCATCCCCCGTATAACGGTTACCCACTACATGTTCAATCATTTTCATAGGTATTTTGTATGGTATTTCTTCCTTACTCCGGCGCCTCATCCAGCACCTTTGCAGTAGTAGTAGATTTCCCAAATAAACACTCAAGAGAAGATCTCTCCATAATGAATTATAGCAGCAGACAGAAATAAAATCAGCACAAACAGTAAAGGTTTTCCTTACCAATTCCACTTACCAATAGCGCTTCACTCCCCGGCAACGGCGCCGTAAAAATAGTCTTGATGACCCACAAGTATAGGGGGTGTATCGTAGTATCTTTGATAAGTAAGAATGTCGATCCCAACGAGGAGCAGAAGGTGTTGACAAGCAGTTTCGATGAAGGATTCACCGTAAATGCTCACGTACAAGTATTCGTGAGGTTTTGATGTACGATGAATAAAGTACGAGTAAGTAAAGTGCGAGAGAAATAATTGCAGCGAGTGGCCCAATCCTTTTTAACACAAAGGACAAGCCGGTTTGTTTACTTATAATGACCAAACGTTCTTGAGGACACACGGGAATTTAGTCTAGTGCTTTCGCTACATACGGCTAATTAATCTTCATTGTTTTGATAAGTGTTGTGTGGGTGAACCTATGCTAATGTACCGCCCTTCCTAGGACTAATACATACTTGTGATTATACCCCTTGCAAGCATCCGCAACTACAAGAAAGTAATTAAGATAAATCTAACCACAGCCTTAAACTCGAGATCCCGCTATCCCTCCCGCATCGATATACCAACGGGGGCTCGTGTTTCGTCACTCCGGCAACCCCGCAATTGGCAAACGAGTACAAGATGCATTCCCCTAGGCCCATAAAGGTGAAGTGTCGTGTAGTCGACGTTCGGACGACACCACTAGAAGAATAACACCACAACTTAAATATCATAACATTGAATATTACTCAACCATACTTCACTACTAACATTTAGACTTCACCCATGTCCTCAAGAACTAAACGAACTACTCACGAGACATCATATGGAACATGATCAGAGGTGATATGATGATGAATAACAATCTGAACATAAACCTTGGTTCAATGGTTTCACTCAATAGCATCAATAACAAGTAGAAATCAACACCGGGAGAGTTTCCCCTATCAAACAATCAAGATCAAACCCAAATTGTTACAGCGGTGACAGCGTGCAGCGGTGGAGACGGCGGTGATGATGATGAAGATGATGATGATGGTGATGGAGATGATGTCCAACTCGATGACGGTGACGATGGCGTCGATTTCCCCCTCCGGGAGGGAATTTCCCCGGCGGATTCCTGCCCGCCGGAGAGCTCTTTTCTCTCTGGTGTTCTCCGCCCGCGAGAGGCGGCCGTGACTCTTCGCGATGTACCCCTGGAGCTTAGGTTTTCGGGACGAAGACGTACGCGAAGAAAAGGAGGCGAGAGGGGGCTGTGGGCCCCCTCCTCACAGGGCGGCGCGGCCATGCCTTGGGCCGCGCCGGCCTATGGGGTGGGCCCACCTCGGGTCCCCTCGGCTCCCCCTTCTGGCTCCCTTCGTCTTCTGGAAAAATAGGATTTTTCGTATAATTTCCGTCAACTGTTGATCTTCCGAAATATTGCATTCGACGACGCTTTTTCCAGCAGAATCCCGACTCCGGTGCGCGATCCTCCAATAATCATGAAACATGCAAAATAGATGAAATAACATAAGTATTATCTCCAAATATGAAATATATCAATGAATAACAGCAAATTATGATATAAAATAGTGATGCAAAATGGACGTATCAGTCATATACACCAGGGTTTGCGAAGGTGTGGTACTTATGAGTTCTTGGATGGTTCTACACGGTTGGCACTTGCTGTTCGACGTGTGGATGAAGATATACACAATTGGTGGAACAAGGAGATGCGTGTGAAGGGTATTATGTCTGCAACTTGGTTTGATTTTCGGGAATTCTTACGTGCGTGTTTTGTGTTTGGTAACAAGCCTAGAATGCATGTGAAGTCCCTCAAACAACCACTTCGGGTTGTGTCACCGCCGGCTGAGGTTGGCAAAAGGTTGCAGCAATGTTCCAAGGAAGCTATGGTTCTGTCTATTACGTCTCCTGTAAAGGAGGTGGTGTGCTCTAACACTACCGTGGAGGAGGTTGTTCCAGTACAGGCAGTCACTGAGGAAAGGAAACCTGGCTCTGATACCATATGATAAGGGGGATCCCAGCAGATCCTCCTCGGGTGTTGCCCGATCTTTCACAGCGAGAACCCGGGTAGATAGAAACTCCCAACAACGCGATGAACGCAGCCTGGAGAAGAGGGAACGAATCCAGCAAGCAACGGATCGATGAACGATACGCCTCAAACCTTGAGCTAGACAACCCTTGATGAACACAAGAACCTTCGCAGCGGATATAATAGATAAACGGCAGCGCTGTACCCCCCCCCCCCCCCGGAGGGATGATACACGTGAACACACACAATGGGGTAATCCCTAAACTTTAGTCTAAACTTGTCTCTCCTAAACCCTAGCCGTCCCTCCACCTTATATGAGGGGATGGTGGCCGGCCAGCCCTAGTGGGCCTCCCTAACTTGGTTTGGACAGGCCCAAACCAAACTGACTCAAATGAATAAAAAACCCTAATTGGCCCACATATGACCATTACATAAACTAAGATAATTAAGCTGGTGGAGTCCTGAATCTGGGCTCCGGATAGGCCTCCCTCGCTCGTATCATCCTCCCCCTTCAAGAAGCGTTGTCCCCAACGCGTGAGGGTCTTCCGGAAAAGGTGACGTGATATGAACATGACACGTCCTCGCCTTCCTCAAGTCTTGCTTGCCTTGCACACCACATCCTCCCTCGCGGCCCGCTTGACTTGATACAACACTTGGCGTCTCCTTTCTTCTCCACATGAGCTTGGACTTCGGCGCCAATACCTTCTTCTTGCGAGGTTTTGATGGACCCTTGTGTCGCTGCACATGATCCTGCACAAGATGTGTAATTCCTGGGCCACATAGATGTCTCACACGTCCATCCTTGCCTCGATGCATCCGCTGTGTCACGGAAAACTGGACTGCAGTACTCCTAGCACGGTAGTGCCGCTGCCCACTGTCTCCACTGACGCGCTCGCCTCCCACTCCTCCCACGCGCATCTGCGCCATATGTACTGAAACACCATCAGCAGAAACATCATCAGTTTGCATACTAGCATCAACAAAAACTGAAACTGTAGCACATGCTGCAACATCCACATCAACAACAAGTGTAGCTTCATCCGGCTTGTAACCAACAAGAACTGGCTTGTCATCTACAGGCATAGCTGAAACATCACCAACATCAATGCTCGAAACATCATGCACCTCTTACTGCACTTTAGGCTTGTGCAACTTCTCCTTACGCACCACTAACTCCACATCGGACTTGATATGTTCATCACCCATAGGCTGCAAAGTCCGCTGTTTGCCACCATGCATAAAAGAATATGTATTTGCTCTCCCAACATGTGTCACATTGCGATCATACTGCCAAGGACGCCCAAGTAACAATCCACACACATCCAATGGCAACACATCGCACTCTATCTCATCAACATAATCATCAACTGTAAATGGCACACGCACCTTGTGAGTAATCTTCAGCATACCACAACTATTCAACCACTCAAGACGTTTAGGTTCAGGAAGACGCCATGTAGACAACCCCAATGCTGCCACCATCGCCTTGCTAATGCCATTAGTACAGCTACCACAATCAATCATCAACTTGCAAGCCTTGCCCTTGATAAAGCACTGAGTCTGAAATAAACTCCACCGCTAACCCTTGTCAACTGTCTTGCAAGCATCATCCTGTACCTTCTTGAGTTGCATATTCAGCCCGCTCAATGGTACATTCTCCTCAACAGTCGCAGTAGCACTCTTGGTATCAGAGCCATGTTTCCTCTCCTCTGAAGATATCACCTTGTCCGTAGTGACTGTTTGTAGTGGAACAACCTCCTGAATAGGAACTATGCACTTGCCCACTTGCCCACTTTCCTCCATATACGGTAACACGAAACCATCACGGAGAAAAGTTTTGAAGTCCTTCCAAGTACAAGCAAACTCTCCTCTATCAACCGCATCACACCAATAATTATCTAACTCCTCGTCCACACGCCGGTTAGCGAGAACATATGCATCATAACCCTGAACTTCCCTTTGTATCGACCACATCGAGTGAAACCCAATTCCATGTCCTTCTCCCAATGTTCATATTCCTCAACTGACGCGTAATGGTGTAAATACCACTTCAGTTTGGACACGTGACGCTGTACTCCCTTCCGTATGTCAAGGTAATCATTGAAAACATAACCGGACTTCGTGCCACGCGAACACCGTATGCCAAGCACATCGTCTGAAAACGAAGCAACAACATCAGCAGCATCAGCTAGCATCGCCGAAGATGAAACAACAGCAATAGCAGCCTGCCCGACCCAGTGCCCGGTTGGACCGGACTGGGCGCCGGTTGAACCGGTCCAGGGCCTGGTTTGACCGGCCTGGGCGCCGGTTGGTCCGGCCCAGGGCAATTTGGACCGGCCTGGTGACCGGACGGGCGGCCAGAAGCCCCTGGAACAGGCCCGGTTGGCACCGGCCTGGGGCCCGGTCCTGACCGGTCTGGTCGGCCTGGAACCCGGTTTGGCCGGGGCTGGCACTGGCCCGGCCGGTCCTGCATCCGGTCGGCCGGCCCGGGGGCCGGATTGGGTCGCGAATCTGCTTCTTCTTCCCGATCCCAAACTCGAAATTTCGCGATTTTGACCTCTGGAACAACCATGGATGATAGCCAAACTGCACCACAACAGTTCCTCCTAGGTGTTGTCACCATCGCCTGCATCAACATGATCCAAGTCGGAAGCAACACCGCCGCCCGGCCGAGTTCGCCGCCCCGACCACCGCCAACGACCCGCTCCGTCGACGTTGCCCTAGCCACCCTCGCCAAGGAGTCACCGCACCACCTTCCCCCGGTGCCTTACTCACCGGGGGATGCCGCCACCGCGGCCAACGCGGCCAACGCCGGCGACGAACGTCGGAGACCGGGCCGCTCAAGATCTGTTTTAGGCGGCGACGTGGGATCGCCCCTGGGGGACGTCACGGAGCATTTTTTCTTTCCTTATGTTTCAAGATGATACATGCAAGAGAAAATATAGGTGGGTGTTTTTGCAAAATGTACAATGCCACATGTCGGCTCCTTAGTTGTGGACCTATTTGCTCCAAGTTGTGGTACCAATGGTGCTCGTTTTGCAAGTTGTGGTACTAAACTGCATAAGTTGTGGTATCAAAAGTGTACATGTCTCAAATATGAACCGAGCGAACT